>NC_091755.1:34460204-34778954 GCF_043380555.1 Nothobranchius furzeri
CACCGCTCCTCTAATCTGTAAAGCAGTCGATTTGCCACCGCAGTGAATCACATAATTGGTACGTAATTAATTAAATATTTTTAAATTTGCTTTCTTCGTCTATTTTTCTCTCTCTTAGCTCCCACTAGCAGATATAAATACGGTGGTTTTTGCTTCCAGTCACAAGATCTCATCACTCACTGATTTGGAAAACAAAACGTTGACGAGAAAAAGCAAAATGGTGGACAGGTTGACAAAACAAAATGTGAAAGAAATTTGCATTCTATTTTAGGAAACTAAATGGCCAAATCAACCCAACAGGACTCATTGATTTGGTCTCGATACTCAACACAAGGTGTGGGGGCCGTGTCATCAACACTTTAATATTTTATTGGACCACCTTCAGGTTTGAACATGACACTCATTTGCTTTGGCGTTGTTTCAATAAACTTCTGCAATGTCACCAGATTTGTTTCCGTCCACTGTTGCATTAATGTTTTACCAAGATTTGCATTGATGATGGCAGAGTCTGACCTCTGCACAAAGCCTTTGCACAAAGGTCTGGACTCTGTGGTGGTCAATCGTGTGAAAATGGTGTCTCATGCTCTCTCAGTCACTCTCATTATTTAAGCTGATAAATCCTGGCGTTGTCATCTTGGAAAGTGCCCATGCCATCAGGGAAGAAAACATCTATTGATGGGAATAACCTGGTCCTTCAGTTTATTCAGGAAGTCAGCTGACCTCATCCTTGGAGCACATCCTGTTGCTGAACCCAGACCTGACCAACTGTGGCAACCCCAGATCATAACACTGCCCCGACAGGCTTGTACAGTAGGCACTAGGCATGATGGGTGCATTACTTCATCTGCCTCTCTTCTTACCCTGATGCACCGTCACTCTGGAACAAGGTCCATCTGGACTCATCAGACCAGTTTTTATAATGCATTGGACAGTTCTTAACCCAGTTTTAGTCTTTTCCGCAATCTCTTTAGATGTTTTCTCTGCTTGATGCATGCCAATCAGACTAACATCTAACATCAGGTGTGTAGTTCCACTTGGTTGTTTAAGAAATGAGAAGCAACTCATTGCACCAGTTGGGTTTAAATAACTTGTTGCAAGCTGAAAGATAACCGCCCATGCAATGATTATCCAATAGGAAGCTCCTACCTAGGGCATAGTTAAATCCACGTAGTGGCTTTTTATTTGGATAGATGGTGTATTTAATTTTAAAGGAATAGTTTTAAACATTTTCGTATTTTTGAACCATTTTCTTGAGCCAGTATGTGCTAAAATGACCCTTTACTGGGTTATTGAAATGCCACCCAGCCCCTATCACCCCATGTGGGCAGAAAATTCCACTTGCAACTTCAGATTGGCGGGCTGCTCTGTTGGGACTTAGAACACATTGAGCTGACATACCTGGTGCTGCAGTCTGCTTCCAGCACATTTCCTGCACATTTTAGATCTTGAACACAGCTGATTGGTTTAATTTAGTGATGAATCACTCCTGTAGACACCAATGAAGGCTGGGGAGACATGCCAGCTGTTAGATTAAGGTGTTAAAAAGACGAACAAACAGGGAGGAGATAAGTGTTGCTTTTGGTTCTACAAACAGACACTAGGGGGTGCTAAAAGCAAGCCAAAACAGCCTAGTCTCCTATAAGAATAGAAATGTAGATCCCTGCTCTGTGCTTGAGGTTTCATTGTGACATACTAACATTATAGCTCACATGCAAAGCTCTTGACCGCTAAAATGTTAAAATACTGTAAAAAGAAAAGTACTGGGAGCACATTATTACATATTTCAAGCTAATTTTAAGCCTATGCACATTTGGTTAAGCTGCGCCATAACTTTTCCTATGTTTCAGCATCGATTCAACAGCCTTCCTAGCACTGACAAGACGATGTGTTTGTTTTGGGTGCATCACTGACAGGTCAGATATTGGAGTAGATGGAGCTGACCTTCAGGTGAAGGATCGTAACCAGAACAGTTCAGACCCGCATGTTTAAGTGTGCGTGTGTGGGCGGAGGACTGAACGTGGAGGTGTCAGCATGAAGTGGGTATTACATAATTAACTGTGTTGTGCTACTGAAGAAAAATACTACTTACAGTTACTAGAAACCGTATTCATAAAGTGACTCAGTTACTTTGATTACTTACAACAAAAAGTAATTAATTACTGTAAAAGTAACTATTCAACACTATTAATTAAGTCAGGCCATAAATTATTTGAGAAATTGTATAAATGTAGAAAAATAACACAATTACTTTAAAATGATATTTAGGTTTTCTTTCCTTTTTCAAATGTACTCAGCTGGTTTGAAGCAGAGTAAAATTTGATGAAACGCTGGCTGCCACCATCATGTTTCCTCTGATCCGTCCCCTAGGAAGTGCCCGACTTTTATATTAACTGGACAAAAGCATTCTAACTGAGTTACTAGTAACTAGAAATGTGTTACTACCAAGGGGCTAGCTCTGCCTGGCAAGGTGAAGCCAACCTGGAAGTAAATGCCAATGATTTACCTTTCTGACAGCGATTCTCCCATTCTCCCTTAAAATGTTCTCCTGCTGAAATGCGCCGACTCATGGGTGAAAGATTCTCCACATGCACTATCCTCCTTTAGGAAAGATATTTGCAGGCGTTTATTCCTATAATGCCTTCCGCAGGCACACGCATCGCCTAAGCTTCCTGACACACGTGCAAATGCACATGGCAGGCTCGCCGGTCTCCATCAGAGCAACACTTGTAAAGGAAGATGCCAGCACTGGCCTTCAAACATCAACCATGTTAGGGGTTTTAGGTAGCTAACACATAACAATGCCCTGTAGTATTTGTTAAAGGGGGCATGTTTTCATCTTTTCCTCCTTTTTTTTTCAGCCACATGGGTCTTCTGCCTCCCAAACTAGAAAAAAACCCATCCATCTTTTTTCTGCCCTTTTCATTTAAGTTAATGCAAACATCACATCATTAAAGCCTAGTAAATCAAAATGTCTGCACTCTCAGCAGCTTTAGAAAGAAAAATCTGTTTTGAATAATTTGGCAAAAGAACTTTTTGAACCTCCGGAGATAATTCAATGTTTATTTTCAAACAAATTCAACCAGGGTGAACTCTTTATTCAGAAATATGAGGAAACATGACTTTATTATGTACTAGTATTATAAACGAGTCTGGAGGTCATTTAACCTCATGTGGAGCCATTTAGAGGCCCACTCACTGACCATCTCACCTGTTACAAATTCTACTTTGATATGTCGAGGACTCACTCGACTTTAATCACACTTAAGCAAAAGTCTGCATTCTGCACTGCTGTGCACTCGATTAAGCTTGACGTGTTGAGAACTGAAGAGCTGCTCGGATTTTTAAAAAAAGCTGCTGACTCCTTTTCCCTCTGCTGTTTGCCCTCTCCATTTATTTCCTACTCTTCCCTTTCCCTCCATCACTCGATGCATCCCTCATTCCTTCAAGTGTCTCTTGTGATGAGGTTTATAAAGCAGAGGAGCTGAAGGGGGTTCATTAAAATCCTCCTTCTCTCTTTCTTTATCTTTCTCCGTGTTATCGTCTCTTCAGCTCCCTTTTGCCATCTTTACAAGCTGAAATCATGGCATCACAACACGGAAAGAGCCTGTACAGCAAAATTATACTTTCAAATCTCCCTCCACTCAAGCCTTTTAATAAGCAAGACGTAAATTTTCAACCTGATCTGGAAAAAAAAGAGTAGGAAACAAAAACACAAATGTGAGACGGAGCTCAAATGGGAAGTGCAGGGACAGGGATGATATGAGGAACAGCTGCAGAAAGAATATGTTAAGAAGGATGTCAGGCTGCAGTGACGGCTGCAGCCACTGTGTGCAAACAGAAAGTGGGATCAGTGATGCTTTCCAACCAGAAACACCAGGCTGGGACAGCATCGTTGGAATATGTGACAGATGCAAGCATTTTTTTTTTACTGTTTTTGCATTCCCCCCTCAATTTAAGAACCACTTACTTTGCCAGCCTTTTGTCAAGTAATAATAGTTTGTATGTGATGTGGGAAGGGACGGAGGACTTGGTAAGTGGCAGGTGGGGGTAATGTAGTACATTTGCGCATTGCATTATGGGAAGGAAAGGGGGTGGGAGACAGACAGGAAACGTGCAGAGATTTACTTGCTTTGCAGAGGAGCTAAAACGGCGCTATTCATGGCAGATTGCTTGCAGTGGTGGATGCAAAGGTTCGACGGGACAAGCGGGAGAAGGGAAGGTTGTTAATATGGAATCTGGAGCTGTATTTTTTCTGCAGTTGGGATAAAATAGAGCAAGCCAAGAAAGGTCTGGGCATAAAGAAGCATCAGTTCTCAAAGAAGAGGGAGGAGAAAGAAGGTGGAGGACAGAAGAGGAGCAGGAGGGGTGAAGTTTTGTTTTTAATTTCAGATGCTGTGTGGTTATTTCATCTGTGCTGCTTTATACATAAATCTGTTTTTATTCTCACCTCATTTCTGTGTGCATGTGAGCGAACGGTTGTGTCACTCTGGCTGTGAATGAGTGAATCTGTGAGAGATGCGATGCACCTCACTGAGGTTGCAGCTTCAGCTCATGCAATCAGTCAGCCTTGCAGTCGATCTATGACTGATTTACCTCTTTCAGCTTCTCCCGATAGCTGACTTTTACTAATCACGCAACATGTAAAGTAAGACTGGCCTCAGAGTTGCTCTCACCTACATTTTCTCTTGTCATTTGTAGTTTTGAAGTTAAATGAATGAACGGAGTTTGCATGGTAAAATGATGAGAGGCTTTCTGTGTCAGCAAGGATATTCAAAGTGCAAGAATCAATAGGAGCTTTGACGAGGAGAATGAATGAATCATAGCTAAGGCTTTAGCGCCAAGCCTGCACAGATAAATCAAAGTTTTTCAACCTCACTCAGTGAATCAGTGCACATTTTGCCTATGATCAATCACTGTTCAAAGGCAGCGACTGGATATGTGCTCATTATTTAATGAATTGTGTTAAGAGTGTTTTCGTTAAAACAGCTGATAGTGGAATGGTCTTGAGTTTGATTGTCTTTTGATGTATGAGACATATTTCAATAATGCATTACTGCTGTCACAAAAACGTGAATGGTTGGAGTTTGAAAGGTAACTAACAATGTGTCTTTGTCTTCTGTCTGCAGGTTCAAGAATGGTTGTGTCTCAATTGTCAAATGCAGCGAGCTCTTGGCATTGATATGACCACGCCTCGCTCTAAGAGCCAACAGCAGATTCACTCTCCGTCGCACCAAGCCAAACCCATTGTCCAGCCTCAGCAGCCTGCAGCACAGCCAACACAGCCAGCAGCACAGCCCAAACCGTTGGCTCAGAGTCAGTCGCCCCAGCGGCAGCATCAGCAGCAGCAACCTCAATCTCAGCCTTACGGCCAGAATCAACCCTACTCCCAGTCCCAGGCCTACTCCCAATCCCAACCACATTCCCAGGCCCAGTCGTACTCCCAATCCCAACCACATTCCCAGGCCCAGCCTTACTCCCAATCCCAACCACATTCCCAGGCCCAGCCATACTCCCATTCCCAACCACATTTTCAGGGCCAGCCATACTCCCAAGCCCAACCACATTCCCAGGCCCAGCCATACTCCCAGGCCCAATCGTATTCCCAGGCCCAGCCATACTCCCAGAACCAGCCATATTCCCAAGCCCAACCATATTCCCAGGTTCAGCCGTATCCTCTATCTCACCCTCAGCCTTACCCTTCATCGCAACACGGGCCTCAGGCACAGCCTCAACCCTCTCAAGGCTTGCAGACACATCCGGGCATGCACTCTACGACAGGGCCCTCTCAGCAGGGTGTGAAGTCTGACCAATCCTCTCAGAGAGGTATTGGAGCTGCAGGGGGGGCAGGAGGCCCCAGTCAGCCTGGAGGTCCTCGGATTCCCCACCCTGGTGCTGTACCTCTCCCTGGTTTGACAAAGGCACCCTCCCAGCCTGATTTGGGTCATGGTTCTCCAATGCATCAGTCTGTGTCAAGGCACCATGACCAGACCAGGAGTGCTGGGTCCTCCCCGGCCCACAAACCTCAGAGTCAGATCCCACCCCCTGCCCAGGATGGTCTGACCAAACTGTTTGGCTTTGGGGCATCGCTGCTCAATCAGGCAAGTACCCTGATCAATGTTGATCCTCTACCCACAGCCTCCACACAGCCAAGCTCCGTGCGAGGGAAGGTGGTATTCAGCAATGCAACTTCTGACAAGCAGCAGCAACAAGGGAGGGCCAGCACCAAGCCTTTCATTATGGGAGGTCCCAATGTACCAAGTCAAATGGGAGGTACTCGTGCACCAAGTCAAATGGGAGGTCCTCATGCACCAAGTCAAATGGGAGGTCCTCATGCATCGAGTCAAATGGGAGGTCCTCATGCATCGAGTCAAATGGGAGGTCCTCATGCATCGAGTCAAATGGGAGGTCCTCATGGTACAAGCCAACAAACTGGTCCTCATTCAGCAAGTCAAATGGGGGGTCCTCAGTCAACAAGTAAGCCAGGTGGTCCTCATGCACCAGGTGACATAGGAGGTACCATGGGTGGACCACATGCACCAACGCAAAAGCAACAGCAGCAGACCAAACAACAAGAGATGACACAGCAGAAACATAAAAAAGAGCAGCAGGGACAACAACCCCAGCAAACACCTGCTCAGCAGCAGAAAGCGCTACAGAAGCAGGAGCCAGTGACAGGACCTGTGGTAGCTCCAGAGGCATTGAAGCCCAAGGTGAACTGTCCTCTTTGTAAAACAGAGTTGAACACCAGCAGCTCCGACCCTCCAAACTACAACACCTGCACCCAGTGTCAGAGCCAAGTGTGTAACCTGTGTGGCTTCAACCCAACGCCGCATCTGGTTGAGGTAAGATAAATGCATAAAATCAGCATGTCTTTATAGATGGTATAGTAAATATGCACACAAACAGAAGTATTGCTTGCACACACAGACACTCACTAGTATCTAATCTATGTCAGCAGTGTAAAAGCAGATTCCATCATGCTGTTGGATTTCTTCATGATCAAAGGCAGTTTCTATTTATATTTGTTTCAGTTTCTATTTCTATTTTGTGTATCTATTTGTTTAGAATGATTCCTTTTTTTCGACGTTCCAATTAATCTTCATGTGAGTGGTTCATTTGTTTAAATCAGTAGTGTTAAGGAATCACTACATATTTATTGATCAATCAGATGCGATGATTCCATTTAAATATGAAATATCGACCTGCTTGATCTCTGAATGTTCAATCAGAAGATTATAGTTACTTTTACTTATTCAGGGACCATAAACACACTTCGTATTAATTCAGAGTCAAGAATATAGTTTATAAATATGAATTCATTTCTATTTCCCTAAAATAATGATTATACATGACAAGGTATGAATGATGATGGAATGTAATGGATATGAAGTGATTTATTGTAATGTATGGAATGCTGGAATGGAAGCTAGAAGTTTTAGCAGAACCTTTCTGAAGTATCTGACAGAGTTTGTGGATTTTGGGTTGTAAAATAATTTGGCTGTCTGTTAAACTAAAGATTTGTTTATAGAAACCATTCAACGCAATCTGTTGAGTTTACGATACCCTTTTTATCGGAGATTCTTGTGCGAGCCAGAGGGTCAAGAGGTCGTGATGGACACTGCCGGTGGGGTGAACCTCTCAGTATCAGGAACCCATAGATTAGCTCCGATAGGACCCGTCTAGTCTGAGATCTCTCCAGGTCACGACAGGAAGTTGGAATGCTTGTTTGCGTCTAAGGCGTGGAGTGGCTCTTAAAAGAGCTGTTGTGTCTGTATCACTCGCAGCGTTGCAGAGAGGCTTTGACTTGAGATCAGAGCAGAAGATGGTTTCAAATAGCTTTTTCCGCAATTTGGCCGAATCAGGAGTCAGCTGGAAACTGAATTAATCGGGAAATAATTCCTGTTTTATTTAAACCCATTGCTTATAAATTTGGCAAATCAGAATTTGACACCCCAGCCAACCCCAGCCCTCCGCCTCTCACCCGGAGCAACTCCAGCAAAGTAGAGTGTCCAACCCCTCTCCAGGTCTCGGGTTCCAGAGCCAATGCAATGTGTCGAGGTGAGTCCGACTATATCTAGCCGGTACCGCTCAACCTCTGCCACAAGCTCCGGCTCCTTCCCCGCCAGCGAGGTGACGTTCCATGTCCCAAAAACTAGTTTTCTTGTCCGGGGATTGGACCGCCAAGGCTCCCGCCTTGGTCTGCCACCCGATTCGCATTGCACCGGACCCTTCATGTTCCTCCTGCGGGTGGTGGGTCCACAGTTGGATGAGCCCATGTATCCGTTCGGGCTGGGCCCGGCCGGGCCCCATGGGCGAAAGCCCGGCCACCAGGCGCTCGCTCACGGGCCCCAACCCCAGGCCTGGCTCCAGGGTGGGACCCCGGTAACCCTCCGGGCCGGGTACTCCGACTCTTCGTTTTAACCGCCATGAAAGATCCTTCGAACCGTTCTTTGTCTCACCCTTCACCTAAGACCAATTTGTCATGGGAGACCCTACCAGGGGCACTAAGTGCCCCAGACAACATAGCTCCTAGGATCATTAGGGCACTCAAACTCCTCCACCACGATAAGGTGACGGTTCAAGGAGGAGGCTGGGGTTGGCTGGGGTTGGCTTTTTGTTAGCCCCGAGACTCTCTGCCTGTGTGTTGGGGTTTACCCCGGGGGACAAAAGGGTAGCTTCCTTGCGCCTTCGGGTCGGGGAACGGGTCCTGACTGTTGTTTGTGCTTATGGGCCAAATATCAGTTCAGAGTACCCACCCTTTTTGGAGTCCCTGGGACGAGTGCTAGATAGTGCTCCATCAGGGGACTCCATTGTCCTGCTGGGGGACTTCAGTGCTCACGTGGGCAATGACAGCTTGACCTGGAGGGGTGTGATTGGGAGGAACGGCCCACCTAATCAGAACTCGAGCGGTGTTTTGTTATTGGACTTCTGTGCAAGCCGCAGTTTGGCCATAACGAACACCATGTTCGAACATAAGGATGCCCACCGGTACACTTGGTACCAGGGCAGCCTAGGTCACAGGTCGATGATAGATTTTGTAGTCGTATCATCTGACCTGCGGCCGTATGTTTTGGACACCCGAGTGAAGAGAGGGGCGGAGCTGTCAACTGATCACCACCTGGTGGTGATTTGGATCAGATGGCAAGGGAACATGCCGCGTAGGCCTGGCAGACCCAAACGCATAGTGAGGGTCTGCTGGGAACGCCTGGCAGAAGAACCTGTCAAGACGGTCTTCAACTCCCACCTCCGGCAGAGCTTTGACCACGTCCCGAGAGCAGTGGGGGACATTGAGTCCGAGTGGGCCTTGTTCCACTCTGCGATTGTCGAGGCGGCTGTTGCTAGCTGTGGTCGTAAGGTGGCCGGTGCCAGTCGTGGTGGCAACCCCCGTACCCGCTGGTGGACACCAGAGGTTCGGGGAGCTGTCAGGCTGAAGAAGGAGGCCTACAGGGCGTGGCTGGTCTGTGGGTCTCCGGAGGCAGCAGACAGGTACTTGATAGCCAAGCGGGGTGCAGCAGTGGCAGTTGCCGAGGCAAAATCTCGGGCGTGGGTGGAGTTTGGTGAGGCCATGGAG
This sequence comes from Nothobranchius furzeri, assembly GCF_043380555.1. Lineage (NCBI taxonomy): Eukaryota > Metazoa > Chordata > Actinopteri > Cyprinodontiformes > Nothobranchiidae > Nothobranchius > Nothobranchius furzeri. Next base: position 34,469,776 of record NC_091755.1, read on the forward strand.
AAAGACTATCGATCGGCTCCAAAGAGGTTCTGGCAAACTGTCCGGCGCCTCAGGAGAGGAAGGCAGCAACTCGCTCACACTGTTTACAGTGGGGATGGGGAGCTGCTGACGTCAACTGAGGCTATAGTCGGACGGTGGAAGGAATACTTTGAGGAGCTCCTCAATCCCACCAATGCGCATTCCGAGGAGGAACCAGAGCTGGGAGGCCTGGGGATGGACTGTCTGATCTCGGGGGCAGAAGTTGCTGAGGTAGTCAAACAACTACACAGCGGCGGAGCCCCGGGGGCGGATGAGGTTCGTCCTGGGTATCTCAAGGCTATGGATGTTGTAGGGCTGTCATGGTTGACACGTCTCTACAACATTGCGTGGTCATCGGGGGCAGTTCCTAGGGAGTGGCAGACCGGGGTGGTGGTCCCCATCTTTAAGAAGGGTGACCTGAGGGTGTGTTCCAACTATAGGGGGATCACACTCCTCAGCCTCCCTGGAAAGGTCTACTCCAAGGTACTGGAGAGGAGGGTCCGATCGATAGTTGAATCTCAGATAGAGGAGGAGCAATGTGGTTTTCGTCCTGGCCGTGGAACTGTGGACCAGCTCTATACCCTTGCAAGGGTGATGGAGGGGGCATGGGAGTTTGCCCAACCAATCCACATGTGCTTTGTGGATTTGGAGAAGGCTTATGACCGTGTCCCCAGGGGCACCCTGTGGGGGACGCTCCAGGAGTATGGGGTGGGTGGCTTTCTGTTAAGGGCCATTCAGTCCCTTTACCAGAGGAGCGTGAGTTTGGTCCGCATAGCCGGTAGTAAGTCGGACCTGTTCCCAGTGAGGGTTGGACTCCGCCAGGGCTGCCCTTTGTCACCGGTTCTGTTCATCACTTTTATGGACAGAATTTCTAGACGCAACCGTGGTGTGGAGTGTGTCGAGTTTGGTGGCAGGAGAATCTCGTCTCTGCTTTTTGCGGATGATGTGGTCCTCCTAGCTTCATCCAGCTCTGACCTTCAGCTCTTGCTGGGTAGGTTCGCGGCCGAATGTGAAGCGGCTGGGATGAGGATCAGCACCTCCAAATCTGAGACCATGGTTCTCGACCGGAAAAGGGTGGCTTGCCACCTCCGGGTCGGGGGAGAGGTCCTACCTCAAGTGGAGGAGTTTAAGTATCTCGGGGTCTTGTTCACGAGTGAGGGTAGGAGGGATCGGGAGATCGACAGGCGGATTGGTTCGGCGTCTGCAGTGATGCGGACGCTGAGCCGATCTGTCGTGGGGAAGAGGGAGCTGAGCCAGAAAGCCAGGCTCTCGATTTACCGGTCGATCTACGTCCCAATCCTCACCTATGGTCATGAGCTTTGGGTAATGACCGAAAGAACGAGATCGCGGATACAAGCGGCCGAAATGAGTTTCCTCCGTAGGGTGGCCGGGCTCAGCCTTAGAGATAGGGTGAGGAGCTCGGACATTCGGGAGGGACTCGGAGTAGAACCGCTGCTCCTCCGGATCGAAAGGAGCCAGTTAAGGTGGTTTGGGCATCTGGTCAGGATGCCTCCTGGACGCCTCCCCGGGGAGGTGTTTCGGGCATGTCCTGCCGGCAGAAGGCCCCCGGGTCGACCCAGGACACGTTGGAGAGGTTACATCTCCAATCTGGTCCGGGAACGCCTTGGGGTCCTGCCGGAGGAGCTGGTGGACAAGGCCGGGGAGAGGACGGCCTGGAGCTCCCTAGTTGGGATGCTGCCCCCGCGACCCGGACCCGGATAAGCGGAGGAAGACGAAGACGAAGATGAAGAATTTGACACGTTTGAGGGCTTCATCAAAACATTCCTCAGAAGTTCCTCCTTCCTTCAGATACAAAGATGGTTAACTCTTTGTGAATGAGAATGTTTCAAAACAGTGGTCCTCTATATCTTTGTGGCCTCTGAACCCTGCGCGCGTGTTTTAAAACACTAATGTGAAGTAAATGTTACTTATTATGATGAGTATGAGTATATTGATATTGATTAAAGCTCAGATTATTCAAACATTGGATTTATACATCTTGTTCATTCAACACATTTGATTATTTCAACTAACAAGTCGTAAAGTCACGTAGGAACTTTGAGGAGGGCGAAATCACTTTATTTAGAGTGAGGATGCAGCAGTCTGACTTCTGCTCGAGGCCTTGAGCAAAGGTGTTATAGTGTCTTTGCAGCAACAAGAACTGGGGCAGAACTTTGTTTTGGATTTGGAGGCCAGACAGATGTTTTCGTGTCTGCAAATGAAAGGTTAACCTCTGGTCAATTTATTGGTGAAAATAGGACCACTGGTACGTTACAAATCTAATCTATTATATGCACAAATTCGAACACAAAAAAAATATGTTTTTTGTTTTAAATTTGAATTTGCCTCAATCCATATTATGTGAATCACATTTTGTATGAAAATAATATTTTCTCATTTGTTGGGTAAATCTAGTTAATTAATTTTCACTTTTTAGCTCAAAAAATTGGTCACAAGTGAGCACTTTGAGTCTTGTCATTATTATTAGTGCATCCTGCATTTACTTTGTGACTATATACAAAGGGGTGATGTTATCCTAAACTCCCCTTTTACATTCATTTGTGCTGCAATGTTGGTCTCTAATGCTGCTATAAACACTCCAAGTGTGCAAAAAAAAAACATTCGTATGTTTTCTGTCAGTGTGTTTAGGAACTATGTGTGTAAAAAATACATTTTCTAAAGCAGCGGTGTGGACTCGAGTCACATGACTTGGACTCAAGTCAGACTTGAGTCATTATTTTAATGACTTCTGACTTGACTTGATAAAATCTATAAAGATTTACGACTTGTCTTGGACTTGAACGCCAATGACTTGCAACTTGAAGCGACTTGTATCTGTTAACTTGATGATGACTTGAGCATATTTGATATATTAGCACAAAAGTGGCATGACATGGACAAAAATCATAAATCATTCTTGGTTCTGGGTTTGATCTTGTTCTGCTAACTGCAGCAGCACTTTGTTTATAATCAGTTTCAGTTGCACTTCCTGCTTGTTTGAGCAAATAAATGAAGCTTTAAGAAGCTTTATTTCTGGAATTTATTTATTATCATTGTCATTAAATTGAAGTTGGACAGGTGACTTGATTATGACTTGAAAATTCAAAGTTAAGGACTTGGACTTGACTTGGACTTCCACATTATTGACTTTGGACTCAACTTGGGTTTGGTTGTCTTTGACTTGGACTTGACTGGAGACTTGACTAGAAAGATTTTTGACTTACTTGTGACTTGCAAAGCAGTGACTTGGTCACACCTCTGTTCTAAAGTCCTTATTTGTGATGTCAGGAACAAAGAATTTAGCATGGAATCACCTCTCATGATAGCAGCCTGAGCGGGGGGATGGGTGAGTGTTGAGATTGGGATATTCATCAATTCATAAAATGGGTTAATTCAGACACACTCTTGCATAAAGTGCCCCATCAATCACAATTGTTCTCACTCTGTTTGCAGAAACAGGCCATGAGGGTTCCATGTGAAATTTTGTTCTTTACTGAATTTCATTGGCTATTTAACGCATCAGTCAATAGTTCGGGAAGATGTCACTCAAAAGTTTGAAGTTAACATTAAAATGCTAACAGAGGTTATGAGAGAAACACCTTAGGGAAATTTAGAATGTTTTCCGCTTTAAATTATGTTGGATATTGAACGTAAAACATGTTGTGGATCAACTCAATCAATCAATTTCCCTCTGGGATTAATAAAGTATTTTTGAATTGAATTGAATTGAACTGTTTTACTGGAGCATTCCTGTTTGGGAGGGCTCGAGTCTGTCAAAGATGTGAGGCTTTGAACGGTGATTGGTTTGACCAAAGTGTTTACTATGTCTACAGAAACGTTACAGACCCATTTCTAAATGACCCTTTATCTCTAAAATATTGGAAAAGGTTGTGGCAGATCAGCTGATTACCTTTCTGGAACCACACAACAGTTTTGACAAATTCCAGTCTGGTTTTCGTAAAAAGCATTAAACAGAAACAGCTTTGCTTAAAGTTTCCAGTGACATCATGATGGCTGCAGACAGCGGGGAATTCACAGCGTTAGCATTGTTAGATCTTTCTGCAGCTTTTGACACTGTTGATCACAGCACCTTAACTAACAGACTTGGTGACTCGGTAGGGATCTCTGGAACTGTTCTAGACTGGTTTAGGTCATGCCTTTCTAACAGTAGTTACAGTGTCTGTATAAACCAAATCATGTCAGATTCTACTGTTCTGTTCTGTGGGGTACCCCAAGGCTCTGTTTTGGGTCCACTCCTGTTTCTACTGTACACACACCCTCTTGGAAAGCCACTTGATTCTTTTCATAATGTCTCTTATCACCTATATGCAGATGATATTCAGCTGTATTGTTCCTTTAAGGATTCTGAGTTCTACAAACTGTCTGAATTACTAGTGTGTCTATCAGCTACCACCAGCTGGCTAGAAGATAACTACCTCCAGTTAAACTGAAAAGACTGAATCTCTGATCATTGCCCATGAGAACATGGTTCCCCGATTAGTCAAAAACTTGGTCATTTATCCTCTGCCGTCAAGACAGAAGGAAGGAATTTGGGTGTTATTTTTGACCAGTCAATGTCTCTTGAAAGTCACTCAAAAACGTTGGTCCGAAAAAGTTTTTATCATTTAAGAAATATCTCCAAACTGCGAAGGTTGGTGTCAAAACATGAACTTGAAATAGTTCTCCATGCCTTTATCTCCTCCCGTCTAGATTACTGTAACACACTCTTCACATGTTTTAACAAAAAGCCCTTGAACACCTTCAGTTGGTCCAGAACTCTGCAGCGAGGCTCCTAACAGGAGCAAACAGAAGAGCTCACATCACTCCTATTCTGATGTCTCTGCGCTGGTTACCCGTTAACTTTAGAGTTCACTTTAGAATCCTGACTACAACTTTCAGGGCTCTACATGGTCAAGCTCCTCCCTATATTACTGAACTGTTAAAGCCTTATGCTCCAACCCGAGCCCTCAGGTCCACCCACCAGAACCTTCTAGAAGTTCCAAAGACCAGATATAAAAGTCGAAGTAATCACTCCTTCCAGACTGTTGCACCCCAACTTTGGAATGATCTTCCTTTATCCTTACGCAGCATTGACAGTCTGGACACTTTTAAAAAACAGCTAAAGACCGTTTTATTTAAAGCTGCTTTTACCTAAATGTTTTATTTTCTTATTTTTAACTCAAATTTTTAATCTTTCATCTTTTAATGAAATTTTATAATTTTATGACTTTATTTTATTCTGACAATTTCTGTTTTGAGATCATTATGATTTTATGACTTTGTTTTATTTTGTTTTGATCTATTTGAAGCACTTTGTGATTCTATGTCTGTGATAAGTGCTATATAAATACAATTTACTTACTTACAGTTACGGTTGAATCCTTGATTAACATATATCATTTGAATCATAAGAATCCTAGCTTTCAAATGATGTGTAATATCTACACGTACACAAGACAAGTTTTGCTAAAAATGGTTAGGGTTAGTAGAAGATTGCATAGTCCCATCTGTGAGACAAACTCATAGGCATAAAAAATTGCTTGTAAATTAATGATCTGTGAAGGGCTTGGCCTATCACCAATGGTGAAATAATTCCTCTAATTGCCCAAATATAGTGGGCGTTGCTAGCCTGTTTTGTTTTTTTAAGTGACAGGACCCTGAAACAGCTCCTTCTGGAAGGCCCTGAAAAGTCTTTTTCGTGTGATTATATGTTATTCTAAATAATCAGAACGTAAACAATCCATTACAAAGCAAAACTTCAAAGTTTGTTATGGAAAAAACAATTCTATCAACTTGGAGTGGCTTATTCTTTTCTTTTTGCTGGGCATCAAGCAGAAGTAACAATGTAATGTCACCAAAAATATTTTTGATGAGACAGTTATCTTAAATTACCAAAGTCATTTTGCATTTTGGCAGAAAAATGGAGCTCACGGAAAAAGGAAAGTATACAAAGGCTTCACAGAAATGCATTAACCACACCCTACAGCTACGTGACGCGGCTGTATCAGGATCGTGGTCATTTCACTTCTCACTGTAGAGATTAAAAATGTGTTTTCAATCATCCAAAATGTCTTTAGTTGCGGAAATTCAGACAACATGTCAACAACTAAAGACTGGAAGGTCGACACGCAAAAACAGAAGAGAAGATTATAAACTAAGACAATTGTCGGCACAGCAGAGATACAAAAACAAAGTACAACAAAGATGGGAGGTTTTAAGAGATAATCACTAAATATAGACATTCTTTCCAGTTTTGCTTCTCTTCCTGTCCTCCAAAGTGCTTCTGCTCATGGAACAAAGAAACAAGTTTAAAGGTCCGTTGCTCTCTCACCTCCCCTTTATCGATCCAAATGCAGGCAGACAGCTGGAAAGAGAGAAAGTCATAAAAAATAAAAGACTAGAAGTTGAAAAGCAAGTAAAGGTGTTCGAAAGAAAAGATAATGAAATAATACAGAACTAATGTAAAAGAAGATTTATGTATTGAAAGAAAATTGATGCAGAAAGTTTAAATGTGATGAAAAAACGGGAACTCTAAAATTTAGAGGCAACAGCTGACATGATTTGCACAGATTAGTAACTCTAATTTAAGGTAAATTAAGAATGACCTGTATTAGTTCAGAGACAGGATGATGCCTTCAGTGTCCTTTAAAAAGTGCAGTTGTTCACAGCTGCCGTGATGGCCTCAGGATGAAATTGCAGATAAAAACAGCTAAATATAACTGCCTATAAATAGGACATAAAGGATGATGCACACACATCAACATGTCAAAGTGCTATTTAGACCATTTAACCACCATTAAATGTAATCACGTGGCTCAAAAGAGGAGTGAGCTTATCTGTATGTGTGAGCTAAAGTTAAAAGAATAAAATCAGAGATGCATTTTTTTAGCCTGATGAGCCATCCTTGATGTCTGACACCTGTTCCTGAGGATGTCCTAAAATGTAATCAGTTACGGGGTACCTTTTAGGACATCCTCAGGTCTCAGGTGTCAGACATGAGACCGTAGAGAACAGAGATGGGAATTGTGCCATCGACAAGTAAACTCCATGCTGTGATTTTGTTCTGCTCAGCAACTGAACCGGTTCATTCACTGTGCTGATTGAAATCACCCGGTTTAGTTGCTGAACTTAAGAAAAACACGGCATGGAGGGCATGGAGATGACTTGTTGTTCCCACAAATCCCCATCTCTATTAGAGAATAAAGCCTCAGATTTCATTCAAAAACCCATCAAACATCTGACTGATAAGTGTTAGTCAAAAAGGTCTCAGGAAAAAAAAAAGCCACCAGACAAAAAGGAATCAGGAAAACAGCTTCAACAAAAAGTTGGATTTTGGGTTGACAATTTTTTTCTAGACGACTTTTGGTTTGAGAACTTTTTTTCCTGAAGCAGATTTCCCGATTCTTTTTTGTCTGATGTTTTTTTTCCTGAGACCTTTTTGACTAACACTATTTAGGCAGACATCTAATGGGTTTTTGAATTAAACCTGAGGCTTTTTTCTCTATGGTCTGTTTGACACCTGAGGATGTCCTAAAATCTACATCGTACATCCTATATATAATTACGTAACCTGGCCACGATTGAAAGAGGTCAGTCTCGCAGTGGCAGCTCCGGTTGCCTTTCATTCTCCGCATGCAGTTGGACAGCACTGGGACCAATCCATCAATGCGGCAGTCTGCCACATGCTGTTTCTGAGCAGACACCATCTTTATAGTCCAGAAAAAGATTCACTAAGAATTTTATTTATGTGTTTAACTTATATCATATTCCATTATTTGTAGCTACATCAAGCTAGCACGCCAAAACGTTAGCTTTCTTCCTTGGGGATGCTGTTTTAAGCTCCATCTGCAGTTAGTTGCTTGAAGAAGACACTGAGTGGGTCTTATCTCATGCAACCCTCACTTCAGTTACAAGAATTTGCCTTATCTTAAATTCACCTCTTTAAGACAGCACAAAATGGACAGATGTGAGTTTACGGAGTTTATCAGTGAAGCACGTTGAGAATAAAGAACGGTTAAGGGACATATTCTCTGGCTGAGGCTAATTATGTCATTTCAAAGAAAGCCATAAATCCATAAGAAAAATTTAACAAGTTATCCCAGGCAAGAGAGTTAAGGGATGGAACATTTAGTGAAGCATAAAGATGAATAAAACGACACATTTAAAGATGGTTGTGCAGCGAAGCAGAGATGGAAACAGACGGAAGGAGTTCAGAGCAAAAGCTGAAAGGAAAGCAAACGTGTAGAGCTGAATCACATGCAGCTTCCAGTCCGGAGGGAAGACAGGCAAACACACACACGCGCGCATGCATGCATGCATGCATGCTCACACACACACACATACACACTCACACAAATGCACTACTCATACAAGAGACAGTAAGTAGAACAGTAGAGGAAGAAAAAAACAGGGCAGATGATTCAAACACTTCATTTCCCTGCAGGATTTATGGTGAAATGCATGTTCCAGCTGCCGTTTACACCATTTATAGTTTAGCATTTTTAGATGAAATATGTAAAAACATGGAACTTACTTAAGCTGGTAATGTCTGTGTAGCTACATGGAGATACTAACAACCTCTTAATGATTCTACAGGCTTCACTCTTTAAGTATGTGTTGATGAATGAGTGAATGAGCATTTCTCCAGCCAGGCGGTCGTTTGCAGCCGTCAGAGCTGCTGTCAGAACAATTATTAGGATACAGTAACTGCAGCCAGCTCAGATAAGTGACTGAACTCAGAGTTTGGATCCTTGTTTGTTTGCAGCAGCACCTGAAGAAAAGAGGTTATAGATTTTAACATTGAGTCTGCTGAACTGAATGTGCACTTCACTAAAACAGCTCAGGTCTTCTGTTTGTGCTGAAATGATGTATGATTTTGGAATTTAAAGAGACAATGTGCAGATCTTACTCTTAATCCCTGGAAATATCCAACGAAATGTTGTTTAAAATGAATTAACTCATTCACTTACTGTGTGGGCATCGGAACGAGCCCCCGCACCATGACAACAAACATCTCAGCTCTAAAGCCGATCTTCATCCGCGCATGTCACACGCCACGTGATCAGGAAGCAGAAAATCCGTGTGTTAGGAGATTATTTTGGGCCGCTGCTGTAAAAAAAAGTGAGGCGCGAACCGGAAAAGCTTCTGCCGATCACAATTCAACTACGGATTGTGAAAGAACGGATAACGCTCGAAACGCGCGGATTCTTCCTGATGCAAGAGGTGACTTCCTGCTTGGTTTTAGTTGTTTTGGTGTCGACATCATCCTAGCGTGCAACGTTCTGTGACTCTTAAAAAAACAGTAAAAACAGTGAGAAACGCTGGCAGCGAAGGGCTTTACCGATCAGGAAACGGCTAGCAGTGAATGAGTTAAATGATGCCCAGTTGGCGGCTTCGTAAAATTTAATCATAAAAATCAGGTCTAAATACAGCGGGCCAAAGTCTCTGTGCAACAACATATTAGACACCATGTTTCCTTCTACGGTAGCCTGCTAGGACAAAACACAGTCCCTAATTTGAAACAAACGGTTACAACATTTTCTCCATTCATAAACGTTGTTTCACTCATTTACCTTTTCACTCGTTGCAAGTGATGAAAGGGAGTCTGATGTTCTTGTCATTTAGCTGGAGGTTGCACATCCTGAGATATTTGACACTAATGGCCATCCGTTGGTACGGTCTTACTCGAACTGAAAAATGCTGCTTGATTGTAACGCTTTAGGATTGTACTGCCCCCTGTCGCCAGGGAATCTTATTTGTATCTTATTTAAAATTAAAATATTCTACTGTCACTCATTGCTACAGCGCTGCTCTTTTGGTACATCACACTTCCATTTGGTGCATTTTTCAAACAGGAAGTGTGGGTGGAGAAAGGCTCTGTTCGGGGGTGACTTGCTCTTCAACTCCTAAAACTTTATTTATTTTTTTATTACGGATGTTTATTTTTTGTTGTTTGTTTTCTTTTTGAAGCTTTTAAAGGTGGAAGTTAGTATGTTCAAACAATTTAGAATAATTTGGAACCCAAATATAAAATGTATCACTGACAGAAGCAGGATACAGCAGAGCTCAGCTGCAAGTATAACTGGGCTCTCATAATGAATGATTTACCTGAATTTGATTTTATTAGAATGGAACAGTGCATAATGAACATACAATGTTGGCTTAAATACGTCCAGGTCTCACTTAAGTTAGCATTCATGGACTCACCTTCCATGGCTGTTGTTGATTTAGCATCCAGGAGACAGCAGAGCTGCCCTGCGATGGACTGGCTCTCTGCCCAGGGTGTACCCCACCTAATTGCCCATTGACCACTGGAGATAGGCACCAGCCCCCCCCCCACCCCCACACACACACACACACACCCCACATGGACAAGCGGGTTCAGAAACTGGATGGATGGAGACAGCAGAACGTGTCTTAGCTAGTAGAAGCTAAACATTAGCAGTGACAACTCCACAACGTGGCAGAACTCCTTCAGGCTTTTGTCATTTGTGGAGATAAAACATCAACGTTGAATTTTCTTACCTAAGTGAACGAAGGCAGCGGAAGAGTTGCATTGCTGTTAGCCAATCAGACTTGAGACGCTTCCATATAATGATTATTAATTAATTATAGTAGACTCCAAATTCTGCTGTTTTCCACCTCCAACTCTTCCAAGTAAGTTGTGCTTCCTGAAACAGGAGCGCAAGAGCTGTTTTTCCCTGAAAATGACTCACATGGCATCAATTCACACTAGAGACCACAGAAAATGTATTGAAATAATAAAGGATCATTCTCCACCAGATGAGTCGGTGCCGTGACCTAATACGTTTAAATGCTATCAGAGTGTTAGTGTAAATCACCACGCAATCACACACGGTTAAGGACATGTAAGGCTAACTTATAGATGATAAATAAATGGGTTTGAAAACTCAAAAAGGAGCCGCCTATGAGTGGGCGAGAAACAAGATCGAGCTTAGAAGAGGAAGACAAGAAGTTTCCCACCATCAACATGTTACATTCATACAAACACAATAATGTAAATTTGGAAACATTTTCACCATTTTTCTGTTTTATTTATTTATTTTTATTTGTTAAGTAAATAACCAAATAATAGCAAATTAGCATGTTATTTTGTTGATTATTTGTGCAGATCACAGAGTGCTTTTCTACACAAGACTCACTGATTGCTCCTGAAGTAATAGTGCTATGTTAATGCGTTATGATTCACATTCAGACTCACTCTGATTCATGCTAAAAGGTCATCGTGGAGTTTCTGTGGAGCCAACGACGCATTTTAACTCCTACTTTCTTGAATTGTAGTAAGTTCAGTGTGTTGAATTGTTTCTGTAAAGTGATGAGCAGCACAAACCTAATAGAGTAATTAAAAAAATAAGCCTGAACCGAAAGCAGGAGGTGCACAATGCAGCACGGGAGGATGGCCACGACGGCCACTTTCTCAAACACAAACTGTCATCCTCAACGTCAGATTTTCATGTCAAAGTCACAATAATCCCACGGGTCCTCATGTCAACCTATCACCCTGTGTGTGTGCATGCGTGAGTAATTATAGGTCACTTCATTCTGTAAAGAGAGCACTGTAATGTGCACATAATATCTGTAATTCACTTGGCATGTATGCATAGTGTGTGTTTTAGTGTGTCACGCCGATTTCTTTGGTCAGATCAGCAGAATTGCTGGTCGGCATCTGAAAATAGTGCAGGGAGTGAAAGGAGCAGCTGTCACATCGTGCATCAACACACACACACACACACACACACACACACACACACACACACACACACACACACATTCTACACAGATGTGTGTTAATGCTCAACAGTGTGTGTGTGTGCGTTTGTGTGTGTGTGTGTGTGTGTGTGCGCGCGGGTGTGTGTGTGTGTGTGTGTGTGTGTGTGTGTGTGTGTGTGTGTGTGTGTGTGTTTCTGGGAGGTCTTCAGTTGTGCCTCATTTGCATGTGAACACTGAACGCTGTGATGTCGCAGCGTCTTACACATCTTATCTCTCCGGCAGCCTTTCATAGTTTAAAATTCGAAGCATCTTATGATGAATACGTGTTTGTGTGTGATATTTTTTTGTGAAAAATCACAAATTAAAACTCAGAATATGTATTTGAAAGACTCTCATCGACAATAAAAATCATTATTTGAATGGATATTTATGCAATTGCTTCAAATTTTGCCCCTCCCAGACATGTGAGCTTCTCAGCTTATAGCAGCCTGAGCGTGGGATGGGTGGGCATGGCCAGTTCCAGGTTATTTCTTGTTAACTGTCAAGAATAAAACTCCCAAAATCGCTTCATGTGAGGTAGATTTAGTGCAAAGAACCTCATATAGATCATAGAACTTTTACAACTTAGAAAAAATGCATAATCTGTCTCATTTAAGCAAAAACTACAACGTGAGGCTTTCTTTACAACTCTTACATCAAATATTAGCTCAGTGTCTTTAAAACTCATCAACTCTTTCCTTTTTGGGGGGTTTGGTCGCAGAATGTTGCAATAATCTTGAATTGCATCTACTCTGCAATGTAATCAGCTGTCATGAAACGTTTTCTGAGTTTCTTTAAACGTTTCATGTGTTTTATGAGAATACTTAACTTTATATTTCTTGATCCACATCTTACTGTTTCCGTGACTCTATAAGCCTCAAGTTGGCCTTAAAGCTCCTGAATGTATTCGGTTAGATTTAGATCTAGGGTTTAAGCTCAAGTGAAGTTGGTTTTCTTTAGTTTGTCACCCATCTGCTGATAGGTTTATTTGACTGGACAGACTTTTGTGCAACTACAAAAGCATGTTGCATAAAAAATAAAGCGACCAATCAAGGAGAAATAAGCCAGTCTTCTGCACACTGGTGAGTCTAAACACTCATTATACCTCGTGTGTTTACCTATGTGTTACAAAATCCTACAGGAGAAATGAGAGCCTTCTAGAAGCATTTCAGTGAAAAATGCTGACATGTTTAGACTTGAACAAGCATGGAGGAGTTAAAAAGAGAACACAGAGATGGAGAGAGTATCCGCATTTAGAGTAAAGTGTAAAAATAGAAGATGAGAGCAGCAGCAGGAATGACGGAGCTCCTAATGGACAGACGGTTCTCCTTGCTGAACCTCAAAACATCTCAAGATACTTAATTATACAACAGCTCACCATCCCCCACCCCTGTCTCTCGCTCTCTCTCTCTATCTGATGGGTTTAGAGCCCCCAACTTCAAAGCGAGTTAGAGCGCCCCACTCCCTGCCAAACTTACATCTCCTATTGTTGTAAATATTCACTTTCCTTTGCTCCCCTTTGTCCTTTAAGGTGTGAAACACCAAAAAAAAAACTTTTTTAATAATTATTTCTGATTATAATCAGTCACTCTGTGTTTTTCATGCAGGCTGAACATGAAAATAGTCTCCTACACCTATCTCCTGCATTACAGTTTTTCTCGATTGGTTTGGCTCTATTCCTGAAACCGAGATGACATTCTCAAAACCATAAGGTCATTTGGCCAAACAGTCTGACAGTGCTGCCCAACATTATAGCTCACTAGCAAAATCAAATATCTTTCCCCAAACTCTTCGTCCATGCTTCAAAAGCAGATTCCTTTCTCATATAAAAGGTCAGTACAGTCAAAATAGCACAGATCCTTCTCAATTGCCTTGGCACATGTGCATTCATTTAGTGCTTTTGTCAAAATAACCTGGATGGTTTAGCACAACACCATGGATCCCATGCAAAAGCTCATTTCTCTCCCAAAAGAGTTGATCCATGTGTCAAAACTAAATATCCTTCCCATATAAATAGTCAATGCCCCCAAAATGCATTATACCTTTGGCATTGTTTAAGCACTGCAAGTCAAAATGCTCAGACGTTGTGTCACTGAGGCACAGGTCTAACAACAGAATACCACTATGAATAAAACCAATAGATTTCACAGTAAAATCGGCCTCCAATTAACCACTCATACTCAAGGAAACTGTAAACATTTTCATTCGTACAAAGAAATGTTAACATTAGAGAACATACTGTGAAAAGAAAACATAGACAGGATTCTGTAAATGTGAACAGTTATAAACACAAACAAAAAACAAAACAAAAAACAAAAACAACTCTAGCCTACCATACTGTAAATAAGGTTTCAGAACTATAGTACAGTAATGTTTTCAGTGGTCGCCATTGTCACCCTCTCTTTCTTGGCCACCATCCTCATCCTCCTGGCCATCGACGCGCTGCTCTCTGTCAGGCCATAAATTCTCATCCACATCGCGACAGATATTTTCTCGTGTGACGCAGCGAGGGAAGAAACGGCATGAATGTCTCAACCATCCCCTACATTGATCCCCTGTGATGTCCTCACATGCAGCATCCATTGCATGCAGCAGCCTGATGCTCATACACCCTCCACCTCCAAGCTGAAAAAAACTCCTCAACTGGATTTAGGAAAGGAGAGTAAGGTGGAAGAAACTCCATTAGCATCCGGGGATGGGTGGTGAACCAGGTTCTGATGCGTGGGCCGCGGTGGAAGTTCACATTATCCCACACAATGACATAATGTGGTAGCTGAGGTCCTTCTACACCTCTCTCATTTTCTGGGATCAGATCAGTATAAAGGTGGTCCAAAAAATTGAGGAGCTTTTTGTGTATTGTAGGGCCCTAAACTGGGAATGTGTGTGGCCACACCTCTTTCTGATGTAGCGGCACACATTGTTATATTTGCCCCTCGCTGGCCTGGGACATTCACAGTGGCTCGGTGGCCAATGATGTTACGGCCACTCCTTCGACCTTTGGCCAGGTTGAAGCCAGCTTCATCAATGAACACTAGGATGCGAGGGGTGTCGTTGCCTTCAAATGCCATTATTCTCTACAATAGAATAGAAATAAATCTAATCAGTCAAGTAGAGACAGATACTGCAGGGAGGATCTAAATTACTGTACAAACAGGGAGTGGGAAACTGACGACAATTTCTAGGCAAAATGCTCTAGTCACACAAAGCTGCATTCTGAAGGTGAAAAGGATACCGCAAAACAAGAAAACAGTGGTAATGTCTTACTGTAATAGTGTTACAATGATAGACAACCAGTAGTTGACTTACATGCACATACTGGTACCGCAGCCCTTTCACTCTGTCAGAGTTTCTCTCAAATGGTACCCTGTCAATCTGTTTCATGGTCATCTGATGTTTCTTCAATACCCGGTCTATTGTGGAGATGCTGATAGAGTTCATATTTTGGAACATTACATTGTCTAGCAGGATTGCATTACGAATCTGTCTCAGTGTGATGGCATTATTTGCAATGACCATGTTGCATATTTCTCGTTCTTGTTGTTCATTTAGAAGTTTTCTTCTGCCACCCACTTGAGGCTGTCGTCCAATCCTAGACATACAAGTCAAAGGTCAACACTGTAAATTTGTTACAAAATGAGTTACCACTGTAATTGTACTGCTGTCCTATGGTACTAGAAGAGTGATGCACTGCACAGTGACTGGAATACTATTCACAGTATTTTCTCCATTTTTCTGTCTTTGTCATTTTTATAGTATCATATAACATCACATGACAATAGTACAGTACACTAGGCCTACACACACACCAACACTGAATAGTTCAATAGCATAGTTCTGTACCCGTTTTCCCTGCGAAAGGTTTGGATGATGGAGGAGACTGTAGACCGAGTCACCTTAGGCTGCACTCGGCGACCTGCCTCTGCCATTGTGAGACTATGGTTTATAACGTGGTCAATAAGGGTGGCCCGGATTTCATCTGGGACATCATGGTGCCTCCGTGCTCCTCGGCCTCTTCCCCCTATTCCTCCACGCATTCTCACTCCTCCTCTTCCTCTTCTTCTTCCTCCTCTTCCTCGAGCAGGAAGTTGCTGTTGTACTTGGCGAGGTGCTTCCATGTTCACACTGTGAATGAAACTAGTCCCGGGCCAAGCTCTGTCTATATACTTTTGGCAGCAGTCATGATCATAGACAACACCTGTCAGGTATCTGAACAACTTGTTTGATTGGTCATCTGAGATGTGGGAGGCTGCTCCTTCATTAGTTCTAATTTCACCTGATTGATTGTCAAGTACTGTCATAACTTTATCAAATGTTCCAAGATATTCTTTCATGGTATTATATCTTTGATTAATTTTGACAGTTGAACAGACAATTGTGCATATGATGACTTACACAATGAAACCATGCTGATATGTTGTGGAGTGAGTGACCATTTCACTGACAAATCAACTAATCAGTTTAGATCGGCAAGATCTATTTCTTTGGGAAATGTGCTAAATGTGGGCTCATTGTGCTAACTGTAGCTACTTGTACATAATCATTTGAAAAGAAGCACAGAGTCACTTGAGACATGTACTAAAGCATTTGCAATTTGATTAAACCAATGAAAACTGACATTCTGTTGTGAACAATTGCAAGGTGGTTTGGAGATTTGTCCATGTTATTTTGTGAATGTCATCTCGGTTTCAGGAAATGAGCCAAACCAATCGAGAAAAACTGTAAAGTAACAGTGTGTATTTTTCCTGGTGATGGGGGCAGTAGATACCTAAATTGTTGCAACCATACCATACCATACCATACCATAGTTTTTTTATATAGCACGTTTAAAATGCAGCATGGGAGCTGCCCAAAATGCTGCACAGGCTAAGTCAAAACACAACCAATCTAAGCAACTAAAACAGAAGATAAAAATACCAATCAAAAGCAGATAAAACATGAGGAAATCTATGAACACATAAAGCAATAACACAATAAAACACTAAAAGGAGTCACTGTCTAAAAGCCACATCGTAAAAGTGGGTCTTTTAACAAGATTTAAAAACCACCAATGATGGAGCCTGCCGAACTTGAATGGGTAACGAGTTCCACAACTTTAGGGCAGCATGGACAAATGCTCGTTCACCCCGTGATTTGTATCGCATCCGGGGCGTGCACAGCAGCAGAAGGTCAGCCGACCTCAACGTGCGCGTGGGTACTTATGGAGTGAGCAGGTCTGAGAGGTAGGGAGGTGCCAGGTCGTTGAGTGCTTTGAATACAAAAGTCAGCAACTTAAACTGTACTCTGAAAATGACAGGGGGCCAGCGAAGATGTTCCAGGACAGGGGTAATATGGCTATGTCGGTGCATATTTGTCAAGAACCTTGCAGCAGCGTTCTGGACGACCTGCAGCCGATTCAGGGCAGAGACCGGAGCACCAACTAGGAGGGCGTTTGCATAGTCCAGGCGAAAGGTAATGAAGGCATGGATGACTGACTCCAAATGCCTCAGTTTCAAGATTTGTCTGAGGCAAGTAAGGCGGCGAAGCTGATAAAAGCAAGACCTCACTATGGAGTTTATCAGTGGGGCCATTGAGAGTTCAGCATCCAGCTTTACCCCAAGACTTGTCACGCACTGTTTGGGGTTGAAGGTTGAAAGGTCACAAACAGGGTGAGAGCCTCGGTGGTTGTGGGGATCAAAAACAATAGACTCAGTCTTCCTTTCATTTAACTTTAAGAAGTTGGATGCCAGCCAGCCCTTCATGTCGTCTAAACATGCAGCCAATCACGAGTCCGCATTCTTCTCATCCATTGCTACATATTGCATATTAGGGTCAAAAAGCCCTGGGGAGTGCAAACTTCAGCAAAGTGACAAGCACATCAGACTCCCTTAAATGTGTAAAACAACAATGTTTATGAATGGTGAAAGCACCAGCTCAGTGGTCTAGTGGTAGAGCGTCCGCCCTGAGACCGGGAGATCAGGGTTCGATTCCTGGTCGAGTCATACCAATGACTTCGAAAAAATGGGACCCAATGCCTCCCTGCTTGACACTCAGCATTAAGGGTTGGATTGGGGGGTTAAACCACCAAATGGTTCCCGAGCGCGGCTGTGTCTGCAGCTCACCGCTCCCCCAGGGGATGGGTCAAATGCAGAGAACAATTTTCGCACACACATCAGTGTGTGTGACAACTGATGGGACTTTACTTTAACTTAAGTTTTGTAACCATTTGTTACAAATCAGTAAATGCATTTTGTCCTCAAGGGCTCCCATAGAAGGAAACATGGCATCTAATATGGCGTCACCCAGAGACTTAGACCCGCTTCCATGTATTTTAGACCTGATTTTTATGGTTATCTGTTAAGAAGCCACCAACATTTTCAACAACTGGGCATCGTTTCATTCATTTTTAACAACTTTTTGATGGATTTTTCCAGAAATTAACAATAAAAACCGCACATTGTCCCTTTAACCTAGGATAGAAAATAGACGGTGAAAAGCCTGACAGATCTACATCACACTGTCACTTAACATTTATGGACTCACCCATCTTGACTCAAGACGGGGAAGGCTGTTGTTGGATTAGCGTTCAGGAAACAACAGAGAACATCTCGGCTAGAAGAAGCTAAACATTAGCATTAGTAATGAGGTGGGATGTCAAAATGTCAGGAAATAAAAGACCTGCCATCTGAAGCTCAGCTGTGATGTGGTTAACTTCTAGGTCCTGAAACATGCGCACCAGAGCTTTTTTCCCCCCAGAGTACGACTTACAAGGCATTCCTTCCTGCTAGAGACCACTGCTAAAGTATTGGTGAAAGGAGTGTCCCACACCTTTAAATCTTGCAGGACTTCTTGTCCACTTTTAGTCCTTCTCTCGTAGCCCCGCTCAAGAATGTCAGAAAGTCATGCATTCTAGCGTCTTTAGGGAAAACATAGTTATAATTCTCAATTTATTTAATAACTTTTAAGGGAAATGAAGACTGAGTGACACTGATTTCATTCCATCTGTGGCACTTGAACAAAGTTAACACCCTTTATCTTTTCTTTTTCTTTTTTATCTGATTATTTCACCTGAAGCCGAGTTAACCCTGCAACATTTGCCTTTCCCCCTCCAGTTTTAATGACGTCTGCACCTTGCCTTTCATGTTGGCGTGACAGTCACTGTCAGTTCCTTAAATACCTGCAAATGACGTCTGCTGAAACCAGCGCTTACGTTCAGCAGGACGGAGGGAATAAGAGCCATTTTTAGATCTCTTAAACAACTTTTTATGATTTATAAATATCTGCAGGTGTGTAACAAAAGGTGATTAACAAAAGTGAGGCAATACATTTCTTAAAATCGTCTTTAATATTTTATGTTGACTCTTTTTCTTGCTTGCTTGCTTTATCTCATGGTCTGCAGCCTCCCATTTTGCTCTAACAATATCCTGTTTTATACATAATTCTCTTTTTCTCACAATCTCTTCCTCACACCTTCATCCAACATCTCCAATCCTCCTGTTTTTTATGCAGCTTTTCTCACAGATTCACCAAATTTCTCTCCTAGTTTTTCTTGTTTTGTCTGGATCACAGCTCCCAGATTTCACCTGGTTTGTGACAGACCAATCTCTCTAAACTGTTGAGGTTTATATGGAACTCTCAGGTGTACCTAAAGGTCCGATGTGAGCTACAGCCTGAAAATACACAAGTCTATAAAGCGTATGGGCCGAGGCACCAAACAAGCAACATGTTGTTGATTTTTCCTCTGTAATTTGTCATTAAATAGAAAAAATAAACCTTAAAGTCTGCTTTTTGAATCGAAGTGCTGTCTTGGTGTTGCAGCAGACAAACACGGCTATTTGAGTTTATGTCTAATTTGGATTATTTGGAGGTTTTTCACAACGCATTCCAGATTTGCCACACAAACTCAGAAGGAGGATGCTAACGAGAGCGGGAGTTTCTTTCTTGTTTTATGGCCACAGAGGACTGGCTGGGGAGGTTTAAAAAGGAAGCACTCTGTTCCAAAAAGTGTCTTGCTGAATATTTCAGGGTTACAGGTGAAGTCATTGCCTATAAATAGTCCAGAGTGAGTCTGCGTTTTAAAACTAAGCCATCATTACAGTTTAACCCACCAAAACCTGCTGCTTTTCTAACTTTTCCTAGAAAGGACAGTAAATGTGTGTTTTTACCTAAAGCTACACGTGTTTAGGACACAAACCCTCTTGACTTCACACAGAGGGATGTCCTGCACCATCCAGAACATGAGCGGATACAGAAGCACTGTTACTATTATTTGTTCTAATTGTGTGTGATGAGAGAGTTTAACATTGATTCAGTCATCTCAGGTAAAGTGTGTGTGCGTGTTCATGTCATACTTTCCACTGCATTGCCATTAAATGGGTCAGCGAGAAGAGCTGCTCCCTCCCTAAAGGGTCTCCCACTGAAACATCACTACGAACAAGTTCGGATCCAAATGTCTTTGTCTAGACCCTCAGATGCAGAAAGTTAAAGATTACCTTAGTCAAACTGAATGTGCACAGAGCAGAGTTTATTTTCTAGGTAGTTTATTTCAAACTGAACCACCCAGTTTGATGGGTTAAAGGCAAGCAGTAAATAAATGATGATTAAAAGTTAACGTGTCAAAGTTTTGTGGTCATGACGGCCACATGAGACAAGTACAAACTGGGGGGTTGCACATTTATATTTTGAAAAAAAAAGTTGACTTTAAAGGAGATGTATTTTTTTCTTCACTTATAATAGTTCTGTGATTTATAAAAACATGTTTATGAAGTTCTTTGCTCCAAATCCCTCTCACATAAAGGGATTTAAGCTGTTCCATTACTGGCATTTTCAGTACTGCAGCTACATGAATGGCCTCATTTGTGACCCAAAGGTCACACTTCCTCAGCTGGGTCAAGCTGTCCTGGCTGCACTTCTATCTACAGATTATCCATCACAGGAGACTGAACGTCGGTCTACCGCCCCTTTAATCTGACTGCCTTTATCTGACTGCTGTTCCATCCGCAAGACGAAGGACACTTCAAGATTTAAAAGAATAATTTTAGTAAACTATTTTCACTGCCTATTACAATGTTCATAAATAATCATCAAGGTTCATTATAAATGTATTTAATTACTGAAAAGAATTATTATTCTTTGGTTAATAATAATTATTATTTATGATAATCAGTAATGTTTAACAGTGACAAGAAGATCATCTGCACTTTTACACACCATGCAGGACACAGTAATCAGGTTAAGGTTAACTGCACTCACATGTCTTTGTCACATGACAACCCAGAACTTTCTGTCTCTGAGAGATATGTTAAATCAACGTACCAAAATCTAATTCGTTAGAATAAGATTACCGGCCGTCTCTTAAAACCTAACTCCTCAGTTCAAGTTCAGTTCTTGAGCTCACAAAATTCTCTCCGTGGCAACGAGAGTCCAGAGGATCGAGTCGGCCATTCGAAACCTCTACTAAAGCTTTTCTGTCACACCGATAGAATTGCTTCAACAGAAACGCCATCTGCAGCAAAGCTGACGCTACAAGATTCCTTAAGAATTTGCTCGGATGCAAACCAATTCAACACCTGTGTGCCTGCGGCAACTCTAGGACCAGAGAGTCGGTACCACTGGTCTCCCCTACCGGACCGAGTACCCAGAGGCTGATCAACATCCTCCCTTGGCCTCTAGATCTGAACAGAGTGTCGTCTGAATGGTGAGGTAGAACACAGATTGCGTCTGAATGCCTATTTTAAGAAATAATTTAGCTTAACTGCAAACCAAATTCTATCACCCAGAACGTGTTTTTCTCTAAGATAAAAACCTTCTGAGACCTACATTCACACATCCAAACACACACACTTCATTTTAGTTTCATCCAGACACAGGTTGCTTTAATACCAAGTTTTTAACACCAAAGCTTTTATAAATTGTCATTTCTTTTAAATTGTCATCTTTAAATTGTTTGTAATAAATTCTTAACTTGTTAAACCTGACTCTTCTTTGAAATAAAACACAGAGTGGTGCATTTGGTCACTGAACGAGCAAAGATCTCTTTAGATCTTCTGAATTAATAAATGAACTTTTGCTTTTAATTTAAATCTCTTATATTAAATATTAATCTTTTGATTAAATATAGACCAAGCCAGTTGGTGTATGAACTTCAATCGATTATATAAATATCCCTGGATATATATATATATATATATATATATATATATATATATATATATATATATATATATATATATATATGATATAAAGTTTCATTGCCAATTCGTTTGATCTTTCTCCGAATTTAACAAAGCTGAAATAGCAACAGCGTTAAATTCTAGTTATGTAGATCAACAATGCTACAGTACCTTCCAGAATAAGCAGTTTCAGGGCTCTATCACTTTAAGAGAATGAGCTAGAGCTGGCCACACCCTCCCAACCACCCCCTGCTTAGGCTGCTATAAGCTGAGAAGCTCCAATGTCTGTGAGGGGCTTGAAGTAGAGCCCCAAAGGCGAAGTTCCACCAGTATCGAGAGGTGAGTGGTGTTGTGTACACATTTCTCCAATTATGACATCACAAACGGAGCCATTCTAAAATGACTTGTTATAGGCACATAATACCTAAAATCAATTACTGACAGGAAAGGATAGCCACGTTTTTTTTCACATTTGGAGTGTTTCTAGTGGCAGTAGAGACCCACATGGCATCACAAAATGATCCAAAAGTAGAATTTTGTATGATAAGGTCCCTTTAAATTTTTTTAAACTAAAATTATTATTAAGAAAATTATTTCCTAATTCTACACTTAGATTCAAATAACAATTAGAATATCTAAAAATTGAAAATTCATGTAAAACACCTGCGCAAAGTCCTCCAGATGTTCATAGCCCTATTTTCACAGAGCTGTTGTCTTGCAGCAAGAAGGTCCTGGGTTCGCTTCCCAGTCTGGGATCTTTCTGACAATGGACAGATGGATGGATGGATGGGTCCAAGTGATTCGTGGATGCACTTTAGTTTTTTCTGTATTTTTCTGATTTTGCACTCTTCATTTCATTCATTCATTATGATTAAGGACATGCTTCACCATCAGTCAGCACCTGCTGCAAACCATCTTAATTATCATGTTTTACACCACAGGATTCAAAGAGTTTAGAGCCAAAAGGATGAGAGCACACATATCTTTGCAACAGTTGCATTGCTTTTTAAAAGATTTTCCATTTCATCATGAAGATTCTGGAAGTGGTGTACTAAAACTAATGCACAGAAACCTTTTTAAAAACATAAGTTCAGTTTGCTTATGCTCTTATTTACAGTCAATGTTTTATAAAACCACAGAAATGTGGGGCAGACTTCACGTTTAAACTGAAAAATCACCAGAAAGTTTCAAATGTTCCCAGAAGAATCAGCAGGCTTAAATCAGAACAGCAATATAGCAGAAAAAAGAAAAGATGAAGCTGAAAAAGAGACAAATACATGATAATTGAGCCAAACTGAGAACACTTACAAACACATGGTGATTCGAATTTGCACAAAAGTTAGCATTTTGCTTCTTGGCTGTGATGTCAGACATTATGGGTGCTGGTTTACAGGACAAAGCCTGAGGGCAAAAATCATATGATGTGAAACATCATTACTGGTGCTGGGTTTATTGTAAAGCTTTGATACAAGGTTTTCTTAGAGATGTGTGCCAAGGGAAGGCTGGCTAGTCAAGGTGTCATCAGGATATCGATTTTAATCTCCAGAGAGCCTGCAGTTGGAGAAATGTGTCTGCTTTAAATGTTTCTTATAGTAAAACAGCAGTTTGAAGATACAGAAAGTTATCAATTAGAAGCTTGTTTATCATCTTTTCACCCCAAAGTATAAAAGCAGTCTTTTCATCTATCAGCTGTATGGTTTCACTGTGTTAGTCCTTCAAGACTGTTGGAAAACCATTTCAGGTGACTACCTCTTGAAGCTCATCAAGAGATTGCTAAGAGTGTGCAAAGCAGTAATCAGAGCTAAGACAATTGAAGACAATTTAAAAATAAAACATGTTTTCAGATATTTCACCTTTTTTGGTTAAGTACATAACTCCACATGTGTTCATTCATAGTTTTGATACCTTCAGTGAGAATCTACCAATGTTAATGGTCATGAAAATAAAGACAACACGTTGAATGAGAAGTCCAAATGTTGGCCTGTACTTTTGTCGCTCTGGAGTAAAGCAGCTCTTCCCTGATGCTTTCCAATCAAACACAAACGGATCTGCCTTTTGTTGTTTTACAGGTTTTCTTTCTCACTCTTTTGGTCTATAAAGAGAAAAACGACTGATTGATTCATGCCTGTGTGTTAAAAAAATAGAAAGAGGGGGTTCATAACCCATGTAATTGTTTTACATTAGAGAAAAACAAAATCTTTGTCAAAGGAAATACACACACACACACACACACACACACACACACACACACACACACACACTAAATCATGACTCACGTTGAGCTCTGAGAGAAAATGACTCAGACACACATCCCACCATCCTGTCTGTATATTTTTACTCCTATCAAAATTTTCTGCTCTTATTTGTTCAGTTAGAGTATTTGAACACTCAGTGTGTGTTGCTTAGCACGTGCGTGTGTGCATGCATGCATGAATGGAGGGTGGTGAAGGTAATGTCTAGGGATCTGATAAGTAGAAAGAACATTAAATCACACCTTTTTTTCTACATCCTTACTGTTTCTATCTGTGAAGGAAACAAAATGTGGGATTAAATGTCTGCTACACACACACCTCTTACATTAATGGGCCATTCCCATCTGTACCGGGTCGGCCCGGGCCGGGTAGCCCCAGTCGGCCCCAGCCTGGCCCGGTTGATTCCACACATCCTTGCCTTAAGCCCATGTGGGCTGATTCTACCCACCAATCAGAGGCTTGCTCTAATGGAAGGTGTGAATTTGCTGTCAGCAGTGGGTGTGTTGGCCCTGGTTGGCCTGAAGCAGACCCCCTTGAGAAGAGGGCTGAGAATGAGCCTTGGTTGGCCCGGAAAAATACCAGGCCACCCAGATATGTAAACAACCTACGCTACCCGGCCCGGGCCGACCCGGTACAGATGGGAATGTCCCATTATTCAGTTTTTGTCCAGTTCATGCTCAAAGTCTGAAAGGACTACCAGAAACAAAATTGTATGAATAAATTTAATTCCAAAGCTATTATAACCAAACATTTGATCTTTTAAGTAATGAAATAGTAAATATTCAGAACAGTTTTATTAACTAAAGAATTAGCAGGACTGATTGATCTAAATAATAATGTTTATCAAATTGAGTTTTAGATGGAAACTGTTTTTTATGTGTTATTTTTTAAATAAGATTGGTCACTCTGAGTTTAACATGCAGACTAAACATGAAAATAGTCTTCTACCTCTATTTCCTGCATTAGACACCCATAGAAAATAGACAAGAAAATGCAAAAATAATCAAAAAACCAATCAATCCTACGTCATTTTGAAAATTATTCATTCATGAACTCACTCGTCTTGGCTCACAATGGGGATGGCTGCAGTTGTTTTAGAGTCCAGGAAAAAGCAGAGTTAGAAGCTAACCATTAGCTTTAGTGTTACGACCCCTGGGTTAAGCACCACCAGAGCTACACCTACTGTACTCGCTTCAGCACCATGGACAGTGCCAAACTTCAGTATGCCTCTCTCCAAGGTGCTGAATCAGGGCAGGTTTGCTAGAGAAGAGTGTGCTGTGGTTTGGCGTTGTCCATGGTACTGAAGTGAGTAGCGTGGGTGTATCTTGGTGGTGCTTACGCACAGACAGCCAGGGGTCGTAACAATTAGCAACTCCACCATATGGCAGAACTTCTCCAGGCTTGTATTATTTGTGGAGATAAAATATCAACAATACAGAGCAAATAGAGTCGGTGGTAGAGCTGTATTACTGTTAGCCAATCCAAGGTCGGATGTCCAAATATCATGAAATAAGACTCCAAATTCTGTTGTCATTTGCTCACCTCACCTCTGGCTCACTTCAAGCTTCAGAAACAGGAGCACCAGAGCTTTTTCCCAACAAAGATCGACTCACAAGACATTAATTTATAGTATAAGAAAACTTGGTATTTTATAAAGGCAAAATAAAGTTCTTTATCTACTTCAAAAGCTACAAACCTATGCTATATTATCATAGGTATAATAATCATAATATTAATATTAATAATAATGTATGTAAGAACATATGAATACACTCAAATTATCACCATATTTTGTTTTATGATGGTGAATTGTTATTTAAATACAGTATAGATTTTTATTGGGGACTTTTTGTGGTACAATTCAAACTCTGACTGCAAGGTGGCATCATTTTTTTTACTGCTTTCATTCTGGCACAACAACGAGATCTTAGGATAACACTGAATCTGTCTCAAACACTTCCAATTAAATTCAGTCTTCACATTTACAAATACCACCTGGCTTTCAGTATTGCAATATGTGATATCATCTCCCCTGTGTTGTAATAGATAGTACCACAAGATCATCTATACACACTTACTAATAGTAAATAGTATTATCGGTGGTGCAGTGGGCTGCTTGTACAATGCCTGGGTTCACTATTTTGTCCAGTGATACTTCAGCACGCAGCCTGCCTGGGCCTGGGATTGAATGGCTCATCTCATGATTAACAACCAACTGCTCTCCTCATTCAGATGACGGACAATGAATATTGGATGAGTATGACTTCATCAGTGTATGAGAAAAAATCTGCTATTAAATTATGATTTTTCTCAATGTATTGTCCCATTTTGGGCTTGTCTATGCATCGTAATTGTCTCATAATTGGAGAAACTTTGAAAGTGAGGCTGAAACCCAATACTAGAGATTGAAACCCTTCAGGCGTGACTGAAATATGAAAAGACACATAAACATTGAAGCCAATCTCTGCATAAGTTTATAAAATCATCTGGCAATCACTAATAGTGAAACACATTTGTCCTTGAACCCACCATACAAGTGAAACCTTCCCATGCTATATCCTGCATGTGCAGCATCACAGCAGCAGGAAAGATAGACACTAACCTGATTAGGTTCTAGTCATGGTCATAAGAGTCCTACATCAGCCTTTAATGGACAAATTGATCTTACACAGATTAAATCAACATGTGAGCATCAAATACATGAACATTTTGACCTTTAACAGACTTGCAACATGAAAGAAGTTCTTACATTCCAGATGTTTACATCGGTGGTTCATTTAACAGCTTAGCCGTGAGAGACAGAATGGCTGCGCTGTAAAAAGCTGACACAACCCATGCGTTAAATATGTGTTTGTAGATTCTCAGTCATCTAGGGCACGATAGTCTTGAATTGAAAACAGCTGGACCATTCTTGTTTTTGTGAGGACGGTCTGCTTCTCATCCAAGAAGCTTCTTCAGTTGTAAAACTTGGGTTGGGAGTAGGAGGGTTAGAAGATGTGGCCTGACACCAAAATACCTACATCAGACACCGTGGAAACAATCAGGAAAAGCCTACAAGAAGACTGACAGCTACAAGAAAGGGATACATTCAACCCAGATCATATTTGCACCCTTGGATCTCTGCCTTTCCACCACCTTTTACAAATACAAAGATAAACGTCTACTAATGGAAAAACGGTTGGTCCATGGGATCCCCTCTTTTTCCCATTTAGGCTAATCGCTACATGGAGGAAGTGGAAATTAGAGTGCTTAACTTCTCTGAGGGAACACCACTAAGTCACCGGTTTATGCAGATGACACCTGGGTCAAAATCCAGTCCAAATAAGTGGAAACCTTTGCCAACCATGTCAACTCTGTAGACCACTACGCCAGATTTACTAGGGAGGAGAAAAGGAACAGAACACAACAGCATCAGGCTGAACAAGACCCCACAAAAATGGAAAAGACAAATAAACACACCCAGACAGAGCTCCAGACCTGTGTATACCCCAACTGGAGGTATGTTAAAGCATCCCAGAAGTCAAGACAGCAATAAACTCAGGCCAGAGTAAGAGAGAGGAGGAGACGAAAGAACATAGTCAACCCATATGTGACTGGAGTGTCGGAGAAACCAAGACGGTTTCAAACATGATATTCCAGTAAGTCTTAAACCCTCAGAAAGAGACTGGTTCACCCCAAGAACAAATACCCAAACACAAGCTTGGTGGTATATGCAGATCAGTGCAGCAGCGGGGAAAGCCACAAAAGGATGGCACAACACTGAAGAGTCTTCAGGTCAAGACCAACCTTGAACAGAGGAGGTGGCTTTAGGTTCCGCCCTTCCAACACCTTCAGATGCAGCCGCGGCTCGTCTCCCCAGGTAGTTAAACCAAAACTCTCACCTTGACACATGTGAACTTTTGTCAGGGACCGGCAGGATCATCAGCACCAACAACACAAACATGGAGCTGAATAGAGGGAGGGGAGACTTGTGTAAAATAACGATGACCTCACCAACTTATGTTTGTGTCAGGCTACACCTTGTAAGCCTCCTACTTCCAAACCAAGAGTCAAAACCGAAGAAGCTTCTTGGATGAGAAAAGAACGTAAGAAAAGTCCACTTGTTTTCAAAAATGCGCTAAATAATATTTTAAGTTACTGTGAAGAAAATTAGAGGCTTTTATTTAAAAAAAACAAACCAAAAGATTACAATAAAATAATAAAGATGGCGTTCAATTAAATAATTCTTTCTAAAATACATCAAAGATTCAAACCTGTTAATAACTCCAGCTCTGTGGATAAACACCCCCTTACAGCCAATGTCCTTAATGGTTGCCATGACAAATGTTGGTCAATCAGCTGTCAAATGTTTGTATGCTACTTGACTCAGACAGAAAATCTACTAAGATGTGACACACACACACACACACACACACACACACACACACACACACACACACACACTAACGCAGATATAGATGTGTGTTAGCATATGTAAACAGTCCATCACTCAAACATACTTCTACTGTAGATGAAGTTAAATGGGTCCGAAGAGGCATGCAGATAGACTGGCATCACATGCATGAGCAGATGTTGCTTTGATCATAGAAAGTACTTTATATGGATTTGTACAAATGACTCATGACAACAAACAAACGCTTAAAGCAGCATTATTTTGTTGCAAATCCTAAAAGAGACTTGGGAGTGAGAATTATGCCAAAATCTTCTCTTTGCCATCCACAAAGAAACAGTTGGTTAAGAGGCCGGTTACATCATATTTTAATGTCGTAATGTCAATTGTTGAACTTTTCAGCTCAGAAAAAAATAAATGTCACTCCTCTTCAAGCAGAAAGATGATGTAAACATTATGTGTCTCCTTTTTGACCAGATGTTGAATGGTCAAACTATACCTAAAACGGACGCTACACCTGTGTGTGAAAACACTACAAGCATGATTTAATGGGGCTGGATGATGGAAAACCCACTTCTACCATGTGATATTGGTATTTTCTCATGAAAAATACCCCCAAACCCATATTTGACTGCAGCCATGCACTTTCCAGGCTCTGATTGGGCACCTTTAAGTATTTCAAATTTTATTAAGTAATTAAACCAACATGCTAACAGCAGTTCAGCAACAGATACTTTAGATCGGGGGTGACCAATCCTGGTTTTGGAGGGCCGGTATCCAGCAAGTTTTAGTTTTAACCTTTCTTCAACACACCTGAATTCAATCAGCAGGTGATTAACAGGCTTCTGTAGAGCTTGATGAACTGCTGCACAGGCAGTGTTGGGAGTAACGCGGTACAAAAGTAATTAATTACTGTAATGCATTGCTTTTTGCTGTAATGTGGTAATGTAAGGCATTACAGGGAAAGAAAATGGTAATATTTACTCGGTACAATTGTCAGTAACGTGGTAATTACAATGCATTTTTAAACCCAGAATCAAGATGTGGTTTTCCTAAAAATTGAAATTGCAGAAAGCTCTAAATAAAGATCTGGTATCTTCATATATTAAGTCATTTATGGACTCCGCTTTGCGGGCATTCTATGAGCAGAGAGGACGCAGCTGTGACGGCTCAAATACTCCAGCTGTGTCCTGCGCGCAGCGCGCGGCCGCTGTTATATTCACAAAATCGCTCCAACAAAATAATTCACTTGCGATCGTTCATATCAGCCCATATTCTCTGTACTTCTGTACTTTACTGACGTGCTTTGCCTCAGCTGAGTTCATAATCTGTGCCCTCGCCCGGTGATTTCAACTCATTGCTGCTGGAGCGCAGCGCATATGAAGCTTTTTTTTTTTTTTTTTTTTGCATTCGGTAGATCCCTTTGGCTGATTAGTTAGAAAGTAGGAAATCTAGGAAACAGTTTTTCTGGAAGACGGAGAAAACATGCAGCATGCAGGAAGGTTAGGGAGAGAAAGGGCCGGAAATTATTCAAATAAAATCAAGAAAACAAAACAAAGTGCTTGAAAAGAAAATATAAGTAGGTAGATTTGTCCCCAATACACATTTTTACCAGTGAAAAGCAATAATATATAAGCATTTAATATTTATACATGTGATAGAATGAGATCACCCCAGAAGTCAGTCCCACATCCAGGGCCGTATCAAGGCATTTGGGGACCAAGGCAAAATAGGCTTGGAGCCCCCATCACCTCACATCCTGCTCAGTTAATCTAAGATGGCAGCGTGCTGAGAGTACAGATTGTTGTTACTTTTATTTAATAAAGAACTGTTATTATATCTGACTGTTTTTAACAGCAATGCTCAGACACCACATCCCCTTCCTCTGGATGTGTCATGAGTTCACTGAGCATCACATGACCTAATTCATATTGAAATTGTTTTGGTAAAAGTAACTTAAAGTAATGCAAAAGTAGTGTAATGCCTTACATTTTAAAATCAGTAATATTATAATGTAATTAATTACATTAAAATGAGGGTAACAAGTAATAAATAATACATTACAGTTTTGAAGTAACTTGCCCAACACTGTGCACAGGTGATTCAACCACTGAATCAAGTGTGTTGGAGCAGAGAAACCACAAAACCTGCTGGATACCAGCCCTCCAGGACAAGGATTGGGCACCCCTGCTTTAGATAAAACAGTGAAATAGAAGTATTTAGCAAAATATGCATCATGCAGGGGGCCATGAGGGGGTCCATGCTTGTAATCAGGGTGGCACTTGCCCCCCTGGACCAATCCTAGAACTGTAAAAAAGGTAAGAATAAGTCAGTGAATCCCTGGCTCCAGTATTGGATGAAAGCCCAAGAAGGCACCCATGTACAGGTGCTGGCCAGTAAATTAGAATATCATCAAAAGGTTGAAAATATTTCAGTAATTCCATTCAAAACGTGAAACTTGTACATTATATTCATGCAATGCACACAGACCAATGTATTTCCGATGTTTATTACGTTTAATTTTGATATTTATAGGTGACAACCAATGAAAACATCAAATCTGGTATCTCAGAAAATTAGAATATTCTAAAGGCCAATGAAAAAATGTTTGTTTCTCTAATGTTGGCCAACTGAAAAGAATGAACATGAAAAGAATGTGCATGTATAGCACTCAATACTTAGTCGGGGCTCCTTTTGCCTCAATAACTGCAGTAATGCGGCGTGGCATGGACTCGATCAGTCTGTGGCACTGCTCAGGTGTTATGAGAGCCCAGGTTGCTCTGATAGTCGTCTTCAGCTCCTCTGCATTGTTGGGTCTAGCGTATTGCATCCTCCGCTTCACAATACCCCATAGATTTTCTATGGGGTTAAGGTCAGGCGAGTTTGCTGGCCAATCAAGGACAGGGATACCATGGTCCTTGAACCAGGTGCTGGTGGTTTTGGCACTGTGTGCAGGTGCCAAGTCCTGTTGAAAGGTGAAGTCTGCATCCCCATAAAGTTGGTCAGCAGCAGGAAGCATGAAGTGCTCTAAAACTTCCTGGTAGACGGCTGCATTGACCCTGGACCTCAGGAAACAGAGTGGGCCAACACCGGCAGATGACATGGCACCCCACACCATCACTGACGGTGGAAACTTTACACTGGACCTCATGCAACGTGGATTCTGTGCTTCTCCGCTCTTCCTCCAGACTCTGGGTCCTTGATTTCCAAAGGAAATGCAGAACTTGCTTTCATCAGAAAACATTACTTTGGACCACTCAGCATCAGTCCAGTCCTTTTTGTCCTTGGCCCAGGCGAGACGCTTCTTGCGCTGTTTCTTGTTCAAGAGTGGCTTGACACACGGAATGCGACACCTGAATCCCATGTCTTTCATGAGTCTCCTCGTGGTGGTTCTTGAAGCGCTGACTCCAGCTGCAGTCCACTCTTTGTGGATCTCCCCCACATTTTTGAATGGGTTTGTCGTCACAATTCTCTGCAGGGTGCGGTTATCCCTAGAGCTTGTACACTTTTTTCTACCACATTTTTTCCGTCCCTTCGCCTGTCTGTTAATGTGCTTGGACACAGAGCTCTGCGAACAGCCAGCTTCTTTAGCAATCACCTTTTGTGTCTTGCCCTCCTTGTGCAAGGTGTCAATGATTGTCTTTTGGACAGCTGTTAAGTCAGAAGTCTTCCCCATGATTGTGGTGCCTTCAAAACAAGACTGAGGGACCTTTTAAAGGCCTTTGCAGGTGTTTTGAGTAAATCAGCTGATTAGAGTGGCAGCAGGTGTCTTCTATATTCAGCCTTTTCAGAATATTCTAATTTTTTGAGATACCAAATTTGGAGTTTTCATTAGTTGTCACTTATGAATATCAAATTTAAATGTAATGAACATTGGAAATACATTGGTCTGTGTGCATTGCATGAATATAATGTACAAGTTTCACGTTTTGAATGGAATTACTGAAATATTTTCAACCTTTTGATGATATTCTAATTTACTGGCCAGCACCTGTATCTTGTCTTTTGAGTTTTGGAGTTGAGAAGTACCACATGACCACCAATGGAGATGAAATAAAAATGGAATTAAAAGTGAAAGATTGAGAGAAAAGAGAAAAAACAGGATGTGTGCCTGTGATGATGAGTCAGTCATGAAACAAATCTGAGAGAGTAAGCTAATTTGTCAAAGGTCACAATACTTTTATAGTGGGAGAGGTCTCATGGGAGGCAAACTGAAGGGAATACCTATCAAAATTCATTTACTTTATCTCACAACCCCCTCTGCTGCTCCCTGAATGGATCATTCCCATGCAAGTTGTACCATTTGGTCTCTCTCTGCAGGGATGTTTTCCATCTCTACACCCTGTCCTCCCCCAAGACAGTAGCTTCATATCATGTTTCTGCTCCATTACCGCCTCCATTTGTCCCTCTTTTCTTCCTTCCAGCTGTTCCCTCTTCCAACTTCTTCTCCCTCCCTCCCCCCCCCCCCCCTCCCCCCACTGTCTCCATAGACATTAGTATTCACGGGATTAATTATGCTTATACAGGCACTTCTGGACACAATTTAATTTCTTTAAAGAAACAAACTGTATCAAACACCCAATTCAATTCTAGTTTATTTATATAGCGCCAAATCACGACAAGAGTCGTCTCAAGGCCCTTCACATAATAAACATTCCATTTCAGGTCAGTTCATTAAGCTAATCAGTAAAAAGTTTCCTATATAAGGAACTCAGCAAATTGTCTTCACAGCAATCCTCATACTAAGCAAGCATACAGCGACAGTGGAGAGGAAAACTCCCTTTTAACAGGAAGAAACCTCCAGAGAATCCTGGCTCAGTATAAGCAGCCATCCACCACGACTCACTGGGGATCGAGAAGACAGAGCAGACACACACACACACACACACACACACACACACACACACACACACACACACACACCAAGTAGTGTGTCTATAGTTATATTGTGATTTCTTAGTAAATATTCTATTTGGTGAGAGATAAACTTTATTGTATTTATCCTGGTGAATCTATAATTAAACGGGTAAACTAGTAGTAGCACATCCAACGTCAAGGAAAGTAAGGTGTTATTATCAGGAGAGGGACAGTGATTAAATGGTTAGCAACAGTGTGCTAGACGATGGCCCCCTCCATGAGGGCACCACAGCTCAGCTGATCATCGTTGTAGCTTCTTCTGGGGAGAAAAACACTTAAGAGAAAAATAAAGTTAACAGCTGAAATAGCAGGAAATAATCCGGTAAAGAGCAAATTGTAGAAGAAAGTAGTCGAGTGTGGAAAGTGGTCAGTATGTCCTCCAGCAGTCTAAGCCTATAGCAGCATAACTACATAGATAACTCTGGATAACCTAGCCTTTTAGATGGAGGCATGTTGGAGGCAGGGCAAGGGAGAGCCGTCTTTACCGACTGTACACTCCACCTCCCTCTACTCCCCCACTTGTCCAGATTTAGGCTAACATCAGATTTTAACCATAAGCCCTATCAAATAAAAATGTTTTAAGCCTATTCTTAAAAGTAGACAAGGTGTCGGCCTCACGGACATCTAATTCTATAATTTTTTTAGAGAATTTTCAAAGGCCTTCCAGACACACAGTGAAGTAAGGAGAAATCTACACAACTTATATAAATATAGATATTTGATGTGCATGCCAAAAGCTAATTAGAGACACAAAAATCATCTTTTGGAGATAATGGAGACAGATTTAGGAGAGTTGAGAGAAATTTGCAGATCATATTTGAATAAATGTGATTTTCAAATAAAATCTAATAAAATCATAATTGTTTCAGCACCTCAAATATAGGATTCAGTATAGCAGATTAGAATAAATCCTGCTAGTAGTGGTTGATATTTATTGTCTTTAAGTGCAATAATTAATGTAAAACTTCTATGAGGTATAACCAATTGAGCGCAGTGCATCTCAGCTGTGATCTCACAATAATTAGTAAGGAAAAAATATGTCATGGCATAAAAAAACGTGGGAGAGCTGTTCAAACAGGGCTCACGGTTGTATCCTGGTTTGTTTTCAAATTTGAACAAACATCAGGCAGGTCTTGTTTTAACTTCAAGTGGTTTTAACCTCCAGCGGCTGCAGCATACACGCTCCAAATGTCCTTTCTGATAAACTGCATCGATGATTAACGCCTGGGTTGTTTTCAGTGAACATGTTAATAAAAGAGTGAGGTGGGTGAGGAAATCATCAGATCGCAACATTTTCTGCAATTTCTTATTTTTGGATAAAACAGATTTTTTTTTTTACTATTTGCTTTTTCAGATCAAAGTCCCCTTGTGTAATTCAGGCATGGGCCGCTGAATTAATCCTGTCACTAGCATGTTGTTCATCTGCTGAGCTCAGTGGGAGACACGATGACTAATGGAGGGGTGGAAGACTTTTGTGTGTGTGTGTGTGTGTGTGTGTGTGTGTGTGTGTGTGTGTGTGTGTGTGTGTGTGTGTGTGTGTGTGTGTGTGTGTGTGTGTGTGTGTGTGTGTGTGTGTGTGTGTGTGTGTGTGTGTGTGTGCGTGCGTGCGTGCATGCGTGCGCGCATTTCCCTAAACAGTGCAGCCTCCAGTGAACACGTGCTGCCTTTATCTCATTGCAAGCAGAGTGACAAATTTCTGCAATAACGGGTCTTCCAAAAACAAAGAGCAAGGAGAATATGATGCCAGTTAGCACAAACACACCTCAAAAGGGTTTCATGCACAAACACACACGCCCACGTCGTTATTGTGTTCATGACAAATGTGAGAAATACTGCTTTTCGCAAACACCATAAGAGAGGAAGCGGGAAATGCATATAGAATGGGGAAAGTGATGGATGGCTGACGGGAGATGAGATGGGAATGAGCAGAAAGGTTAGGATTGGACTGTACCATGAAGAAAGGGGGTGGGAAAGTGAAGGAAGGAAAGGAATAAGTGAGCAACGCATCTCCTCTGTTCTAATTGAAGGTATAGCACTGCAGCTGTTGTCATTTAGGAGGAATTTTCCACATTTTGAGTTAAAGAATTCTCTCCCCCCACATTGAGATACAAATGAGGTGTGGTTAAACACCTGGGAGGTTTGTGTGAGCCACTGTAATGTCCTCCTGGGTGATGGAGACACTACTGGTTTTTTACGGATGTGTGGAACTAGAACAATCCAGCTGCATCCAACAGCTCAGTTGCTTCCTGCTCCCTTTTTCCAGTATTTATCACTCTCTCTGCTGCCTCTCTTACTGCTCCTTCCTCACATTTTTACAGTATTTTTAATACTGTAATACATACCTCCTCTTTCTCCAACCAGCAAACCCTCACTTGATAGTGAGTCAGAGATTTCTGTCTCTGCTGGTGAGTCTAGTCTCTGTCCGTGGTGCTGAAGATCTAACCTGTATCCAGTAATGAGCTCCATCTCTCATAAGCATCAACTTGTTTTGGTTTGTCTTTTCACTCTTTTCCTCATCCAGCACTGCAAAAGTACTTTTTTGCAGATATGCAACATTTTTCTGAACTTTACTATGATAATATCAACAGCAGCAATACTTTGTTTAAGTCTAGAATGAATCTTGAAAGTAGGTCGACATAATTTTCAGGAAAATAAGCAAATCATTTTTTGGTTTCTGATATGTAGAAATGCTTTATACAACCAATTTAATTTTCATGTACTTATTTACTCATTTACTTTTTTGCTAATTTACTTGCTTATTTACTTTTTCACCTACCTTCTTACTTAATTGCTTGCTTATTTACTTGTTTACCTACTTACTCGTTTAGTTACTTGCTTATTTACTTATTTACCTACTTAGTTACTTTCTTACTTATTTACTTAGGTACTTGCATATTTTCGTTTTACTTACTTAGTTACTTGTTTATTTACTATTATTTATTTAGTTACTTGTTTATTTACTTTTTACTTACTTAGTTACTTGCTTATTTACTTTATACTTACTTGGTTACTTACTTATTTACTTGCTTATTTACTTAGATACTTGCTTATTTACTTATTTACCTACTTACTTAGTTACTTAGCCCTCTGATGCATGAATTATAAGATCTTCAACCATGATTTTTTTAACAATTTTTTTCATTCATCTTTAGGTGTGGATGAAACAAATTTCAACAAATATTTTTGTAATATTTTGTTAATTTACTAATAATTTATTACATTTCCATCTCAGTGGACAGCGTGCATTCTGAACATGAAATATGTTGGCTTGACTTACTGAAGTCGAAATGGAGGGGCTCACATGCAATAAAGTCTTCAACAGCTGTGCTTAATAGCAAAAATAAATAAATAACAATTTTGAGTACCTGTCCACTGTAGTGACCATTATGCACCAAAGGGTTAATTACTTGCTTATTTATTTAGTTACTTGCTCATTTACTTTTTACTTACTTAGTTACTTACTTCATTACTTGCTTATTTACTTACCAACATTTTTGGAGGATGGAAACCACTTGAGATTAACCATCTCATTTTCGAGTGGGTCCTCCTCAGATAAATAATGAGAATGAAAAATCAAGACAACATAAACAACAAGCTTTTCATCCATCTACCTGTTGGTTTTTTTTTTACATTCAGCATCATACAAAGACTAAAACTTTCCACATTTGTGATTAAGCCAGAATCCAGTTTTGTAACATAACCTCTACAAAAATAAGGCATAATTAAACTTTCTCAGGCCAAAAAGAAGTTAGAGGAGGTGGACTTTCTTTGTGATCCCCAGGTAGAAGACAATGAATTGATTTTGTCTCCCCAGCGAACACGCATCACCGCGCACACAACCATGAAACAATGAGAAAACACGCCTCGAGCACTTTAACAAATCAGGTTACAGTCGAGGCTTCTCGAGTAGAATTCCTGTCATTGATCAATCAGCACTCTGAGGCAGTAATCAATACATATTCTTCTAGCATGGTGTGTACGTGCAGCACTTTGAAGAGGTAACACACTTCATAAAGCTCTGAAGGTAGCTTTAATAGCGAGTTGCCCTCAGGGATGTGGAGATAAAAGGAATGCAGTGTGAGGGGCTGCGTGGGACCGTTCTCACCCTAACCCTTTTTAAAGGCACGAGTTCAGTCTGGCATTTTATTCATTCACCTATTCGTGTATTTACTTTTCCCAACTGGGCGAGTCTAAACTCAAGATAAATACAATAAATAATCAAACGGCTCTGATTAACAAGAGTCTCTTTCATTTAAGATGGCAATAAAGCTGCATTTTATATCCCTAAATTATGTCTGCAACTGGACACTAACCCCCCTTCTTTGTAAAGGAGCTGGTGGTCTTCTCCAGCAGTCACTGGACGGGAGGCGGGGACACCCTGGACAGGTTGCAAGTCCATCACCGGGGCACACAGAGACACACCCACTCACTAGAGGGACCATTTTAGAGTCTCGAGTTAACCTGAACATGTATGTTTTCAGTGTGTGGGAGGAAACCCACACAGGCATGGAGAAAACATGCTGCATTTATTTATTCAGCACTTTTTGCTTCCACCTGAGATGACCCAGAGG
The DNA here is from genome assembly GCF_043380555.1 of Nothobranchius furzeri. Lineage (NCBI taxonomy): Eukaryota > Metazoa > Chordata > Actinopteri > Cyprinodontiformes > Nothobranchiidae > Nothobranchius > Nothobranchius furzeri. Next base: position 34,507,841 of record NC_091755.1, read on the forward strand.
GCTGCAGACCATATTAAACCAGTTAAAAACAAAGAAAGAACAGTCAAAACCCTGGCCTTTTCTTTCTACTTTCTTTCACAAACAAATGTATTCAAGATTTTACAACAAATCTAATGAATTAAGAATGAATACAAAAACGGGTGTGTCTGTTCCTTAACATGTCTTAGATTGTACCAAGCTTTTCTAAAATCCCTCTTCATCCGTCTTCCTTATTATCTCCCTCACAGCTGTGGGACAACAGTTATATTAGTCAGGTCTTTCTGTCTTCCTCTGCGTAAAATGAACAATTGATGGCTGCAGAGGATTGACACTGACACCTAATCAATGTCTATCTGAGCTGCAGAGGCATCACGGCCCAGAGATGACAAATAATCACAGTGTAGTGATTGTGCTGGCCCTGCAGATGCGGCAGATCCTCCAACACACACGCAGTCAGATTATTCCCTGAGCGAATGTCTTTTTGTGAGCGCTATAAAGTGAGGAAAATGTAAAAATGGCTTTGGGGCTCAAGAAGAGGCGTATCGAACAGGAAGCGGCTCAAGAAAGTGGTGGTAGGGGAAAGTGGAAAGCAGAAGATTTGGAATGGAGGACAATAGGCAGAAAGCTGAGGAGCAATTTAAGGGAAAAGGAAAATTTACACCAAGACTTGTCAGAAGAATAAAAATAGGCTAATTCATGTGGATAAAGAGGGTGGGACCTAAAGTCAGTATAGCAGCCGTCCACTAGGGGGCATTGTGGTTACTTTTGTCTTTGACGTTAAGATTCTCTCTTCTATTTAGTTATGTCAATAGTATTGATGCAACAGTCATCTAACCTCTACATTTATGTGGTTTATGATGATTAGACAGATTTGAATGATTTGTTAACTGAATGCTCATGTACCAATGTGCTGCTGAAGGTTCTGAGTCATCCAGGACATCACTCGTGAGGGTTACAAGTGACAAAAGATTTTGGACACCAGGAGTATGTTTGATCAAAATCAATGTTGTATTTTTGATCCCAGGATAACATTTAAGCTGTTAAAAACATTTTATTTCTGGTTTTCAATTGGAAGTTGGAAATAATGAAGGATCAGTGGATGTAAGACATTGTAAAAGTTCCTTCAAAATCCTTCCCACATAAAAGGATTTCAGCAGTGTTATTCTTGACAGTTTCAGTAACTTCCAGAATGAGCTGTTTCAGGGCTCTGTCACTTTAAGAAAACAAGCTGGAGCTGCCTACGCCCACCCTTCCCCGCTCAAGCTGCTATAAGCTGAGAAGCTCTGACACCAGGGAAGGGCTCACAATCGAACTGCTGTCTCTTCAGCAGCAACTCTCTCTTACACACGACAGTTGGTTCTATTCTACTTCCTCCATTTGTGACATCACAAATGAAGAGTTTTTAAAATAGCTTGTTTAAGGTGCATATTTCCTCAAATCAAACACTAACAGAAAACACGTGGATGTTGTTTTTTCCACGTTCAGAGTGTTTATAGAAGCAGTAGAGACCCACATAGCAGCACAAACAGATGCAAAAGTGAAATGTTGCACATGTCTCCTTTTTTTTTAAAATAAACGATTGTAGTCTTACATTACAGGCACTTCCTTTGCATTTTAGGCTATATGAGCTTCCCTCACTCAAGTGTCCACAGGGCAACACTAAACAGCACAAATGGCAGCGTGACCCATATATTGTTTGGCTGCAAACCATGTAAGAAGAACGGTTGTGTGCATGTTAAGGTAGAGGATGACTCAGCATGATGCTAGTCAAATAAACTCACGAAGAACCGTCAGAGGAGAGGTGAGTCAGCAGGGAAGGACAGAGGATGCTGACCTTTAATGTGTGCAAGCTGAAGCAACCGCTCATAAATGCTTGCTTCTTTGATTAAACGTCTTATTTATTTTGTATAATAGTTAGAAATCCAAATGACACCAGGAGGTGGAACAAAAAGCGCCCTCTAGTGGCTGGTTACAGTCCCACACCCTCCTTAAACAAACACACTAAATCAGAATTATTTTTCCTGGTTTTGTGGTTCCTATTTAGATGGTGTATGTTCAGAGACTTTTGTAAACACAAATATAACATGGCACCATCATAGGGATATATCCTTTCATTTTTCAACATAAAATACTTTGTCTGTCTTTATTCATAAGGATTAACTGGGTTTATTTTTTTTCCTCTTCATGACATTTATTCTTCAGAGCCCACTTTTTCAAAAATGGAATTTTAGACTTCTCATTTTATTTCCCATTCCATTTCAAAACTCGAAGGATTCGCCATTTCTTGGACGACCGCGAGTCCACGCCACATCAGTCGTGTTTGAACCCGCCGGTTGTCTGCGAGCTTCACTCAGAGTCGCTCCCTTAAAAGACGGAGCTTATGTTTTGTCTAAATGTCAACATCACTTCAGTTCTGTTGTGAGAGACAGTGCTGCTCTTTGCACACACACACACTCATGCAGAAGCGGTGTGTGAGCAGGCGTCCGCACATCTGAAAGCATGTGCATACACGAGTGCACATGCACACACTTATTGGTTGCAAGTGCACACAGGAATGCACAAATCCCACACATAAAGGGGAATCTTGTCCCCCGTGCATTTCTCTCCCAGAACTGCCAATTTCACTAAAGCTGAACTGATTTACTTTACAGTTAAAGAATCTTCATCCTCCTCCTCAGTGTTTTTTCTCACTCCTCATCCTCTCCTCTCGTTCTGCTTTCACTCTGACTTTTCTGGTTTTTCTCTTTTTTTATTCCTTCACTCTCGTTCTGCTTCCTCCTTTCTTCTTCTGATCTCTCCACGTTCATTTCGACCACCCTCTGAGGCCTATCCAGCCTCATCCTCCCCTCACTTTTCCCTGACCCTTTCAGTACAGTTTAGTGCATTACTCCCTCTGCCCTCTTTATGCCACTCTGGTTTCTTTTCTTTTTCTTCCTTCAAGCATCTGATTGGCAGTGATGTACTTTAAACATCAAGACATAAAACATACCAGACGACCTCGGTGTGCTTTGCATGCATGCATTAGATGAATAACAATACCGTTAGCTTATTTTGCCCGCATTGCATCTGCGAGATGTTTTCCCTCAGAAACAAGATGCACCATGGATGATCAAATCTGTTGGGTTGTGAGAAGGAGAGTGTGCAGATTTATAAAGAAACACAGGTGATTGCAGCTCAACACTTGCAAATTAGACTGCACATGTATTTTCACAGATTCGACTGTCTGCGTGTTAATGCTGACCAAGCTAAGAATTAAATTCCGTTTTCATTCAACTTCTAGAGATGAAAACTTGGGTTTCTCCACACTTGTTTCCCCATCTAGCTTTCTTCAATCATCTTGTCCCATTTTCCACAATTTTCACCTCCTACTAGGCTCCGTCTTCTCTGATGTCCACCCTCCATCTCCCCTTACCTTCCATTTCTCAGCATCCTAATCCCTCCCCATCCAACTTACTGATCTTAGTGTGGAAGATTTTCCTTCTCCTCTCTTCTCTTCCCTCTGAGCCCTCAGCTAAATTTCACCTCCCTTTCCAGCATCTGTCTGATCGTGTCTTTTTTCAGCCTGTGGGATGAACCCGCAATCTTCCCCACTCATAAAGCTCCTGTGGGGGTTTCAAAGTACATCACTTCAAAGTCGTCACACTTCCTCATATTAAAACCAAAGCCGGAACAATTAATTCTCAATAACAGACTTTTGGATTCCCAAAGTCTGACTTATGTTAAAACTGTGAAAACTTTTGTTTTAAGTAGGGCTTTTATTATGAAATGTGGGCTGATTAAAACAATAAATCATAAAAAAATAATTGAATTAAAAAATGTTACAGTAGGAAATGCTTTATCCAGTAAAACTACATTTCATAAACTTCATTAATGTTCACCTTTATCACCAATATGGTGACTTAGTAATATTGGTACAATTGGAAGAGCTGCTAGTGAAGCAGATTGGAAGGAAAAGAAAACAAAACAAGTTAAGCTGTTATGCTAGTTTTTAATTGGCCGTTTCTGAACTCCCAACACAGAAATATCAACGCCAAAATGTAGCTGCTTCGTGGTCTCCTACAGAGCGCAGTAAAAACTGGTGTTTCTGCTGATTATTAAACCCGCTGAACACAGCTAATCTCCTCGTCCCTCAAATGGATTCTACTACAGCGTACTGTAACAGAACAATACCTTTTTAATGTTATTAATGTCCGGGGACACCTTTTGTCACTGATCAGTGCCATCACTCACTGCTAAAATAGTCACAATATCTAATGTCTTAGTAAAGCTTTAAAAGGGCCGATTTTGTATGGAGACACAAGAAATTAGTGTTTTCCCTTTCGCCTTCCCTCCTCTCAGAAATTTCCCAGAACTCCAAGAGTGGAAACACAACTTATGTGTTCCCTGTGGAGCTGGTGATGAGATGCCATGCCCTCTATGTGGCTGCTTTGTCCTGCTGCTAGCTAGCTGCTGTCCTATTACTGCAAGAGTCAGAATCCCTTCATCCTCGTGGCCTGTACACACACACACACACACACACACACACACACACACACACACACACACACACTATCATGCACAAAGTGTCCCAGGGAAGCACAGTCTGGCTTTGCACATCTCTCCCTGTAATGCACAGTGTGTGAGTGTTTACTGTGAATAATACTTGTGCACTGGTGAGTCTCAAAAAGACACTGAGCCTGTTAAGATTAGCTTCCATGACAAATTTACGGGTTAAACTGAAAACAAACTCTAACATGTCTTTGGTTTGTGTCTGGCTAACAAATCGATGCCCGTCTCCAGGCTGTCCTGTCTTTACAAAGTCATTGCTTTGCATCTCTGGACAACAAATGTGGGAAAACGAGTGGAAATATTTAATTAATGTGATTTAAGTTGGTGCTCGACCCCCGCCCACTGCCCTAACGCTGCTCAGTGGACAAACGACTGGTGTTTGGAGGTTTAGTTGGCCTGGTCTTGTTCTTCTGATCAAACTGTTTCCAACTGGAAATTTAACAGTGAAACTCCAAAGACGGGTTTGCTGCACAGCAACAAAAGTGCAGAAAAGGGACAAACGTTATCACAAAAGACTAATGAGAACCAGCTCGACTTCCTCCTAGACAGGAGGAAGGAAGGATAAGCAATTATCCTTAGAAAAACACCGTAGAAAGCCTAAGAAGAAGAAGATGAAGTATAGCGCCTCTCAAAATAAAAATCACGAGGCGCTTCAGCCACCTTTGCTGCTAGGTACAACGTACTGTATGAAGATGCTTCTGTGGAACGAGTAACACACCTAAAGTACCAAACACAACAAGTGTGCCAAAATGCCCTTCAATCTTCTCCTCTGCTGTTGAGTTGAAGAGGTTACAGATCCGCTAGAGGAGCTTTGACCTTTCGCTTCCCAGAGGCACTCCCCTGCTCCTCCCAAAGCATTCCTTTCCAGAGAGTATAAATAATCCCTCCTGCAAATTCTGGCTCTTCCCCTGCGTCTCCACCTCCTTTCAGATGGACGTTCCCAGAAAAAAATGTGGGCAGAGTTCATAAGTTTATAAATAAAGGGCCAGCAGAAGCTGGAAGTAATACCACAGACTGATCAGGTGCCTGAACTACCTCAGCTGACTCCTTTCAATGAGGAAAAGCAGTCAGATGAGATCTACAGCACGATTCCTTAGCCAGGACAATCGTGCACAGTTTTGACCCCGACACTCCTCTTACAACAATCTTAAAGACTTGGTAGAGGTGAGGTGGTGCTCACTCCTCACCCCTGCCACGTGGACCTCAAGGGTTAAACCATCACCCCTGGTCAACTTTCCTGGCGGGGTCACCCATGAGGACAGTGGGAGGGCTAATAAACATATATTTTAACCTGTCTCTGAAAGCCTTACCTCTCTCTCTCATGTATATATAACCATCAGGGATGTGTATTGTTGAAATTCTGGTGATACGATACATATCACGATACAGGGGAGACGATACGATATATCACGATATATTGCGATATATTGCGATACATTCAGTCAGACGTTACAAGCAATTTTTTTTACCAAATTTATTGTAGGAATGTTCAATAAACAGTCCAAACTGATACGTAACGTGTTTAACATGAGGTATCTGAACCATGATGGAGGGATTTACATTTCAATGGTGGAAACAAAACCCGCTGTACACTGCTGCCAACTAGCGGGTGGCGATTGAATTGCACAAAACGAAAAGAAAATACACAAAAGTTTGCACGTAAATTCTTTCAAGAATTAGATACACGGCTTTTGAATATCGATGTAATAATCGCAGGAAAAAATATCACGATATATTGCCATATCGATATTTCCGATACACGGCTTTTGAATATCGATATAATATTGCTTGAAAAATATCACGATATATTGCCATATAATATTGCTTGAAAAAATATCACGATATATTGCCATATCGATATTTTCTTACACCCCTAATAACCATATATGTATGTATATATGTACACACATATTGGTATGAGTATATTACATATATCCTCACATAGATTCAGATATTTGGCGTTCATGTAACTTTGCATATATTGCAGAATGAGTTATCGGATTTCTATATATTGGATTATATTGTTCAATATATTATTGTATATTTTCCAAGATATGTTTCTTCCGTAAGGGTGTAAATGAAGTGTTTCACCTCAACGCTTCCTTTTCCTACAGCAAACCAAAGCAACTTCTCCACTGAAGATAAATCCTGATTCAGGCCCAACTGTCATCCCGACCATCACTCATGCAGGAAATGCATAACTCCTTTACTTAAACTAGCGACTCCCATTCAGGATGGAGCACTTCTGCCCTGATTTTAATCTATTTTCTACACATCCTTCTGTTTAATACTCCTGTCGTACTCGATGATTCATTCTGGCTGCTTAGAGCCATTTTGGCATGTTATCTCATCTAAAAGATCAGGGGGGATTTCCATAAATGCTGAGTGTTGATGTAAAATCAGATTATCTCGGTCATGGTCAGCATTCATCACCGGAGCAGATCTAGAGTCACAGCGTATGCTGATGAGATCCTCCTACATGTCATATCATGAGTGGAGATAGGTGAGCGGAGCAGCCTCGGCTGGCCATTTTATGCCACCTCCGTTTAGAGTGACAGTGTAATGTGGGCAATAAAGCATGAATGCGTTAACACAAACAGACAACCCTAACCCCGACCTGGGTCCCATCATTAAAGAAGCCCTTCTGCAATAAAAGGAGGTTCTCTTAAATATCTGTGAAATGGAAATGAATCCTGTTTGGCTTAAATAACCAGAACAGCTTCTCCTTTAATCCATCCCTCACTTCTCTCCTCCTCCTCAATGCTTCCTCCCATTTTATGATTAATTTCTATTTCCTTCTCCTCTTCCACCTTCTTCTTCTACTCCTCAAGCTCCATTTCTCTTCCTGATACTCTCCTTTATTTGCTCTTCTGTCTTCGATGCTCATCTCCAAAATGATCCCCATCCTTGCTACCATAATTTCTCCTCTGATTTTATTACTTTTTCTCCTCATGTGTACCTTGCCTCCTTGTTCTGGTAGCATATGATGTGTGTGTGTGTAATGTAGGTTTTATTGCACAGGCTAAGATCATGCAGCTGAGACTAAAATTACCTGAGAGCATTCGCTTTCATAAAAGAGGCTTTGAATAAAATTAAACAATCATGCACAAAGATACTGTATGACAAATGCTCAAATCCAGATATTTAGCTAGGAAATATTTTTTTTCTTTTAATATTGGAAAGTGTCAAAATTTGTTGTGAAAAAACAACTTGCTTTCAGTATTATTATTATTATTATTATTATTATTATTATTATTATTATTATTATTGTTATTATTACATTAATAGAAATAAGTGTAAAAATGAAGGAAAAAGCTTTTTTCAGAGGGTTTAAGATGGATAATTTTGGGGGAAACATTAAGTAGATTTCCAGAGAGAAGTTCACACGTGTGAGTTAGTTATTTCCTCACATGTAGCAGCAGAAGAGATGCTCAGAACCGTGAAACCAGCCCCGAGCCTCATGTGGAATTATGGAATTTCTGCTTCATTTAATTAGCATTGTGTTTTCTTCAAAAGATGATATAGAATGTACCATTTTCATTTCCAAGATGTAGAAAGAAACATTTTCAATTTCAAGTATTTTAAATCACATTGTGACAACATTCCTGAAAAAGCTCTGATGGTTTAACTTAAACCGCATCTAGATTTGTGGGCGTCCAAGTCCAGCTATTTACTTTGTACAAATACTGGTTTCATACGGTCAGTGCTTGGTTTGTCCAAGGTGTGTTTTCTTCGTTTTACTCACATTAAAGGTTAACCTCACTGAAGAAAACCATATTTTAATGTTTATTTCTGATTATGATCGGTCACTCTGAGTTTGTCATGCAGGCTGAACATGAAAATAGTCTCCTACCCCTGTTTCCTGCTTTAGCTTCTGAGAGAAATAGGTGGAAAAACACGGTTCAGATAAAGCCTGCCATATCTAGTCACACTGTCACTGAACATTCATGAGCCCTTTCTGCAAGACACTGGAAAATCAGCGTAATATTACCATAAGGGTGTGTCCTATAAACACGACATGTCGGCATGGTAATGGGCTAATTTTGTGGCATTCGTTCTGCCTTGCTTGGTAGTAATATTGCTGTAACTGTCTGTCCTATAAATGGCGATTGCACCTTGGCGCGACAGAGAGAGGTGTCATGAACACGTGGGGAGTTTCTGCCGAGCTCCGGCCGGCAAATATATTTAAAATAAAAGTAAAAACAGGCCGTAAGTTTTGCTTTTGTAAACAGAATCAGCTGAGATGATAATCTGGAGCGTTGGAGCATCACACTAGCAGAAACTGTGCGGGGACTCTGGAGGACAGACACCTTTAGGAGTGGCTTGTTAAAAAAAACTTGATGAGTGCCGCTTTGATTGCAATAAAAAGCCAGTTATGTCTAAGAGAAACAAAAGTCGGCGGCAGCGCAGAGACCACCCTCACACCCCCTTTATGCCGCCATTGCTTAAATCTTTTTGTGAAAAGGACACAATAGTGCAACATTACCCCCACGGTCTGAGCACTTATAAACAGCCTAAGGGCCACTGATGCCGCCACGCCGTTGCAGCAAACTGACGGCATTGTTTTGTAAAAACGGCTTTGGACTCACCCATCTTGGCTCATGACGAGGAAGGCTGTTGTTGGTTTAGTATCCAGGAAACAGCAGAGAATGTCTTGACTAGACGAAGCTAACTGTAATCATTAGCAACTCCACCACACAGCAGAACTCCTCCAGGCTTTTATTTATGGAGATAAAACAAAAATCGCAGAGCAAACAGTGTGAGTGGTAGAGTTGCTTTGCTGTTAGCCAATCAGAGGCAACATGTCCAAATTTCAGGAAATAAGACTCCAAATCCTGCCGTCTGAAGCTATTTTCTCCTGTTGCTGACTTCTGTGTCCACAAACGGGTGCACCAGAACTTTTTCCCTAGAGAAAAAACATTCAAGGCATTCCCTCCTGCTATTGGCCGCTGCAAATGAATAAAAAATATGAGTAAAGTTGACATTTAATGAAGCCGTTTAGGGTTTTATTTTCAGAGTTTTGGCTCATTTATTTAAACCCACATAAGTATTGCCAATCTCCATCAAAAACAGATAAATATTAACATGTTTAACCAGTTGATCCTCATGATGTTTACTGATAACTTGGAGAGGATTCAGTCAAAAGTTGCATTTTTTTTTTCTGTATTCAGCCTCAGTCTTTGTTCAAGCTGGGATCAGGTTTCATTCTGTCATTTAGGATCCTTCATCTGCACACAGTTTGTTTCTGTTGACACAAATTATGTAGCCTGGCCAGCCAGACTCGCCCTCTGTCTGTTCTACACGGGATAGGTCTGGATACTCAGAGGTAGAGAGCACTGTAAGGGGTGGGACTAGCAGCTGAAAAATAGCCAATCAGAAAAGAGGCAGATAAAGAGCTTCTTCTTCTGGTGGTGGTGTTGAAGACACGTCCAAGTCATTTAGAACAGAGGAAAGAGCCATAGCGAACCCCACAGATGCCATCTTTGTTGCTTATGAGAAAGTGAGCATTGCGATGTGTGACGTACGTTGCACAGCACCGATTGGCTCGGTTAGACTTCTCAGGGGGTGGGGTTATTTAAATGGGAGCTGGCCCTTTTCTTCCCATAAGGCTGGCCAGGCTACAACTTCTGTGCAAATTAGAAAAGAAAAAAGATAGACAGAGTGTCAAAATGAACCCCTAAGTAAATATGTGCAGCACCTGACTCTGGTCTACTACAGCTTTCTTTAGCCTTTCATCTTTCAGCAGGGGGCCACCTCACCAGAGGCTGAAATAAATTACTGTATATGTGCACACGCTCACATACACATGCAGTGTCACTCCTTTTCTCTGACAGGGTGGGCTCCTCCCTACCTCCTTCTCTCCATCATTTTCTTTCCACCTCCTACTTATCATCCCTCTCTCCTTCTGGTGAGCTTTCAGCCATAGAGGCCCTCTCCATTTTGCATTGATGTGAGCCGTGTGTGTGTGTGTGTGTGTGTGTGTGTGTGTGTGTGTGTGTGTGTGTGTGTGTGTGTGTGTGTGTGTGTGTGTGTGTGTGTGTGTGTGTGTGTGTGTGTGTGTGTGTGTGTGTGTGTGTGTGTGCACTGTATTTGTGCTTTGCAGTACAGTGCTGCTTAAAGTGGCAGCCAGTGTAAGGGGAAGTGCGCGCTCAAGCAGAACAATGGCATTCTGGGTAAAAATAGCCACTCACTCTGCTGGAGGGGAAGAAAAAAGGAGGGAAGGGAGAAGGGATGAAGGCAAAGACTGGAGTGAAGAGTGTGAGGCGAAAAGAGAAATGAGATAAACTGCAGATAAAAATGAACAAAAAGCAGAGTGACGCAGACAAGGAGCAGATGACGAGCGGTTCAGCAAATAATTGCAAAATGTTCACAATGAGCATGTGAATACTGGCACATTAAAAGTAAAGTTACATCAAAACTGAGAAACTTCACATTCTGTCGGCACCAACTGTTTCACCAAGTACTGAATAGGAACTTTTATTTTTCGTCTTTTTGCCAGTTTAGAAGTGCTGACAATTAAGTCTCAAAGCCTGAATTTTGGGATCTTGTTTCATGTGTGTATATACACAGCATCTATATGGTATACGTATGTTATGCACAAGGTATACACACGGCATCCACATGGTATGCACACGACATCCCCTCACTATACACATGGTATGCAAAAGGTATACACATGGCATCCATATGGTATACACATGGTATACACAAGGTATATACATGGCATACACACAGCATCCACATGGTATACACATGGTATACACAAGGTGTACACATGGTATGCATAAGGTATACACACTGCATCCACATGGTATACACATGGTATACACAAGGTGTACACATGGTATGCATAAGGTATACACACTGCATCCACATGGTATACACATGGTATACACATGGTGTACACATGGTATGCACAAGGTATACACATGGCATCCATATGGTATACACATGGTGTACACATGGCATGCACAAGGTATACACACGGCATCCATATGGTATACACAAGGTATACACATGGTATGCATAAGGTATACACACGGCATCCACATGGTATACACATGGTATACACAAGGTATACACATGGCATACATACGGTATACATGGCATGCACACGGGTTGCACACGACATACACACAGCATGCATGTGAGTTACACATGGATTACACACGGCTTCACTTGAATACTAATTCAATTCAATTCAATTCAATTTTATTTACAAAGCGCCAAATCATGACAAGAGTCGTCTCAAGGCACTTCACATAGTAAACATTCCAATACAGGTCAGTTCATTAAGCCAATCAGAAAAAAGTTTCCTATATAAGGAACCCAGCAAATTGCATCACGTCACTGACTAGTGTCAGTGACTCTACAGCAATCCTCATAAGCAAGCATATAGCGACAGTGGAGAGGAAAACTCCCTTTTAACAGGAAGAAACCTCCAGAGGATTTAAATGTCTCTTACCCAACATAGATTAAATACACAGTCAACGACTCAAACATATACAATAAACTGTCCTTAAAATTAGCTTTGCTCAAAAAACTTGTTTGCTCCTGATGCAAAAATGCATTTAAGGATACTTGTCTAGAAGAAGAAAGTAAAAAGGAGTGCAAAAATCTAGAATGTAAGTGAATTTATTTATTTTATTATTAATACTTCGAGGTGCAAACATAGAACATAGAAAGAAAACTACATTTTAGGAAATGAAAAAGATATTTAACAATAATCACTAGTTTTAAAATAACAGCACATAAAAGAAACGAGAATGTGCAGCTAAACAATTAGGTTTGATGGAGCATTTTACACACGCACGCACACACACACGCACGCACACACGCACACACACACACACACACACGTCATTAGAATTTTCTCTATGACAGTAGACACAATTTCTAATGTAAAAATTGTATTTAAACAGTATGGAAGATGATTACGGCTATGAAAGGTAAAAACGAAAAGGAGTCCAGACAAATTTCATAAGTCAAAAGTCAGAATTTCTGAGATTAAAGTCAAAACTCTTTTTTTTTCATTTGTTTTATTTCCAGTGGCCCTAATCGTCTTCCGTACTACAGTCTTGAAGGCGACTCAACAGTGTGGGTCTTCATGCACTCACAGCTGTGATCTCATCGTTTCAATAAAGATTTAATTGAAAAGCTCAGAATTGGCAGCATCTAAGGACACAGCTGCTACTCTTTTAGCTTCAGAAGAAAAGAAAATGTTCTTGCGAGCAGGGGTGGATTCAGGACTGAAGAAGATCCGGGGCTTAACACGCGCACACGCACGCACACACGTGACACGCACTAGTCAACATCATATTTGTCTTGTACCACATAATTTTTTATCTGAAGCTACATATTCAGCATTTTCAGGGCAGAGTATTGTTCCTGTTAGTGTTTAGTGTGAGATGATAGTAAATATTCCCTTTCTTTCTCCAACAACTTTACCTGATAGTAAGCTAACTTTAGGCAAACCAGCAGCACAACAAATATTTTCAAATAAGACTCACAAACCTGAGTCAACACCAGTCTCATCAAAGCTGAGGTTCTGTCGTTGTACTTTTTGTCTAAAAAACGTCCTTATGTCCATCTTCACTCATGCGTTTCAGGCAGAGTGTAGAAGAAGCCGGCTGCTGAAGGGCTTCTTCTTCAGTGGTGGAGGCTCAGGCAGGCTGTATACAAACTACTGCCAGCTGCTCCCTCTCTGTTGGACTTTGGTACTGCATGTTACTTCCGCTACTTAGATCCGGGGCTTTTCATGAAACATCCGGGGCTTCAGCCCAAGTAGCCAGGCCTAACGCCGCCCCTGCTTGCGAGCGTTTGCGCCCAGATCAATGACTGTAGAAAATATGGACAGACCCTCTACCTTCTCAGCTGGAACACTTAAGGTGAGGCAGAGGTTGAGGCCTTTCTTGGAGCAAGCAGAGGGCAAGCTGCTAACGTTAGCATTGTCGGCCCATCTGCTACCTGTCAATCAAAAGGACACGCTCCTAATTATTCATAATTTCAGGGTTTAATTACATCTAAACAGATAAGTTACAAAAATTCACCTTTCTCAGAGGTGTCATGATGGTAAACCAGACCTCTTAAACATAATCGTTTTTAACTAGGCTGTAAACATGTTTATTTCTGCATTTTTAACATGGAAGTCAATGGAAACTTGCTCCTTTCTGGATCTAGCCCCTAATGGATGAGGGGGGAACTGTAATGTCTGTCATTTCGTGTTGGCTTCACGTTTGGCAGCCGGAAATTTCCCCTTGCCTGAGATCAAATCAAAAGTTGTTGATGAAAATGAAGACTAACCTTGAGCAAGAACAAAGCACTTCCTGTTTAGGAGAAGGAGGAGGAATGCAGGGAACTGTTCAGAAAGCAGGCAGCTGACTGGGAGAGGATGCACAGAATGGGGTGGGTTAGATGGTGGACAGGTCAAAGGCTACGCAGCTCTATTCCACTGCTTTTAATAAGGTCCACTCTTTAAGAATGGATTCTTCACAACTGCAAAGGACTGAAACATGGCTTCTTAAAGGCCAAGAGGAGCCGTCACACTGAGTTTAACATGCAAGCTGAGCATGAAAATTATCTATCCCTATTTCCTGCATTAGCCGTCAATAGAAAACAACATAAAAACATCAACATTGCAAAGCAAACAAAGTCAGTGGTAGAGTTGTGTTGCTGTTAGCCAATCAGAGACGAGATATCCAATATCAAGACTCCAAATCCTGCTGTGTTCAGCTCAACTCGTCTCACTCACAGAAGCACCAGAGCTTTTCTCCACAGAGATAAACACACAAGGCATTCATTTACACTAGAGACCACTAAAATTTTACGAGAACAAAATGAGTGAACTTGGTCTTTGGGGGGGGGGGGTGTCAATGGTCCAACTTTTGGAATGCCAATAGTACTCGTATGCATAAATTCTACAGTAAAACACAAGTAGAAATGATGAATGGACCAAAACTGCCTTGATAAAAAGTTGGAGGGGGGGGGGAGTCTGCTTCCCCCGTGGCCCACCTCTAACACATACATCCATGTCTGTGAGTCATCGGACATATACAGCACAAAGCAGCATTCACTCACATGGGCTCTAGAGTCTTTGAATGACATCTAATCAGAGGTAAACACTTGATGAGACAGAGAGATAAAAGGAGGCCCAAGAGGAAGAAGAGCCAGGGAGTGCAGGAGGAAAACAGTAGAGATGGTAGATAACTGCTGGAGAGAGAGTGCAGCATCCATCAATTATTCATGACATCAGTAATACAGCTTCTCTTCTGCTCCAAATAACATTAGAGACAGGCACTTAGAGAACAACGGATTGTGTTGAAAGTTTTAAATTACTGAAATAAAATGAAGAAATCCACATTATTGCATTAAAATATATGCTAACTCACCCTGGATGTTGCTTCTGAACTTGTGCTCGAGATGACTGTTTGGATGAAGTTTGGGGAGGTCATGAGGAATGTTGGCCCATGATTGAATTTGAGTTTTCTTTATGCACCAATTTACACCTGTTATTGCCCACCAGATGGTTGTATAAACCTCACCTGTTCCTGCGCTGCACCTTGTTGCCCGTCATTCCAAACCCCATTTGTTTGGACTCATTTGGTCTTTTGTTGTTGTCTTTTGCCTGAAACCCTTCTGTTCTGGCAGCTGCTCTCAGTACTTCGTAAGGACCAGTTATCTGACTCTGAACATTACCTAAGTGAGTCCAGCATCTGGGTGCTTCATCAACGCTTCTTACACAAATAATAGGTTTTCTGTTTTTAATTCAAGAAAAAGTCTAAAAACAGGGTGCATCAGGTGGATAAAAACAGATAAATATAAAAAATCTGAGGTTTTAAATTTACAGGCTGACTCTTGTCGTTATGAGGCTACATTCTCTCTTTGCATTATTATAATTTTTTTTTCCCCGTGTCCTGTCTGGCTGTGAAGCAAACAGAATTGATGTCTGAATGCTGTCACACCCTGTCCTGTCTCCCCATTCTGTTCAGTCCTGTGTCCATGTTAATTGCTCCCACCTGCCTCTCGTCTCCCAATCACCCAAGGTCCCAGCTCCTCCTGTATTTAAACCCTGTTAGGCCCTGTCCACACGTAGCCGGGGATCTCCCAAAACGTAAATATTTTTCTACGTTTTGGCCTGTCATCCACACGAAAATGGAGTTTTTTCACACGTAAACGGATCTTTTTAAAAACTCCGGCCAAAGTGAAGATCTGCGTTTTCTCCGTTTTGGGTGTCTGCGTGTGGACAGACAAAACCGGAGTTTTAAGGTCCGCAACGTCACTTTCCGCGACAAAAAAATGCTGACATCACGTGTGCGACCTGTGTTTACACTAGCCGACAGCATGGATGCCCTCAGAGCTGCGCTCGCTTTATCAATTGTCCAAGCGCTTTTTGCTTGTTTGTTTTTGCAAGCGGAATTACTGCTCCTTGCGGAAGACCACAGATGAAGGACGAGGTTAAGAACGGGGGAAGTACTGCCGCCTACAGGTCTGGCATGTCCTTAACAATGTATTTATCCGGGTACGTGTGGACAGAGTTTTTTTTTTTAAACGAGGTGGTGAGGATGCAAGTTTTTGGAGGGGCGGATATTCGTTTTAAAAAAAAAACGGCTACATGTGGACTAGGCCTTAGTCCATTTTGTCCTGTTGGCTCATTCTGTCACAACGTGCCGGTGAGTGAGACGGAGGTGAGGATCCAAGTGCAGGGGAAGAAACAGGCAGGGAGGCAGACAGGAACATTTAAAACACTGATTTAATGAAGGACACGCAGGACAATGAAACAATGAGCCAACCAGACAAAATGGACTAACAGGGTTTAAATACAGGAGGAGCTGGGACCTTGGGTGATTGGGAGACGAGAGGCAGGTGGGAGCAATTAACATGGACACAGGACTGAACAGAATGGGGAGACAGGACAGGGTGTGACAAATGCTGGTGACAAGCCTTACAGATTTACTCTCAGGCGGAGCATCAAAGCTTCTGCTTTTAATGTCACGCCTGAAACTTCAAACTTTATCGTTATTGTTTTTTGAATGCTTGTAATTCCGACCGGACACGGAGACAGAGGTGAAAGAGAAAGGAAGAGACGGGGCATCGACAAAAATAAACAATCAATGATGAACAAGGGTCTGCCTCTAGACCTGCCGAAAAGGGAGACACAACAATCCAACAGGAGCAAGCTATCACTGCGTCAACCTGATGAGAAAATATAAAATCAATATTGTTTTACTGAACAATCAAACAATAACCGCACCATTTGTGTTTGTTGATTGTTGTTTGCTGATTATTACGAAATCCTGGCTCCACCCGCACATTCCAGACGCCAGCGTTGAGCTGACCGGCTATGTGCTCCATCGCCTCGATCGGGATTAGAGCTCCGGTAAGACCAGGGGAGGAGGACTCCGTGTTAATGCGCATGAAGACTGGTGCCGAAACAGCAGAGTGATAAATACCTTTTGCTCATCTGACTTGGAGGCTCTGTCTGTCCAGTGCAGACCATTTTATCTGCCACGGAAGCTAACGCTAGTCATTGCTACTGCTGTTTATATCCCACCAAATGCTAATGTTAGCGCTGCACTCACCCAGCTTCATCACTTTTTAACCAAACAGCAGCAGGCTCATCCAGAGGGAGTACACGTGATAGCTGGGGACTTTAACAAAGCATGCTTAAAGACTGTTTTCCCCAAACTCCACCAACATGTCACACCCTGGGCGACGGTGGCACAGGAGTTAAGTGCTCGCCCCGCAATCGGAAGGTTGCAGGTTCGAGCCCCGCTCAGTCTGTCGCTGTTGTTGTGTCCTTGGGCAAGACACTTAACCCACGTTGCCTGCTGGTGGTGGTCGGAGGGACCGGTGGCGCCAGTGCTCGGCAGCCTCGCCTCGGTCAGTGCGCCCCAGGGCAGCTGTGGTTACATTGTAGCTCATCCCCACCAGTGTGTGAATGTGTGTGTGAATGGGTGAATGACTGATTGTGTTGTAAAGCGCCTTGGGGGGTTCTAGGACTCTAGAAGGCGCTATATCAAATACAGGCCATTTACCATTTTACCATGTCAAGTTTGCAACCCGGGGTAAAAACACACTGGACCGTGTATATACCAACATCAAGCATGCTTATAGAGCTACACCCCTTCCCCATCTTGGACAGTCTGACCATCTCTCCATGTTTCTCATCCTAGCTTACACTCCCCTCAGGAAACAAACAAAGCCCACAACACACACCATCACCACGTTACCTGCTGAAGCCCTCCCTCAGCTACAGGACTGCTTTGCCTGAACAGACTGGAGAGTGTTTGAACAACAGGACCTGGAGGCACACACAGAGACGGTGCTATCCTACATCAGAACCTGTGTAGAAAACGTCACAGCGACCAAACAGATTCGGATCTTCCCAAATAGGAAGCCCTGGATGACATCAGAGGTCCAGGCTCTAATCAGAGCCCGCAATGTTGCCTTCAAGTCAGGTAACAGCAACTTGTACCACATAGCCAGAACTAGTCTGAGGAAGGGCATTTGCCAGGCAAAGAGAGTCTACAGGAGGAAAATAGAAGACCCCCTTCACAACAACAATCCCCGGAAGATGTGGAAGGGGATTCAGAGTGACCAACTACAGAAGCCACACTCTGTCCAACACTGGCAGCAGCAGAACACAGGCAGAGGAGCTAAACAACTTCTTTGCTTGTTTTGAAACCACTGCCCACCCACTTTTGCAACCCCCCCACAACATGAGAAACCCCACTCCTCCCTCTCTCATCCTCCAGGAACATGAGGTGAGAAGAACATTGAGAGCAGTAAACCCCAGGAAAGCTGCCGGACCAGACGGCATACCAGGGATCGTGGTCGAGGAGTGTGCCAGTGAGCTGGCAGGTATCCTCACCAAGTCATTTAACCTCTCCCTGTCTCATGCTTCAGTCCCAAGCTGTCTCAAGTCTGCAACAATTATTCCCATCCCCCAAAAATCTTCCGTAGACAGCTTAAATGACTATCGACCGGTTGCCCTCACACCTGTAATCACAAAGTGTCTGGAGCGACTTATCTCCAACCACATCTAAACCTGTCTCCCCACCTCCTTCGACCCCCTTCAGTTTGCCTACTGGGGAAACAGATCAACAGAGGATGCCATCGCCCTGACGCTGCACACAACACTGAGCCACCTAGAGACCAGAGGAAGCTACGTCAGGATGCTCTTTGTTGACTTCAGTTCAGCTTTCAATACCATCATCCCAGACATTCTTATCTCAAAACTGCTGAGCCTTCAGATCCCTCCCTCCACCTGCCATGGATAAAAGACTTTCTCACAAATCGACCACAGCATGTTAAACTTGGCTCCCATCTCTCCTCCTCCATCCTGCTCAGTACTGGCTCTCCTCAGGGCTGTGTGCTGAGCCCCCTACTGTACACTCTGTACACATCGGACTGTACCGCATCCCACCCATCCACTGCCATCTTCAAGTTTGCAGATGACACCACTGTGGTCGGCCTCATCACAGACGGAGATGAGGCAGCTTACCGGGCAGAGGTCAGTAATCTGTCAAGGTGGTGCTTAGATAACAACCTCACTCTGAATATACAAAAAACTAAAGAGCTTATTCTGGATTTCAGAAGACACAGTCACACACACGCCCCTCTCCTCATAAATGGAGAGCGTGTGGACCGTGTCCCCTCCATCAGGTTCCTCGGCACCATCATCTCTGCTGACCTGTCCTGGTCTGCCAACACCAGAGCTCTGGTTTAAAAGGCTCAGCAGCGGCTGCACTTTCTCCAGGTCTTGAGAAGGTGTGGCCTGGATCAGAAACTGCTGCTGGCTTTCTACCACTGCTCCGTGGAGAGCACCTTCACCTACTCTCTGAGTGTGTGGTATGCAGGCTCCACTGCTGAGGACAGGAAGGCTGTTCAGAGGACAATAAACACTGCCCAGAAGATTACTGGCTGCACCCTGCCATCCCTGGAGGCCATCTCCAGAACCCGCTGCCTGAAGAGAACCGCTGCTATCCTCCGTGACCCCACCCACCCTGCCCACTGCCTGTTTGAACTGTTGCCCTCAGGGCGCCGCTTCAGGTCAGTCAAATCACATACCACCAGACTTTCCAACAGCTTCTTCCCTTGGGCCATCAGAATATTCAACACAACAGCACCATTCAAACCCCCACATCCCCATCAGTAATGTGGACTAATCTGTTTTAAATCCTTTTAAATTATTGTTTTAGCAGATATGAATCACTGGTTGTACTTTCTTGTTGTTTGCTAAATATTTTTAAATTGTTTTTAGTCCTTTATGGTTTTTGACATTTATTGTCATTTATTGTCTTGTGCACTGTTGATGGCGGACCATCTGTAATTTAATTGCCATGAGCAATTACAATAAAGTCTATTCTATTCTATAATAAATCACAGTGCTTTAAGTGCCAACCACAGCCTTAAGACGTGTGTTGAACGTGCCCAAGTCCATGCTTATGAGAGCACCATGTGAGCACCTGTGTGTGTACACGCGCTTGTTTATGTAAGGTTTCTCTATAGGAGCGTCCAACAGAGAGTGTGAGGGGCCACAGATCCGCCCCCCAAAGATGTGTAGGAGATGGAGGGAGCTCCAAGTCCCAGAAATCCAGGAGCTGCTGAGTCCCGAGAGATATCAGTGGCAAGCCAACAGGCCCGCCCGCAGCCTCCCAACCCCAGCCGGCCGAGCCTGGTACCCAGCGACCTGGGACCCAGGGGCGACCACCCCCGCTGGGGACCCAGCCGAGCCCAGGGACCCAGATCCCACCAGGCAGTCATCGGGACTGATCAGGCAGACGCCAAAATCTTAAACCCCCTAGCCCGGGAGCCACGAACACTCAGGCAGACCAAGACACCACACTCCACACCAGGTGTGGCGGGGGAGGGTAGGCAAAGATGTATAGCATCAAAAGGAGTCCCAGAAGAAGGGAGGAGTCAAAGGCCCCACCTGACGTATACAGTCATACACAGACACAGTGTCATGGATTTTATCAATATGTTTATCAATAACCCATTACTTATAGTGAAGAGAGAAGGAGACAATGAGCAGACAAGTCAAACAGTTATAACTGTGGCAAGATGCCGAAGCAAATGCCCCGAACATCTGTTCAGACCATAGACTGTTCAGACTTTATTTGTAGAGGAAGATAAGAAAGGAGGAGTGAGGACATTGGGTGAGAGAGGGAGAGTCAGTGTGTGTGTGTGTGTGTGTGTGTGTGTGTGTGTGTGTGTGTGTGTGTGTGTGTGTGTGTGTGTGTGTGTGTGTGTGCAGAGAGGCATAGAGCAGTACATATTACATCCAGTTGGTTGAGTCCATGATCAAGAATTAATAAACATAAATTTTTCCATAACACACAGTCACACACTCCCTCCCTCATGCTGACACATACACATACAACCTAAGACTTACTATTATTATTGTTATTGATAATAATAATAATACTAAAATATAATATATAATTAATAAATAATAACCTAAATGATGTGCACTGCATGTGCACGATGGCCCTGATATATTGTCTGCTAGTCTTGCTGTGTGTGAAGTTGTTTGAATGGAGCTGATGTGATGAAAAAGGGATGTAGCTGTCAGAGCGACTTTGCCTTTTCTGAAACTTGTGTCAGCTCGGTTTAGTCAGCTACAGATCTGACAGCTCGCTTCTGAAATGAGATTTCCACAATGAGCACTTTATGTGTGTGTGTGTGTGTGCGCGCGCGTGCGTGTGTGCGTCCGTGCGTGTGTGCGTCCGTGTGTGTGCGTGCGTGCGTGCGTGCGTGCGTGTGTGTGTGTGTGTGTGTGTGTGTGCACGCGCAATAGCAGTAAATATATGACATATTTAATGTTAAGGATATATTCAGAATGTTATTCTGTCAATCACAGTTTAGTTCAGTTAAAATCAATTAGAATTATTTATTTAGGACCACAACAAATGTTGTATCAAAGCAACACACCAAAATAATAAACAGGACCAAGATAAATACTGTTACACACAATTCAATTAATTCTAGTCCATCCCACTCTAAACAATTCATCTCGATGCAATTCACTCACTCACCCTTCCTCTCATTCTCTGTACTGGCATCCATCCCAGCAGTCATAGGGTGAAGTGCTGTGCAAGTTCAGTCCATCAACACGCAAAATACAACACACACACACACATCCAAGGTCACCTTAAACTCTCCAGTTAATCTAACATGTAAGTATCTGGACTATGGAAGTTTAAGAACCTTCTTGCCATCAGTTAAAAACAGACAGTGGCCATTTTTACTGATAAACCTTTTGTGATCAATTAAAACATATATAACTTAGCTTATAACAATGGCCATCAGTTGAAATTCATTTCTTGAAACAAATTAGGAATAAACCCTTGTAAAAACCTTGCATTGGATTATAACTGGCTTTTGAATGGTTCGCTAATAACCAATGAAAACACTCCAACTTGATACACTAATGTTTGATTATCAAACTATAGCTTGGAACGATTTAAAGCTCTAAGTCACATTAGTCGTCACATACTAGTGAAATTTGCTCGCCGTGTTTGACCCAACCCCGGGGGAGCGGTGAGCAGCAGACACGGCTGTGCTCAGGAACTATTTGGTGGTTTCAACCCCCAATCGAGCCCCTTAATGCTGAGCGTAGTGGATAGAGTTAGGGTATTATGTTTGTATTTTTACTGTTTTTATGAACACTTGCTTAGTAATATTTCAAATGCCAGTTCAGTTCTCTCTCATTGTAGTATAGTCACAGTTTTATTAACCACATGTTTTAGAATCAATTGTGGGAAAGTCATCTGGTCATAATGTTTTGCATTGGTCCTTTTTTCTTTCTCCACTTTAGAAAAAAGAGTGGTTATGTCTCAACTGCCAGACGCAGCGGCTGATGTCCGGAGGTGGTCTCGACGATCTTCCTCTTCCCGCACCTCATCCGTCCCCTAAGCACCAACCAATGGGCTCGCCCCGTCACCAGACACCAACCAGCCAGCAAAGTCCTCTTCACAAGCCCACCCCCACCGCTCAGCAGGAGCCTAAACCAGCCCAGCCCCACACTCAGAAAACACAGATGGAAGCTGGTGTTAGTGGACCATTCGCACCCACGTCTGCCAAACAATCAGCTGACACCAAGACCACAGCACCAGCTACAGCGCCAACCGCTGAGACCCAGAAGCAGCCAAAACCGACAGAGGAGAAGCCCAAGACTGAGCCTGAGATCCAAACTGCCAAAGAAACCAAACCTTCTCAGATTAAAGGAGAGCAGATCACGCCCATCAAGGAAATTAAGAAGTCCAGGCACTATGATGTGAGTCTGACCATGTTGTGTTTATCTATGAAAAATACAGTAAAACCTAAAAAATCTAGTGTAACCCATCGTGTGACCCCATGTACTTGGAACATTATATATTTAAGCAGGTTGAAATTGGACATGGTATGGTTATTTTAAGGTGGTAATACTTCACATTTATACAGATTTTTATCAGGACAGTGTGTCGTCAGCAAAGTTAAGCCAATTTCCACTTTCCAAACCCCGGTGATGGACCTGAACCATTTCACCTCATTCTCTGACTCAGTCTCACACTGTGTCACGTTCAAGCCTCGTGTTTAGGGCCAACAAAACTGAGCAGCAGTGGGTAATTTAGAAAATCTATCCAACCAGCGTCATCCACGGCTGGCCCAGTTGCCATAGGAACACATGTTTGAACCAGTTAATTTAATTTCCATGCCTCAATATTTATAGCTGCACTGAAAGCATTCAATTATAGGCAAAAAAGTGATGCTTGTGGGTTTAAATTCAAACAGTTCATCATTATGAAAGTGCAATAGCATTGTCCTAACTGGCTTTGTCTCATTGATCCATCCATCCATTTACTGGCATTTTGCATTATTACCTCCTTATTTAAAGCTGCAATGGCCAGTCTGCAAAACAAGCTAGCCTGTAGTTTTGCTTGATTTTAGCACCCTCTAGTGTCCGAAACGTATCTACTCGCTGTGTGTTCGTCTTTTTTAACACTTTAATCTAACTGCTGAAGTATCTCCTCAGCCTTCATTAGTGTCTGCACGATAGATTCATAACCAAATCAAACAAATCAGATGTGCTCAGGATCTAAAACATGCAGGAAGTGTGCTGGAAGCAGACCATGTCAGCCCCACTCCACAGCTCCCTCCAGCAGCGGGCAGCAGCCCACCAACTCTGAAGCTGCAAGTCTGGTATGGTGGCCACAGAGAGTGGTGGGGTCTGAATGACATTTCATTAACTCTGTAAAGGGTCATTTTAGCACATACTGGCTCAAGAAAATAGTTTTAAAACAGGAAAAAGTTGCATAGTATCCCTTTAAGCACCAGCTTCAAATCGGCTACATCCCTCTGAATATTACTTTGAGTAAACAACAAATACGTAGCTCACCTGTTTAGCATTCAGATGGTGATAGGTGATGTTCATAGATGGATGAGACTTGCATCTGAGCAGGTAAACGTGCAGAAAAGTGTGTGGCTATGGGAGCAGATGACTGTTCTCCTCAACAATGGTAGCCTCAACTTGACTGCACCATGTTGGGTGTGGTATTGGGTCCATATTGTCCAGATTGTTCTGTAAAGGTTAGTACAGGAACTGGACCCGGTAATACACTGGAACAGTACTCACTCCTGATCCTGGAGAGCCGGTGTGCTGCATGTTTTAGTTTGAACTCTGCTTCAACACACCTGATTTCAATCAGCAGGAGATTAACAGGCTTCTGAAGAGCCTGACGAGCTGCTGCACGGGTGATTCAACCACCGAATGAGGTGTGTTGGAGAAGAGAAACAAGGAAAACATGCTGGATACCGGCTCTCCAGCAGGAGTGAGTACCACAGCACTGGAACATGAAAGCAGGTTTAAATAGTTATAATAGTTTAAATTGTTATATAATCAATTGAAATGTCAGGAGAATGGGATGGAGGAGAAACAAAGGCAAAATAAGTCCAGTGAGAGCAGAGGAAGAAGACTTGGTCCAAGGCTGGAAACTGGTCAGGAAAACAGACAATTGGGCACTTTTCCTGAGGACTGAGGCAGCTTCAACACGGGCAGACACAGGCGACAGACATCTGCTGATTGCAGCTCAGTTGTGCCTGATAGAGGTACTGTAGCAGAACGTGACTAACTCATGACTGACATAACAAGTTCATCATGACAATATCAATGTGTGCAACATGAATATCTCCCAAAGAACTGCAAAAACTCATGAGATAGAACCGTGCATTCTGGTGCTACATACCAGCTTACATTGGGAGGCTGATCTGATTCCTGCCCTGGACGTACACCTGCAATAACATTTTAGACAGATCAGTAGAAATGTGTTATTTTTAGGTAGACACATTGCCAATTTGTGATTTTCATTATGACAACTTTTATAAATTTTTAAATGTTCCATATGGATGAAAAGAGCCATGTTTCAGTCAGTCTTTGTTTAAAATAAACTGACATATCACTTCATTACTTCAGTGGTAATGTTACAGAAATACTGGAATTAACACAAATGTCATTAAAATCTCATTAAAGCCATTTATTTACATAAATGTCCCCGATTATGTCTGAAAAGGTTTAAACAAAATCTTCTGAGGCTTTTTATGTTTAATGGGACTTTCATGGTTTTACCTTGTGACGGAAGCAGGTGTAACTAAGGGATTTAATCGGGGTGCCAGCCAGGTCTCTCTCCTAACATATAAGAAATAAATACAATTATTAACAACTTTCCCTTGTAACTCACACTCACTTCACAACACAAAGGATGTAAACAATTTGAAGTGTTTATCACCCTAACCTGGACTGAAACAAACAAACCCAAATAATCACATAAGCAAAAGGCAAAAACGGGGGTGTATTAAATCAGATCTTTTGCAACAACATATATAATAATTAATGGAAAGGTCAGAGAGTCCCGTTCAGATAAATTCAGTTCAGTTCAGATAAATTCAGTTCAGTTCAGAAAAGAAAAGAAAAATGTGCGTCCATAATATACTCAGCAAAAAAAAAGAACTAAGATTATCGCTGATTCAGTATACAGCAGCTGCAGCAACCGCTGCGTCGATCAGCTGTTTACTCACGGTACCGCTGAGGTCCCGACAGGCCGCTGCTTCGGCGGTTCACCAGAACAAACGCTCCCAGCTTACTCCTCCAGCACATCAGATAAGTCACATAGGTCAGCTAGCCTCTCCCTAGTCGTTGGTGCGATAATCCTTAGTCCATACCACCGCTTGGCAGCGTCCGATCAAAACTCACTTCCTCCTGTTTCCAGCGTCCTCCAGACAGGTGAGGGAGTACCACTCTCGGGGGCGGGGCGTGTCTCCTAACTCACCTCTTATAGAAGTCAGGCAGACAAAACGATCAATAAAACAATACTCAACGTGATGCTGCCTTTCTCTTAGGTCACAGAAATCAGCAACAAAAATAAAGACAATAACCTCCAAACTGTATGTCACACATATAAGTAATTTAACAAGTTCAACCAAAGCCAATAGGCACCAGGTGACAGACATGGGCTGTTACAACCTTCACTTTAAAAATTCTAAACCCAGAATTTTTAGGGTTTTTTGTTTGTTTGTTTTGGATTAAAACAGCTTTGGGAGGAGAGTTTCAAGTAAAATGAGGGCTGCAGTTGTACATTGTCTCTGTTTTTTTTT
This sequence comes from Nothobranchius furzeri, assembly GCF_043380555.1. Taxonomy (NCBI): domain Eukaryota; kingdom Metazoa; phylum Chordata; class Actinopteri; order Cyprinodontiformes; family Nothobranchiidae; genus Nothobranchius; species Nothobranchius furzeri. Next base: position 34,534,001 of record NC_091755.1, read on the forward strand.
TCTGTATTACTGCAATTGTAGTAAAAAAATGGGAGAAATACACTTCTAATTTTTTTATTTAAGATTTACAATAAGGCTTTAGTTGTAGGTGGAATGATAAGTGCAGGGCTAGGGCTGGGCGATATGGCCTAAAATTAATATCACGATATATTGAGGATTTCACCTCGATAACGATAAATGGACGATAACTACAGTCATGCGCAGAAACTAAAGTTGTCCACTAGATGGGGCTGTCACACGTATCATGTTGAGTCACATAATTACGTGACTGGATGTGGTACAGCTTCTTAAAGGGACATGAACGTAGCCAACCTACACATCTTTTCATGTTTTTACTATCAAATTTATTGACATGGGAAAATCATACCAATAAGAGACAGAAATTTCAATAATGAAAAATTTTTGCCCTAGTGCAAACCAAACAATCATGTTCAATAATTTTCCATCAATGATGCATCTTTTTAATTCTTTTCTTTTTAGGATACAAAAAACAACAGCACCCACGACCTGTCCCGCAGTCCCCAGAGCCTCAGTGACACCGGCTACTCCTCAGATGGGATCTCCAGCTCCCACAGTGAAATCACGGGCCTCATCCAGGAGGAGGAGATGAAGCTGAGTGAGAGAGGGATCAGCGGGCGGGGCTCCCCACCAAGCCCCTCTGAAATCACCAAACTTGAGAGCTCCATGAGGCCACTCCTGGAAAAGAGCCTCTCTGAAGAGAAGCCTGATAGGAGGGGAAGGAAGCACAGGGACAGAGAACATCGCCCACGTTCACTTTCAATCCCGCCCGACGCGTATGACTCTGACGAGGAGTTAGAGGACATTCTGGAGGAAGAGGAGGATGGCGGAGACTGGGAGGGGAAACGAAAAGAAGGGAAGGATGAGAAGAAGGAAAAGAAAAAGAAGGAAAAGGAGGACCCCACAGAGATGACTGATGAGGAGTTCATGAGGAGACAGATAATGGAGATGAGTGCAGATGAAGATAATGAGGAGGAGGACGAAATGGAGGAAGACGAAGATGAAGAAGATGAAGGTTACGGCTACCAGAAACCCAGGAAAAGCCACCACAAGCACATCCTGTCTGACTCAGGGAAGGAAAAGAGACGCCTTCAACACCACTCGAGCAGTTTCGAGGAGGAAACCAAAAGCTCTACTGATGTTTATAAGGGGTCGGTGGAAGAGGGTGAAGAAGATGTGATGGCATCACAAGGCGGGCTGAGGCGCTTCAAAACCATTGAACTGAACAATACTAACAGCTACAGCAGAGATATGGAGCTGGGCCATGAAAACGATTTGAGCCTCGATAGGGAACCGGAGCTAGAGATGGAGAGCCTGACTGGATCTCCGGAAGAACGCTCTGGTCGAGATTATTCTTCAACTCTTCCCCCAACTTCATCATCATATGGCTCAGGACAGTCTCCCACGTCCATCTCATCAATGGAGGAAGACAGCGACAGTAGTCCGAGCAGGAGGCAAAGACTTGAAGAGGCCAAACAGCAGAGGAAGGCCCGGCACCGCTCTCATGGTCCTCTTCTTCCCACCATTGAAGACTCTTCAGAAGAGGATGAGCTAAGGGAGGAAGAAGAACTTTTAAGAGAGCAGGAGAAGATGAGAGAAGTAGAACAGCAGAGGATTAGAAGCACAGCACGAAAGACCAAAAGGGATAAAGAGGAGTTGAGGGCACAGAGGCGTAGAGAGAGATCCAAAACACCGCCTAGCAATCTCTCACCAATCGAAGACGCTTCCCCTACAGAAGAGCTAAGGCAAGCAGCAGAAATGGAAGAACTTCATCGCTCTTCTGCTTCTGAATATTCCCCTCAAAGCCTGGATTCTGAGGCGGAGGGATACGAGTCTAAAATCTATAAGTCAGGCAGCGAGTACAACCTACCCACTTTTATGTCCTTGTACTCACCGATTGAGAAGTCCTCGTCTATAACAACAACTACTGCACCCTCATTGACCTCCAAACCTCTGAAAAGTGCTGAAGAAGTTTATGAGGAGATGATGAAGAAGGCTGAGATGCTTCAGAAACGAGAAAAACTGCAGCAGCAACAACAGCAAATATGGCATGGGCAGTATTATGAGGAGGACATCAATGGTCAAAATTACGACGATGAGAATGACTATGACCAAGATCAAACCGGATATGACAACGAAGCAGCAGAGACAGAAAATGACATTTATGAGGAAATCCGACAAACATCTCAGAACATCACAAAAATGCAGCAGGCTACAGATGAACAAGTAGAGATTGAAATTGAGAGCTCTTATCCAGACAAACAGCTCTTAGACGCAGGCTCGGCCTTTGCTAAGCTACTGGAGCAAAGCAACGCTCTCTTAACTCCAGGGACAAGCCCCACACAGATCTCAGCTCCTGTTTCTTTTGCAGAGACTGGGGGTCGAATACCAGATGTGAGAGTGAGCCAGCACTTCTCTGCAAAAGATGGGCATAAAGATAGAATCAAAAGCCAAGTGGGGAAAAACGGAATAACTCCAACAGTGGCTGCTACCACCATTGCAGCTTATGGAGTTTATGCCAGAGAAGCAGTAACTCTCTCCCAAACAGGGTCAAGCCACACAACAACGTCTACTCAGTCGGATGCGGCACGGAGACACACGGGAAGTTTTGCCACATCCTCAGCAACGGTTTCGAGTGTATGTAGCAAAATTGCTGAGATTACCCAGGCTTACAGTCAAAGAGAAGTGATCACCAGAAGGGTTGGGGATGCCAGGGGTGTCCATGTGCGAGACAGCTCAACATCTTCCACTGACAGGGTAATTGAGCCCCGCTCTCCTAAGTATACTACATATTACAGGAGTACAAGCCCTCCTCTTTCTCCGTCACCACCACCTCCACAGAGTCCCACTCGCTCTCCTTCCAGAAGAGCCACAGCAGAGTTCTCTACACAAACCTTCAATTCTGCATTGAGAATGGAGTCAGCTGGTTCTGGGCCTACATCGCCTGTGATGGCTCAAGCAACCCAGACGTCGCATAGATCAGTTTCCCCAAGGCTGTATAGACAACAGTCTTCCCAGGATGCTCCGTACTCCCCACCTCCATGCCAAAGTAGGCCAGTGACTGTGAACACCGCTACTTCTCCCTTGTCCTCACCAACTCGATTTAGTCGCCAGTCAACTTTCGAAAGTTACTCCCCGTGTGGCAGCCCACCAGACACACCACCTTACCAACAGTCTCCAACACGCGGCTTTTATCGATCACAAAGAGTAGAGAAAGTAAACGTGGGGACGAGTATGGTCACAACAGCAAGCCTATACAGCAGAGGGTCAGTGTCAATGGATAATATCTCTCTCTGCAGAATATCTACTGTGCCAGGCACCTCAAGAGTTGAACAGGGATGTATGATCCAGGGTGGGAGTGTTGTGGATCTCAGAACAGCCACCAAACCAGCTCCTATCATTATGACTGACCAGGGAATGGATCTCACCTCCTTAGCTACAGAAAGCAGGAAATACCATGGTGGAATTGAGAGCAGCCGGCACTCAACAATCATCCAACCATTGATTATGAACTTAAACACCCAGGAGACTACAACGCCAACCACTGTGAGTGTCACTGTGGCAGCCTCTATGTTTATGATGCAGCCAAGCCAGCCCACACTTTATGGTGACCTCTGTCAAAGCAGAATAGATCTGGGTCAGGGCATGGGTTCTGCTGTGTGTCTATCTCCTAATAAAGCACCAGTCTCTCCTCCAGTTGACCCATCGATACCAAAAATTGATGCCAAACTAGAAGACCTCAGTGTTCAACAGAGAGAGCTACAAAAACAACAAGAGAAGCTGCAGAAACAACAAGAACTACTTGAACAACAGCTACATCAGCATCATCAACTGCAGCAACAATCATCTGTTTTGACCAAGTACAACCTCACAGGCCCAGTTTCACCTTTTCCCAAAAAAAACTTGCTCGTCAGCCAAACTAGCGCTGCCTCCGTTGTGGTTAGTGCTGTTTCACCTGTTGTTAACCCTGAATTGTATGGCTCAAGTCCCATGGAACTGAAAGGAAGGCCGAGTCCTCCTGGTTTGATGCCTGGAGCTAAACCGCCACATAGTATGGTAGTGCAAATGGATGGGGGGCCAGAGCCAATCAGGGCTGTGACTCAACTGGTGAAAGTGGAAGAAGGACAAGATGCAGTTGATCTGACAGAAGGCCAAATTAAGCCTGACAGTCAGCCAGCTTGCTGTGACGTTGTTTACAGACTTCCATTTGGAGGAATTTGTGTTGGTGGTTCTGAGAAAGAGGGCATTAGGCCACCATCTGCCCCACCTATCACCTACGAGGCTGATCAAGAAAGACAACTAGGAAGGTACCATGAATATCCGATGGATGCACGTAAGGCCTACACTTTACCTTACCCTGGTAGGCTCCAGCCTTCAATGTCTGACACAAACCTTGCTGATGCCGGATTACAGTCCTACATTTCTAAAATGGAACCACCCCTCCAACCCTCAGGTGACCTTGCAATGGATTTAACTGCTATGAAACAGGGCTATGGAGGATATATTGGGATGCAGTATGGTTCCTACACGGATTTAAGACATGGAGGAGACATTTCAGCACAAACACTACCTATAAGGAGGTATAATTCTTTGTCGAACATCAGCTCAGATTATGGTTATTCTGCTCGCGACATTGCTAGCTTCCAAGAAGCTAACTTGGCTCAATACAGCGCAACAACTGCAAGGGAGATCAGCCGAATGTGTGCAGCACTCAACTCTATGGATCGGTATGGAAGCAACCCAGACTTGATGCAGTTTGGCAGCTTGGGGAGAGGTACTGGTCCAAGTGCCTCCAGACTCGCAGCAGGCCTTGGCTTGAGGCAAAACATCATGTTTGGTCTAGATGGGAAACCACTCTCTCAAAATCAAGCATTAACCAATCTGATCAATGCCAGACAGGCAAGTCTTAGAGCAATGTACCCTGCTGCCATCAGGTCTTCAGATGGAATGATTTACTCCACCATTCAGACTCCAATTGCTTCAACACTTCCTATTACAACACAGCCTGCTTCTGTACTTCGACCACTACTGCGAGGAGTCTACAGGCCTTATGCATTTCCCAACATGACACCGGTGCCCCTTTCCAGTCTTACCAGATTACCAATTAGTCCTAGAATGCCCATCGTTGGACAAGCTCCAGTTCGTTACCCAGCACCAGGGCTTCTTCAAACAACTTCAGCCACTGTCACTGTCACTGCAGCTGCATTAACATCAGCACCAGTTGTGGCCCTGGCATCTACTTCTTTGACCACTGCAAGCTCAACAGCCCAGGATGAACCCGTTTATCTTGGCAAAGCAGCAGTGACATCAGCAGAGGTCACTTGTATACAAGTACCACTTGTTATGCCATCTGAACCACAGGAGCAGCCAATTAACCTGTCCCAGACTCACCTAAGCAGTCAACAACAGCAGCAAAAACAAGTAGCAACGGTTCAACAGCAACAAGCTCCTCCTGCAGCTCATGCCTACCCACCCCCAGGCCCTGCAATAACCCATGGCTACGTCCAGCCGGTGGCAGTCCCATCAGTCCCATCTAGTAGCGTGCCCATTCCAGGTGGTCTTCCCCAGTTTCCTCCACCAGGCGCTATTCATAAAGAGGGTGAAACTGAGGCAGAGAGGCTCCACCGACAACAAGAGCAGCTCCTGCAGATGGAGAGAGAGCGCGTGGAATTAGAGAAACTTCGGCAGCTCCGTCTGCAAGAGGAGCTGGAGCGTGAAAGAATTGAGCTGAAGCTGCACAGGGAGAAGGAGCAGGTCCTGGTGCAGAGAGAGTTACAGGAGCTGCAGAGCATCAAGGAACAGGTAGAAGGAGAAAAACGAGCTAGAATGAAGATGCATTTTTTTTGGGTATTGTTTTTATTTTTATAATTCAAATAACACAAATTATTATAAAGCCTGACAGTTAGCTTCTAGTCAAGTTTTTGATCAACCCTGAGTTTTCAAAATATAAGTGTGAATGTTTGCATGTGTGTGTTTTATGTGTTTTTGTACAGTTCGTTTGTATTAATATGCCTGTAGTGTGTGTGTGTGTGTGTGTGTGTGTGTGTGTGTGTGTGTGTGTGTGTGTGTGTGTGTGTGTGTGTGTGTGTGTGTGTGTGTGTGTGTGTGTGTGTGTGTGTGGTTTTACATGTTTTTGTGTGTCAGTAACGATTTTATCTGTAGTTTTATGTTAGATTTTTTTTTCTTTCATCAGATTCATGATGAAAAATAATCATGGAAAGTTGGTTCATGTTGCATTTAATTTTCAGACGCTAAATCAAATTTAGATACAAACATTAAGTAATCGAGTTCAGATACGTTGTGTAAAGTTTACAATTTGTTAAAGGAGTGATTCACTGAAAATCTACTTTTTAGTTATTATTCCTGATTATAATCAGTCACTCTGAGTTTTTCATGCAGGCTGAACATGAAAATAGTCTCCCACACCTATCTCCTGCATTCGCTTTTAGTAGAAAATAGATGGTGAAACTCTTGGATTTGAAAAGCCTGACAGATCTTCGTCAGCTAACATCCATTGACTCACCCATCTCGACACTCAACGGGTAAGGCTGTTGGTTTAGCATTCAGGAAACAGCAGAGAACGTCTCCATTAGTAGAAGCTAACTGTTAGCATTAGCAACTCCACAACACGGCAGAACTCCTTCAGACTGGTGCCATTTGTGGAGGTAAAACATCAATGTTGTAGAGTCAGTGGTAGAGTAGTATTGCTGTTAGCCAATCGGAGGCAAGATGTACAAATATCAGGAAAAAATACTCTAAATCCTGCCGTCTATGGTTACTTTCTCCTTCACCCTCCCCTACCCCCCCCCCACACACACACACACACACTATAGACCACAGCATATGTATTGATTGAATGAGTGAACCACACCTTTAAACTCTGATGTTTAACAATGAACTCAAAGCTGACACAACCATTGTTTTCTGTTTGAATAGAGCAAGCAGTTGAAAGTGTTCCAAGTTAACACTGTTAAACAGGTTTGGATGCTTTCTTTAATGAGAATGAATAAGAAATGCTTAATCTGCATCTCATTACATACAGCAGACGCACAGATTCAAACCTTTTTTTGCACCAACCTGTCATTTGGGCTGCAAAGTAAAAGCATCACATATTTTCTTATGAGCATTACCGAACTGGTGACAGACAATACCGGTACATGCTGCCTTTCATTTTAGTTGCACTTCAGTTCCATTTACTAAATATACAAGTCTGACTAACTTAAAATCATTTATGAAACTAATCCATCAGCTCAAGAGGAAATTGCAATGTTTGATCACTAAATATTTCATTTGCTGTTTAAAACATCAACTGTAGCCTTTAATACGATCAATCCTTGTTCCTTATTTTGTTTTCTTGTCTGTTCTCATCTCCATTTCTCTCATTATATGTTTGATGGTTTCACCATTTCTCGCTTTTCTCCTTCTTTTGTTGTCGATCTTCAAATGCCTCTGATATATTCTCTTTGTGTGTGTTTTAGGTGCTACAGCAGCAGCAGCATGAACGTGAAAAACAACTTGTTCTTCAGCGAGAGCAGCTGGCCCAACAGAAGTCCCAGCTAGACCAGATCCAGTGTTTACAGAAGCAGCTCCAGCAGCAACTGGAAGAGCAGAAGAGGCAGAAAGCAGCTGCTGTAGCCCAGGGCATGCAGGTGATGGACTCTGATCTTGATTCATTATAACTTCAATATGTTTATTAAATATGTTGAATTATTCTATATTGTATAGTTTTAATCGTCTGGGAATGAGCCAGACATGACTTTGATAGATTTTGTTGTATAATTCGGATTCTCCGGTTCGATTTTGTTAACTTTTGAGAATTCTTGAGTAGACAGACAGACAGACAGACAGACAGACAGACAGACAGACAGATAATAATGCATTGAACTTATATGGCGCTTTTCTAGACACCCAAAGACGCTTTCACACACTCTCACATTCACACACTGCTAGTGATGGTAAGCTACTTGTAGCCACAGCCGCCCTGGGGAGGTCTGACAGAGGCGAGGCTGCCATTTTGGCGCCGTCGGCCCCTCTGACCACCACTAACACGTGATAAATAGATGGTCACCTACCGTTCTCCTCCACTTTTCCCAATAGTTTGACATGAGCGGACAACCTGTGCACCCGTATGTGGACTCTCAGCTGGGCTCTCGTTCTCTCCCTAACTCTTCCTCGGAGATGTGTCTAAGAATCCAAGACGAGCAAACGGAGGCCAGGGCAGGAATGAGGAAGCACAGCTCCATGAGCAGGCTGAGCAGAGACACTATGGATGGAGATGGTGCTACGTTCTACGGTTCTTCCCGTAGGAACGTGGATAGTTGTGTGCAAACTGATGACGAAGACGGGGAGGAGAGGTAACAATATACTTATGTTTGTGGGAAGAGTGAGACCTATAATAAATCTATACAGCTGATTCTGGTATTGTTAACTGCAGAGTTGGCTTTGATAGGCTCAATAACTAGGGACAGAAACATGTTAGCTGTTTAACGTTTCACTTCTATTACCAGGTATATGATGCGCCATCGCACTAGACGGCGTGGTCGCAGCGTCGACTGCTCCGTCCAGACCGATGATGACGAAGACAAGATTGAGCATCCGGTTCGTCGAAGACGTTCCCGTTTCTCCCGGCACTCTGAGTCCAGTGCAACGGGCAGCAGCACTGCCACCACGACCACCTCGTCTACAGACACCAAAGCTGACACATCCAAGATCGTTTCCTCCAGCATCGCCGTGCAGACGATCAGAGAAGTCTCTTGCCAGACAGAGGTAGAGCACCTTGGCAGAGTCTCCCCAGCGATCCACGTGACAATGCCAGACCCTAACAAAGTAGAGATTGTGCACTACATTTCTGGGCCAGAGCGAACGCAAAAGGGACAATCTCTTGCATGCCAGACTGACCCAGAAGCGCAGTCACAGGGGGTTGTAGCCCCCCAGCTCAGCGTACCAACAACAGTCAGTCCATATTCCTCCTCTAGCAGTACAGGAACACAACAATCTAGTACAGCAGACCTTCTGGCCCAGCAGCGCCAGCAGCAGCACGTCACCGCAAATGCAGCCAAATTTGAGCGCCGCCGCCCCGATCCACTCGACATTAACTACCAGCCTCACAACCACCTCCACAACGAGTCCATCTCCAGCATCATCCGGCAGCAGCAGACTGCCCCGAAATCTCCACAAGTGCTCTATTCCCCTGTCTCACCAGTGTCCCCTCACCGCCTGCTGGAGACATCTCTGTCAAGTGAAAGACTGAACAAAGCCCACGTCACACCTCAGCAGAAGTCCTATACTGCTGAATCCCCACAGCGGCACCCCTCTATGCCCCGACCCATCAAGAGTGCCCAAAGGTCTATGTCAGATCCCAAATCGCTCAGCCCCACCACAGATGAACACACCAAAGCCAGGCTGACCCTGTATCAACAACAAGCTCTGCAGAGCCAGGTAATGTTACTGAAACCATTCTGGCATGGAAAAACGTGCATTCAGAATTACTAAAATGACGGGACTAGAATGGAGTGGGAGGATAATTTAAACAACATAGTGACAGATTTCTCGGTCTTCCGTGACTTTTTTGCTGATATTGGAAATGAAATGTAAAATCAGAAATTATCTGTATCGGTTTGGGCTCCTTTAATGAAATAAATATTACATACCATGCACATATTATATTCAGCATCTTATTGTCTCACTCAAAATGTCAAAATCTGACCGATCCTAACTTAAGTGTTTGAGCCATTTTTGTTTGGCACAACTGGCCTAACTTAAATTGTCATTTGTTTGCATGAATAATGTTTAAAACAAAAGTATGCATGATGTGAGCTATGTGATGTTAGTTACTAACGTTTATTTCAGTTTCCTTTTTTTATGAGGGGCAGACCCTGCACATATCGGAAGAGACAATATATCAAAAATCAATAAAAATTCAAAAAAGCCCATAAAAATAGTAAAACTTAAGCTTTAAAGATGCAGAGAATGTTATAAAGCACAAGTCTATTCAAATAATAACATCTATAACGCTTTACTGAGTACAATGAAATGTTTAGTTTTTTTAGAATAGACATCAAACATTTGATATAATTAGATATTTAAATTGCTGATTCATTATATTTTCTTTTTAGTATTTAAAAATTTGGCACAGACAAATAAACTGACTGATGTCCATTTAACTGAATGGACAGCTTTTTACTTCAAATTAGAACAATTTTAAACCCCCTAATTGTTTGACTTGGATGTCATGATGAACATTTAATATTGCTAACGTATTTTTAATATTCTATTTTGCCATATCGATCAAATTGAGACAAAGTTGCATTTATATCAAGAGACTAATACACACAAAGATGGCTGCCATTTGAACATCCAAAGCAGAATCCACTTTCCAGTTTAATAAAATAATTTTTCCCCTTGTCCAAAATGAACTCAAAGTAAATATTTATCTAATGAAAAATAGTTTCGAGTGTTGAACGGGTGTATAGAGTAATGATTAAGTAGGTCAACGCTATTAAAATAACTTAATTTTGAAGTTTTCCAATATTAATCAGTAACAATCAGCAGGACCACTCCACCAGCTCAAGCCGCCAGGATTTTATTATGAAAGAATACGTCTCATTTGGAACTTTCTGGTTAAAAAAAATCATAAAAAAGAGCAAAAACACCATGACAACATAAGAAATTTATAAATGTTTAATAAATGCATTTATAGATTTATTTCATAAACTCAACAGGCTTACGTTTATTTTTACAGTGTATATTTATGGTTTTGTGAATAATAAACCAGAAAATGAATTTGGCTTTAATTCTCTCAAAGATAATAAGATTCTGGCCAAAAATAAATAAATACTTAAACTAAAAATAGCTTTTGCTTTCAAAACACTGACTGCAGAAAGTGCTGACTCATCTGTTAAAGATACGTGTTGAACTCCTTTTGAAAGCTTCAGCAGCTTTCTGAGTAAATTTGTAGCGTATTGTATACAAAGTGTTGGTTACACTTAACGCTCTTTACTAACGTTACTTAGTGCATTATTAAGCATTAATAAAATATTTAAGTATTAACAACTGCTTGTTAATATTAAGTTACTAAGTAGACACCCCTGGCCCTTTCTCCTAACCTTAATGACACTTAATAGTTAACAATGTCGGGAACGTTAATAAAGGGATTCTTTGTTCATTAATGCTTTATAATGCACTAAGTAACGTTAATAAAGGGACCCTTATTGTAAAGTGTTGCCGAAGTAATTCAAGGAGAATAATTATTCTGCATTAATAACCAAAAATATGATGTTGTGGTATTATGTATATAAACACCAAATTCCACATGTTAATAGAGCCACAATCAATTAACCACTTGTGAGCAATAATATGTTCCCCATTCTAAAGCCAGATTTTGTTCATACCTAATTACTAGTAGATCTGTATTAATTAACTACTTAAGGCAAGAATATGTTCCCCTCGAATTACTTCTTTAAAAGCCACATATTGATATGAGCTACGTGCCTTAATCAGCGACCAACCATTTACTTTCAGTTAACAAACCATTATGAATGGCTTATTATGATAAAACTCCTAATTTATGGCCGGTTAATGTTAGAATGACGACATTAGCAATAAGCTGTTAATAAGTGCTTAATAATGACTATTTCAGACTAAGTAGTCCACTAATATGCATACTAATTGGCAGCAAATTAATGGTTAATTTTTGTTCCCTAAACTAAAGTGTTACCGATGAAACATTTACACAATGCTGAATCACAATAATCACTCATTCTTGGCGTTGTTGCATCTTCTAACTTAAACTTCAATCTTGTTTCCTGTTGTCTTTGTGTGTTTGTCTATACGTGTCTCTTTTGTCTTCCTTGTATGTCCCCTGTTTCATCCTTCCCTTTTATTTACATTTCTTGACCTTTTATCTTTTTGAGTTCTTCTTGCTCTCTTCAAATCTTCGCTCCTTATTTCTATCACCTAATGTCCCTGTACTTCCCTTGTTCATGGTCCAACCCTCCTAAACCAAACATCTTGTTTCACTTCATGGTGAACGTTTATTTTCTGTTTCCTCACTGGTTTCCTTCACCAATATCATCATGTTGTTTTTGTTTATTACTTGCTGTTTTGTCTGGTTTGCTTCCTTGTTCATTTTTGTATCTTGTCACTATCCATAAAACTTTCTAACTTTGATTTGATAAATCTATTAACCAACATGTCCGTTACCATTTTCCATCTCTCATCTGTTTCCTACTTAACTTTCGAACTGTTAAAACCCATAAACGACTCCTCGCCCTCCACCCCTTAACCACTCCTTGCCCCATTCTTGTTTTTGCTCCCCAAATGCTCCCCTTCCTTTTTCCCCTCTCCATATTTTCCCACTCTTCCATCCCTTTCTATTCCCTTCCTTTCTTTCTCTCCAGCTGGCAGCCTTACAGCAAAGCTCTTTGCTTCGCAAAGTCAAGCGAACCCTGCCCAGCCCTCCTCCAGAAGAGACAGCTACATCAGCTCACCTAACCATGATGACACCGATCCAGCAACAGCTCTACCTGCCCTCCATGCCCAGCCTCAAGCCTAGCTCAAGGTCCGGTCTGGCCGCCAAAGCCAGCCTCCTCAAAGATCTCACTCACGAGCTGAAGGCCGTGGAGCAAGAGTCAACCAAGCTGAGAAAGCAGCAGGCTGAACTGGAGGAGGAAGAGAAAGAAATTGATGCTAAGCTGAGATATCTAGAACTGGGAATCCACCAGAGGAAAGAGACTCTGGTGAAAGAAAGAGAAAGAAGGGACATTGCCTATTTGAGATGCATGGGGGACACCAGGGACTATATGTCTGATAGTGAGTTGAATAACTTGCGTTTAGCAGCTGCAGCTGCATCACATGAGACCAATGGGCTCCTAACAACGAGACCAAGCACTGCCCCACTTAGCCAGTTTGCCAGTGACCTCAATACAGCTGCCCAGTACCCACCAACCTCATCCTTCCTGTCTTGTCAGTATCCCCAGAGTCAACCAGCAGCACCATCTCAGCAGTCAAGTGTGCCATACCAGTCATCAACATTCAACCAGCCTCCTTACCCGACAGTGTCACAGTCACAGGCACTGCCACAACCCATACCCATTCAGAGCCACGCCCCTCCTCCTGGACCTTCCTATCAACCTCAAACATCTTATCCTTCCCACACCTATCCCCAAACTCAGCCCCCATACCCCCAGACAGATTCGGGGTTACCAACTGCACCTCAGCCTCAGCCTCTTCCAGGACCTGCAGGGTTTGGGCCTGCTCCACCTGGTCAGCCCCCTTACCCCACCCACAGCTCACCCTATCCCAGTGCTGTGTCCCCCTACCCCAGCCAGACAGCCCCATACCCTGGGCAGCCCCAAGCTGATATCCTGACAGTTCATTCAGGAAGACCCAGGCAGACTTCGCTAGCTGAACTTGAGCATAAGATGCCAACTAACTACGAGATAATCAGCAACCCCACGGTTGTGGTCACCACCACAGCTCAAGATGCTACTTTTTCCAGTGGAGCACCATCCTATGGTCAATACACAGGAACAACAACAATGGCAAGCACCTATGGGCCTTATGGGTCTGCACCTGTGTCTAGCAGCTATGGTGGTTACTCTACAATGCCACCTAGCACATATGGTCCATATACCTCAACCACAGCTACTTCATATGGTCTGTATACCACAACTACTGCTAATACGTATGGCTACACCACCACAACAGCCAGCTCTTATGGACAGTACACTTCTACAGTTTCCAATGCCTATGGGCACCCTGTAGACAGTCCTTCTACCTACAGCACGGCAGATGGGATGTATGGGGCTCCTGGCTTAGAGCAAAACATTCCAAGGAACTACATGATGATTGATGACGTAAGCGAGCTGACGGCAAAGGATGGGCTGGGCACAACAACAGGAGACATGATGCATCATGGCAGCAGTGGACGTTACCCAGGCGACATCCATGGCCATGGCAGCACAACTGGCAGCACGGCGCGTGGGGGAACTGGCAGCTCCCCTTACGGCAGGGCACCTGAGGAGGAAGCAGCGATGCAGGATGAGCTGTACGACCATCATGGCAGGGGTAAGAGCAGCTACAGGCACGGACCTCTAGGGGGCAGCAGCAGCAGCGTGAGCGCTAGCATGGGTGGGGGATCCCCCTATTACTATGACTTTGACTACAAACATGGCAGCCTCCGCTCTGGAGTACAGAAACCTTTGTCATCCACCAGAAGCCTTCTGGCTCCAGCTGTCATGTCATCCAAGCGCAGCAAGCACAGGAAACTGGGGAGTATGGAGCAGAAAATCTCAAAGTTTTCCCCTATTGAGGAGGCTCGAGATGTGGAGGCAGATCTGGCCTCCTATTCCTCGGCAACAGGTGAGGCTTACCCCTCCTCCCACATTCGCGGGCGCCAGCTGATCGAGGATTACGGCTTTAAGAGGAACACGTATGAGGGCAGCAGTGGCACCAGTCATAGTGGTCGATACTATGGTATGATGGTGGATGAGGACGATCGAATTTACTATACCTCTACTGGTCGCTCTCGTTCCACTGGCTATGGAATGGACAAGATCTCAGCCAGGGATTACCATGGGTACCGAAGCCGATCCTACGAGAGAGACGATCGATCCTACAGATCTGGCTACAGAGGACGTCACCCAACCAGGCAGTACTCTGAGGAGGAGAGTCCACTCAGCCCCTTAAGAAGGTTCATGGGTTCAGGGCGATCTTCAAGCTTAGGTCCTGACCCATATGACAGCCACAGCAATAGATATCATTACTGTTATGGCAATTATGGTTCCAGTCACTCGCTGCCAGATGTTCAAGACCACATAAGGGACCTTCCACGGACACACGTCTACAAATCGGACGATACTTACATTATAGACGATTATCACTGTGCTGTGTCAGACAGTGAAGGTAATTGTGGGAAGCTTCTTTCCCACACAGTCTCACTACCTACTACTGCTCCCACCGTTTATCTGAACATCCCCCACCCACCCAGAAGCTAGACTTAGCAAAAGAAGCAAAGGAGAGACAGAGATAGCACTTGCATGTCAGTGTTTTCTTCTTCCTGAGAGTCACTCAGAGCTCTGTTATCAGTGGACTGCTGTCTGTCTGTCTGCCTGCCTGTTCGTCCTTCCGCCTGTCCGTCCACTCGTCTGTTTGTTCAATACTCGCATGGTTCTCCGGCGTGGTCGTCGTTGTCTACACAACGCTCCAACTCACTCGAGAGGTCTTTGCACGACAGAAAATGGTTCTATCTTTAATTATGCTTTTAGCACTTTGTTCATGTGATGTATGAATTTTGTCAAAACTGCAAAACAGCCCTGAAACTATTTTTTCAATGTAGAGCGTAATTGTTCCCTTAACAGCAGCAATCAGTTTATTTTTGTTGAATTTAAAAATAATGTACAAGTAGGGATGGGTACCGAATTCGGTACTTTTTAAGGTACCAACCGAATTCCACAGTACCGACCGAGCACCGATTCACTTCATTTGAAACGGTGCCTCGTTTCGGTACCCGTCCTTCACAACTTGCCTAGACAGCTGCGCATGCGCAAGAGCGTTATGTCATCAGTCGCTGCGAGCGAGTTGTAAACAGAACAATGTTAGCTTGATTTGTTAGCTTCCGTTTCACTAATGGTGCGTTCGCTTTCTCCTCGGAACTCAGAAATTCTGACTAAGTTTGGCTTCACTTTACTAAATGCGACGGGTGATTGGGTGAAGATGAAACCAGTGACAATGATTTAAGTGTGAGGCATCATCGTTTAAATCTGCTCCAGCAGTTAAATAAACTGTTTAAGATAACGTTAGCTTGATATGTTAGCTTCCTATGCCACCATTATCATCTAATGGTGCGTTCGCTTTCTCCTCGGAAATTCTAACTTCCCAGTAGGAAAAATCAATTGAAAAAGGACGGTAAAAGGAATGAAGATACACAGTAAATTTAGTTCACAGTAAAGATGTTTGCTTCAGTTTAATTATCAGCTTATAAAACTACAAGGACGATGTTAAAATACAAACAGTTGTATGTTATTTATCGTGATATTTATCCAATATGGTTATATATTAAGAAAAATATATATTTAATTATAAAAGAGAATTAAAAATATATTAAACACTCAAAAGTATCGAAAATTGGTACCGTTAAGTACCGGTATCGATTCGTAGGTACCGGGAATTAGTACCGGATCGATTCAAATGTCAAAGGTACCCATCCCTTTGTACAAGTTCCAAATGGTTTGGCAAGGAAATGAATTAATCGGCCTTACATTTTACAAAGCAGCTGCTGAAACAGGCGGTTTTGCAGTTTTATATTGTCCTGTTTATCTTGTTTATCTTGTCTTGTATTGTCTGATGTCAATATGTGAAGGAATCAGTGCATGTATGTAAAACTTTACTTTTTGCCTTTCTTTCTGTCTTCCCCTACCTTCTTTTTTATTTTGCATGCGGTTGTTCTTCCTTCTGTCCTCTTCCTTTTTTCAGCCTGCATGCCGCTGTCTCCAAGCGACATGGAGATTGACTGTGATCTGCTCTCGGTTTCCAAAGCCTACCACTTGGGCCAGGAAGAAACTGATTGGTTTGAGAAACCACGCTCCAGTTCTCGACACTACGGCAGCAGCCACTCAACTGGAAGGAGTCGACATGGTGTCAAACACACCTACCATGATTATGATGAGCCTCCTGAGGAAGACCTGTGGCCGCAGGATGATTACAGTCATGGAGGGCGGCATTCGTCATCCCGTGACCACAGGCACCATGGCAGTTCTAGCCGTCACTCATCCTCGTCACGTCACTCTGACGAGCCGAGGTCCTCTAGGTCCTCTAAAGCGCACCTCAAGGACCCGACTATGCGCCATGACTCCTCTGGACGGTCTTCATCGACAGGAAGACGTGGTGATTCACGGTCCGGAGGGTATCACTCGTCAGACTATTCGAGAGATCCTTCGGGGCACCATCATGGCCAAAGATCATCCAGGCAGGGAGATCCGCACAGGTCTTCACACAGCAAGTCCCAGGGCCCAGTAGACACGCAGAGCCAACCACCAGGTAAATACAGAACAGCTTAATAGATGACTGACTATACAGTACATGTCAATTTGTCTGTTTTCATAATGTTTACAATTTACATCTTACAATGCCAATAGTTCAATGATGAAGGGTACAGTAAATATTGTAGTAAAAGTAAAACAGCGCAACCTCCCTTACTTCTCAGTGGCCGAGTGGTGTGTGTCCACCCTGGGTCTGGGAGATCAGGGTTCCAGTCCAGCTGGGTCATACCAAAGACTTTACAAGTGGGACCCAGTGCCTCCCTGCTTGACACTCAGCTTTAAGGGGTTGGATTGGGGGGTTAGAGGTGTAGAGGAGGATCTTTTTCTTACGGGTGGATCATCTGAACCATTCGTCCGCCAAACTGTCAATCATTCTGGTGAAGCTTCCATGCAAGGCCGTTGACTTCACTTCCTGCACATGCGCATTCTACTAATGTCTAGAGCGATACGCCTTTATTCCGCCTTAGCCGTTCTCACTGGGTTATTTTGGAAAAATGGCCGAGAGTCGTAAGATAAAAAGCGTCTTCGAAGTCTATGATAAGAAGAGAAAGGCCTCCGAAGTGAGAAATAAGACCAGAGTATTCTTAGGAGACACTTTTCAATGATGGCGTGCGCTGAAAGCGAAGGTTGGGCTCCACACAGACGCCTCTGTCGCCGCTGGTTTTCTGCTCGACAGGTAAACTAAAGTTCGTTATGCTATTTGAATTCATTCCAGATTACGGCTAGATGAAGAGCTGCAAGGCCAGCAGAGCATGCCCGAGGATAACTGGGCGTTCTCTCTCGTGCGCATTTTTTCAAAACGTGGAGAGGGCGGTTATTTCCTGAAATTCAGAAACGTCCTCTGCCATACCATTAACCTACCAAATAGTTCCTGAGCACAGCCACTGCTGCAGCCGCCGCTCCCCACAGGGATGGGTTGATGCAGAGATGTAATTTAATGGTGTTTAACTTCAAGAAAACATCATTTTACTTCATGGAAAATTGAGATCAGTTATTAAACGAAAAATGTGTTGCAAACACATCTGAAAAGCTAATGGGAATTTTATCCTGAATCATTTCTATATTTTCCTGTAATTCATGAGAAAATATAAATGTTGTTCTAGCATTTCCCCGAGGCTGAGAGCTCTGGGGTAGCAGGAGGCTCGAGGACTAACCTGTTTTTTACTTCAGCTTCTTTTCTTCTGCACAAGCACAGCGAGCAGAGGAGTTAAAAATAACTGCTGCAGACTCACTTAGAGAAAATGTGGCAAATACACACCAACCAATAAATATATAAAATGTGTTGTTTTTGTATTTAAGTCCTACATGCATACTCTTCTTAACCTAGCACCCACACTGGTAATCGCTCATTTTTCATGACAGCCTGATGTAGCAATATTTCACAGCCTCACTGAGGTTAATTTGGATGCTCTGTTACCGTCAACAATCCCCTCAGGGATCAACAATTTTTAATTAACAATACCAAGTGTAACTTTTTAAAGGAGGCGTGTTCCCTGAAGGCAGGACTGTGGACGTGTTCTTAGCAGAGTTGTAATTAAATCGCCTGTTCGATCTTTGCTCACATTTGTTGCTTGTTATTGTCTCTCTCCTGCGTCGGCTGTACAGCGCAATAAAAACAGGAATAGCAGTGATATGAACACTGAGCTGCTCCTGTCCGCTAATTGTAGTTGTGTTCTGATGAAAGTTGGATTAAGTGTTTAGTTTTTGATATTAGTGTGTTTTTTTTAATGTACTCACTTTCATCCAGGCTCTTCCAGGTCTGGCAGTGGCTCTGGCCGCGTTCAGGGCTCCGCCATCGGGCCCACAGGGTCAGGGCGACAGGGCGGTCCAGGTTCCCAGACAGATGGAGCTTTAGGACAGAGGACCCCGCTTCAACAGCAAGCTCAGACTTCAGCAGCCAGACCAGGCCAGCCTGGTACCACGGCGGCCATCGGCCTCCAGCAGCAGGCTCCAAACCAAGGACAGGGCATGGGGCAGGTCCAGGCCAAACTGGGTCAGATGGGACCAGCAGGTGGGCCCATGGGCCAGATCAGGCAGGCTGGTCCAGCAGGAGCTACGCCTTCCCCTATGGTGAGTTAAGACAAACCAAACATTTGGAGAGAAACAGAAAAAAAAGAGTGAGAGAAATATATAAGGAACTAAAACACAGCGCACGGTCGGGACCTCACTGGGTCACCAAAAACTACACCGGGGTCTTGAGATGACGATTGTCTAGTATAATTTATATAAACACTCAACATTAAAGGGGCATTATGGAAGTTTGACAGCCAAAACATGTATAGAAATAATAAATTTCTTCTTCATACATTCTCCTGCAATGCCCTGGTCCTGTAGAATGAGCCCTGGCATTTTTACTGTGATTGCCTGTTTTTCTGTAAAAACTCAGAAAAAGAGAGCTGCTCGGGTCGAGCAGGCTGCTTCATGCGCGTTCACGCTCAGGCATCGCCCTCCGAACCGTTCTTTGAACGTTGTTTCAGCTGTCATCAAGGACATAAATGTTACAAATACAGAAGACATCACTGGTGGTTTAGCTCGCCTAGTAAGACTTCGGGCTATCGTGCAGAAGACCCACGTTCGATTCTGGATGTGAACATAGTTGATTTAGAGTTTCTTTTTTACATTAATGGTATATTTTTTTACAGTAAGATGCCCAAATTTTTATTTGAGACTCGCCGAAAGGCATTGAATTCACAGATAAAAAAGATGTGGGTTCAACTTTCATTTTGGAACAATGTTTTAAGCAAGGGAAGGGAATGATCTGAGCATGCAGGAGAACTGAACCATCTTAAACCTTTGTCGGCTGTGCTGAAGAGAAAGGTACAGAACCAAATTATTTAATTAATTAGCTGCACATTCTCCTGTCCTCTGTTCTCCGGGCCGCACACACACACACACAAGGGACTGTCTCAGCTGTTATTTTTGTTAAGGAGTGTGCACGTACAGCATGCGCGCCTCGTGCACGAGCCTCCTATTGAAGCTGCCGTTACGCTTTTGGCCTGAGGGGGCAATCACGAGCATAAAAATTCAAAACTCCGTAAAGTCCCTTTAAGTATTTTTTCTTAATGCCCTGGATTATTTAGCTTTTTTAGCATGTTTGTACCAGAGACAACAGAGGTCACATGTCTCGAATGGGCCTGAAGCTGAAATGTTTGGGAACCACTGAAAAGTAGCGGTACTACCTCCTGGTCCTGGAGAGCCGGTATCCAGCACGTTTTCGTATTTCTCTACTCCTACATGCCTAATTCAGAGGTTTAGTCACCTGTGCAGCAGCTCCTCAGGCTCTTCAGAAGCTTGTTAATCACCTGCTGACTGAAATCGGGTGTGTTGAAGCAGAGTTAAACCTAAAACATGCTGGATACCGGCTCTCCAAGACCAGGAAGGAGTACCACTGAACTAAAGGACACATATTTCTGCCTTTTCCTCTCTTTTCTTACTTTTTGTCTTGAAAAAAGTTTTCCTTAAATTCACAAGTTTATATCTCTGTTTCCTAAGGACACAAAACTAGTTTTTATGATCAAAACAAAATTGAGTTAATATTTTGTCGCCTTCGTGTAATAAACTCTTCAGCCGTAGTCTCTCAAACCTAATTTTCTGCCTGTTTTTATTCTCAGCCCTCGTGTTCCTCCATTCCACCGACTCCCTACACGCTCCGCGCGATAAGACACCCTCGCCGCCGCCGCCACATTTCTGGTAGTTTATTGAAATTGTGATGTGCCTCTGTTGGCAGGCCTTATCTAACACTGTGATTGACACCGAGGCAGCGGATAACTCAGTGCAGCTGATTCACTGCCGGCTTGGCATTCAAGAATTCTCCCTGCAAAAACCCATTCCTGTGTTTATTCCATAAATCCATTTGAATCTATTAGTAGCTGCAGCTGCGATGATCACGCTTAACACAACTTTTGAAATTCCTAAATATGCAAATGAATGTGCTCCAAACCCACATGTCGGTTTATTCTGGATTCTCTTTTCCCACTGAAGGCTAGTTGGGATTTTCAGAACGCTGCATTGTTGCAGCAGGAGCAGAACGGTCAAATAATTCAAACGGCCGGATTCAAAATGAAAATCTGGTGGGAAATCATAAACTCTCAATGCAAGTAGATGTGCGTATGATTATCAGTAATCCACTGTTAATCCTGTAAATTATTTAACTTGTGGCTTTAAATTACAAAACGCTGTAAATGATTGTGTTTTTTTTTACTTGGAAACAATTCAAAAACAGAAAAAATGAAAATGAAAATAGAAATTATTAGTCCAACTTTGTGTTATTATTAAACAAACAGGCCAAATTCAGTTTTGAGATCTAAATCATTGTTTCATAACTTCATCCATTCATCTATTTTTTTTAATCCGCTTGTACATGCAGGGTTTGGGGGGGGGGGGGGGGGGGCTGGTGCTTATCTCAAGCAGTCTCTGGACAAACAGGTGGGGTACACCCTGGTAACCTCGCGCTGCAAGAGGAATTCTTGTGAGATTTGGAGTTTTCCAAATTCAGGAGAATCCCAAATGTGTAGACTTGACACGAGGCGGGAACACACATAGAGATCCGGCTGCTGTCAGGTTAACACCCTGGACAGGATGCCAGGCAATCGCAGGGCAACACAAAGACACACAGGACGAACAACCAAGCACACACACACACACACACACTCACACCTAAGGATAATTTAGAGAGAGCAATCAACATGATATGTTTTTGGACTATGGGAGGAAGCCGGAGTACCCGCGGAGAACCCACACGTGCACAGGGAGAACATGCAAGCATGCAGAGAGACCCCAAGCTCCTAACCCAGGACCTTCTTGCTGCAAGGCAACCGTGGTAACCACTGCTCCACTGTGCAGCCCTGTTTTGTAACTTATTAAAACATATTTTGAAATGTACCTACATTATATTATAATAATTTTCAGTCATCATAATTCAAATGTAATAGTAAATTATCTGGAACTATATTAAAGCTTATATTTTCAGCCAGTGTTGCTGTAGGTTATGGAATTTCAGAAGAAGACCTCATCATTCTATCTAATGGGTCAGGTAAACTTTAGCAGGTAAAAAACTTATTTCAATCAAATATTTGATCACATTCAGTTTGTACCATATGTATTTATTATGTGGCCTACAAACTGCACTCATGTATGTGTAGTGAGGTATGAAACTGGCATCAGCGTCATCCTTAAAGTCATGATTTAAATGTGTTTGTTTGGGAGGAAATCTCCAAATTAAAGCACCATTTGATTTTATTTGGCTTAAATTAGTTTATTCCACTTGATTAACTACATTTTCATTAGAATCACCCAGACTCTGTTTCATCTGAAAGGTGCTGCTCCATCAGTTTTTACTTTCCTCAGCGCTCAGCTTCTGTTGGCTGCTTCCAATCTACCTACAAGAAAATCTGGAAAATTGTTATAAATTAAATGTTGGACTGATCCAGAAAAGCGTCGTAGTTCACACCCGATAGATGAAGTAAAAACAAAGCCAGGGTGGTAGTCAGCTGCAGACACTGAGGAGGAGGAGTGAAGTGTTTTTGATGTTTGGTTTTGTCCTTTATTTAATTCTAATCTACTTTAGCAGCCTCAGTAGCCTCCTTAGTAAGAGTTACGCCAAAACATTTCTTTAGTATATTTTTATTCTTTTCTGATTGTTTAAAACCATCAAAACAGAAGAAAAACTATCATCTGATTGTGCTAGTATATAAATATTATATAAATTGGTCATTGTGTGAATTTCAGAATACCTTTAAGTCTCTTTTTAACTTTTAGCTCATCTTCTTTAACATCCTCCTAAACTCACAACTCCACGAGTGTTTTTTTATTTTTTTGTCTCTCAATCCCTAATCTGAGCATTATTTCTGTCTGATTCTGTGTTGTCTTCATTTGTCCTTCAGGAACAGACGAATCCCACGCTGTTCGGGTTTCTGTGTCCCCACACCCCCTGCATTTTGATTACATAACACACATTTCTTCCCAGAATTTTTCCGGATCCAACAGATTTGCTGTAAATAGCAGCTGAATGTCTTTTTGTTCCTCTGCAGACTAAGATTGACACACCTCCAATGACAGCGATCGGAGCAAAAGCAGCGCCTGTGATGGCTTTAAAGACTGGCCAGCCCCCACTTACAGGCATAGGTGATGTACACACACACACACACACACTGAATCTCATCACCTCCACTTCTTGCCTGCTGTTATCCACTATTATGTAACCACTGAGTGCTGTTTCATTTGATCTGCGGTTAATCCCAAATTAATCCCAAACTGTGAAAAAACACAAAAGGAGGGTTTCACCTCCTGACTCCAGACCAGCCTGAACGCGGCGTTTCGTTACATCGTTGGAGAAGTTATGCTGAGTGAACTTTTGCAGTTACTCGTTGAGTGTTCTGGACGTGGTGGTGAGGTATTAATGAAGTCATTTGTTATTCCATCTCACAACAGAATGTGATATTGTTACTTTTGTCCACAGCCACGGTTATTTTACCGAATCTGAAACAGACCTTATCTTATCATCTGTCTTAGTTCTGCTCTGTCTATTAGTCTCAAAGTGAAGACAACGATAGATGGCTGACACTGTTTGTTTGTTTGTTTGTTTGTTTGTTTGTTTGTTTGGACTACTAGGAGTGATTAGAACAGCCCATTTGTGCATTTGTTGTAAAAAAAAAAAACACGCTAACACTTTACAGTATGTGTCCCTTTATTAAAGTCTCTTTCCGGAGTATTTCTCTTCTCCGATGGCACCATCTAGTGGCTGACAAGCATATAACACAAAAAGTCTGTCGCTCTGCTCTTTTAAGATGGCAACTTCACGTTTCTTGTTTATAAATGTGCTTCTGTAGCCGACAAACAGATCTAAAACACGCTGTTTTGTGAGTATTATTCTCATGTCATGCTGTGTTCTCATATTTTAAAGACTTTCTTGTTCATGAAAAGTTCATCAACTCTGCATCAGCCGAGGTGTTCCTTAAATTTGAAAAATCTAAGCGGCAGTCTAACGCTATTGGTTAGTTCTGGTCGGTGCTCAGTTTCCTATTGCACTGAGCTCTGCGGGACGGGGGGCGTGCTTCGCAAAAACAGAACAAAAAAGAGACGTATTGCTTACATTAAATCTTATTACATGACAAGATAATCACTTTTATGGATTTCTGAAAAACCATACATAATTTCTGAAAATAGAAAACTCTGGAAAGCTACTTTAATGTTACTTACTGCGTTATTAAGCATTTATAAACTGTTAATTAAAGTATTGAAAACGGTTTCATCATATTATGTAATGCATTACTTAGCAGAACCCAACCACCCGCTCCCCATCTCTTTGTGCTAACCTAAAGACACTTAACAATAAAGGGAACATTAATCAAGGGACCGTTTCTTTGTTAATGCTTAATTATGAACTAAGTAACATTAATAAAGAGACCCTTTATTGATCAATGCTTAATGCACTGAGTAACATTAATAAAGTGGCTGTTTGTTTATTAATTCTTAATAATGAACTAAGTAACGTTAAAAAAGGGACAATTTGTTTATCAATACTTAATAATAAATTAAGGAACATTTATAAAGGAACCCTTTGTTTATTAATGCTTAACAATTAACTAAGTAACATTAATAAAGGGACTATTGTTTAATAATGCTTAATAATGAACTAAGTAACATTAATAAAGGGACTGTTTGTTAACAATTGATAATGACCTAAGTAACATTAATAAAGGGACTGTTTGTTTATTAATGCTTAATAATGAACTAAGTAACGTTAATAAAAGTGACCCTTTGTTGATCAGTGCTTAACAATGAATTAAGTAACGTTAATAAGGGACTGTTAGTTTATAAATTCTTAGTAATGAACTAATTAACATTAATAAGGGACAATTTGTTTATTAATGCTTAATAATGAACTAAGGAACATTTATAAAGGAACCCTTTGTTTATTAATGCTTAACGATTAACTAAGTAACATTAATAAAGGGACTATTTGTTTAATAATGCTTAATAATGAACTAAGAAACATTAATAAAGGGACTGTTAGTTCATTACTAAACATTAATAAACAAAGTAACGTTAATAAAGTGACCCTTTGTTGATCAATGCTTAACAATTAATTAAGTAACGTTAATAAGGGACTGTTTGTTTATTAAAGCTTAATAATGAACTAAGTTACCTTTATAAAAGAACCCTTTGTTTGTTAACGCTTAACAAAGAATTAAGTAACGTTACTGAGGGACTGTTTGTTTATTATTCTTTTTGTGTCTTTTGTACTTTTTCTGGTGCTGCCTTCCTCTGCTGCTGGGTCCAGGCTCCAAAGCGGTTCCTAGACCCGGGGGCATTGGCAGTGCAGCCGCAGGTCAGCCTGGCATGGAAGGAGAAGGCATGTTCTCTAAGATCCTTCCTGGAGGAGCTGCTGAGCAGGCTGGAAAACTGGGAGAAGGTACAAAAACTAACAGCTAACGTAGCTTTGAACGGGGCTTTGGCCCGCATCTAAGTTTAAAACACAACATCCTACTCTGTCTTAACAACTAACTTATCCATATCAGGGCAGTTATGAAATCATGCTGTTTTATGTTACTTAAAGCCCCCTTTTTACCGTGTTTCTTGCAGCTATCTCTGGTTTTGGGAAGAAGTTTACCTCTTTATTCTGAGATGATGAACTAAAGGTATGTGTTTTTGTTTGATTCTCCTGAATTGAGACATTAAAAAGAAAAAGAAACAGCTACCTTACATCTACAGAATCCTTAACAAGAACCTGGATGACGGGTTTCATTTTCCTACTGAAATTTTAGATTTTTTTGCAAGAAAGGCTGCAGCTGGTATCGTTCACGTTTGTTTCAAAACGAAAAGAAAACGTGCACTGTCAAAATTTGACATTGCATTTGATAATGCAAAAGGGAAAAAAGAGTAAAAGCACTTTCTCTGCTTGTCGGAGTGAGATCATCTGGGAGCAGATTCAAGGTTTCATGTAAAAATAGCAAGAAACTGACTTTTTTTGTCTCAAATAATAAAATATACATCCCTGGAACGTTGTTAGCGAGCTAGAAGTGTGTTTTTTCTCTTGCGGACAGTAGAGAGGAAGGTGGTTAAAGGGGTTTACACAGAACAGTCACATGCTCCTGAAGCCGTGTGCTTCTTTTCTGTCCTCAGTTTTATTTTTGCTCCCGACTTCTCTGCATGTGCCGGGTGAGAATTTAACAGCAAGAACTTGTTTCTCACACGACGCACGATCCCTGTCAATCTGGAAGCAGCCGGTTATCATCATTTCCTTAAATAAGTTCTAAAATTAACTTTATTCACACATGAGGCTTGATTTTCTTTAAATGCATTTCTGCACATTTAACAATAAGGAAGATAATAATGGACACTTTAATTGAGGATTTTGTTATACATTTTTCTTTCTTAAATAGAAACATTTTCCTATGTGCTTGCAGGATTATAAAAACGTCAAAATGAAGTGATGAGGCCATGTACCAGGAAAACCTGTGAAATTCCCCCTGCTTTTGTTTTACTAAAAAAGAGACGATAAGGAGAGAGACGGTGGTGGCAGAGAGGAGGGCTGAGCACTTTGGTGAGTATTTAGGTTGTTCCACACTTTTAACGAGACTCTGTGTTAGCTGCTGCCATCGTAGAACTGGTTTCATGTTGGTGCCACAAAACAGCTCAACCTCCATTTTATTTCAGATTTGTTAAAGGAGTGTCAATTTAAAAGTTAAAATGGAAAATACGATGAACGTGTTTCATTGTGAGCTGGTCACAGCATCCATTTTTGTCTGGTTTTGGACTCTTCTGCAACACCTAGCTTAAAATGAGACGGGATTAGACGAGGTTAAATGAGAACACATTTTTATATTTCCTGTCTGATTAACCCTTTGATGCATGAATTATGAAATCTTCAACCATGATTTTTTGAACAATTTTTTCAGTCGTCTTTAGGTGTGAATGAAACAAATTTCAACAAATATTTTTTGTAAAATTTTATAATTTACAAATAATTTATTACATGTCCACCTCAGTGGACAGCGTGCATTCTGAGCATGAAAAATGTTGGCTTGGCTTACTGAAGTCCAAATGGAGGGGCTCAAATGTAATTAAGTCTTCAGCATCTGTGCTTAATAGCAAAAACAAATAACAATTTTGAGTACCTGTCCACTGTAGTGACCATTATGCATCAAAGGGTTAAGAAGCAGAAATGATCAGATGTCTCCTGTTTAAGTTTTGTGGGGCTTCGGCCTTGACTGCAGTGGGTTCTGAAGCTTTTGATGCAACAGGGAGAAGGAAAACCTTCAGGTTGCTGCTGGATTTCAGCATGTGAACACAGTGTTGCACGTGTGCTATAATCTGAGGCTGGACTGAGAGTGTGTTTGTGTGTGATGCATTAATGAACTGCCTCACAAGAGTGCTGCAGTGGGGTCACTTTTGCTCCTCTTGGACTTCATGGACATTTTTCTTTACTGTGGCCTTTCTGTGTAGAGTTAGCATGTTCTCCCTGTGCATGCATGGTTTTCCTGCGTGCGTGTGTGTGTGTGTGTGTGTGTGTGTGTGTGTGTGCGTGCGTGCGTGCGTGCGTGCGTGCGTGCGTGCGTGCGTGCGTGTGTGTGTGTGTGTGTGTGTGTGTGTGTGTGTGTCAGCCCTTCGGGGGCCCTCTATTCACTGGAACAGATTAAGTTTGAATGTGTGCAGCTTGTTTGAAGCTGTTAATCTGGGTCAGGCACAGTGGGAAAGGGAACTGGAAGGCAGTGATTATGAATAGAAATCTATTTTCAGATGTGCACTGGTGCTGGTCCCACCAGGAAACAGGAGTTCATGAAGGAGCAAAGAAACCAGAGGAAACCCAAGGATACGATTTGGATAGTAATAACATTTAAATGTGAAATATGAAATTTATGGATTTTAACAACAATCTCACATATGAACAAATATCAGTAAAGATTTTTACAATGACCAGATTTATATGTTTTCAATCTGATGCCAGTCAGTTATTTGACAAAGACAGACGCATTAATGTCGGCGTCGACTGCCTCTGAATGCTCTTATTACCTCTGTGTTGCATCACGGTTTCTGTTTTGAAGCAGAACCTAAAGGCGAGGGATTTTTGGTGATGATTCAGGTCCACCATTTGATTATTCAGCCTTGATACAGAAATTCAACAGCTTTTTTTTTATATTCTTCCAATTTTTCCTTATCCCTTGATGTTTTTTTTTTCATGTATGCCAGTTGTTGTTTTTTTTGTTTTGTTTTTGTTTTATTACATGTAAACAAAACAAAGGTTGTTCCAAAATGAGAATGAACATATTTTGTGTGTTTTAGAATATTTGTAGAGTATTTGTATGGAATAGTGATGCTATAGGATACAATGTGTCATAACACACAAGCTATTTTGAAAAATATTTAACTAAAACTCATAAAAAATATTTATAACTCAACACAGGTTACCTATTTATACGCGCGTTCTCAGAAAAACCCACCATGACTGAAGCATAAATACACAAAATACGTTTGAAAGGGAGTAGGATGACACATAAAATTCCTACCAATATCCTTAAAGATGTGGAACACTGAAAAACCTTTTTTTAAATCTTATTTCTGATTATAATGGGTCACTCTGAGTTTTTCATGCAGGCTGAACATGAAAATAGTCTCCTACACCTATCTCCTGCATTAGCTTCTGATAGAAAATAGACGGTGAAAATCTAGGATTAGAAAAGCCTCACAGATCTATGTCACACTGTCGCTTCACATTCATTGACTCACCCATCTTGGCTCACAACGGGGAAAGCTGTTGATGGTATAGCATCCAGGAAACTGTAGAGCAGGGGTGTCCAATCCTGGTCCTGGAGGGCCGGTATCCAGCAGGTTTTGTGGTTTTTCTGCTCCAACAGGCTTGATTCGGTGGTTGAAACATCTGTGCAGCAGCAGAAACAGAGTTCAAACTAAAACATGCAGGATACCGGCCCTCCAGGACCAGGATTGGACACCCCTGCTGTAGAGAATGCCTTGGCTAGTGGAAGCTAACATTAGCAACTTCACATGGCAGAATTCCTCTAGGCTTGTGTGGTTTGTGGAGGTAAAACATCAACATTGCAGCGCAAACGGAGTCAGTTGTAGAGCCGTGTTGCTGTTAGCCAATAGGAGACGAGATGTCCAAATATCAGGAAATCCTGCCGTCTGAAGCTCAGCTGTGATGTGGCTCACTTCAAGCTCCTGAAAAAGGTGCACCTGTGCTTTTTTTTCCCCAGAGTTCTATTTACAAGGCACTCATTCCTACTACAGACCACTGCAAATGTACTGATTAAATGAGTGTTCAACGCCTTTTATTCCAGCAACAACAATAATAGGTGTAGCAAGAGCTCCCTACCGTAAAACACCCAAGACTACTAGCCCCAAACATGACAATGTGTTTAACATCTGACTGTAATTCTCGTCTTCGCATCTCGTCATCTAGAATCTTCTGACACTGTAACTGGCAACAACAATTAAACTCACAGAACAGCAGTGAGAAAGTACATTTATGTTAAGCCTGATGATGTTTGCGGCCGCAAACGAAACGTTGCAGGTAAATAAACCTTTTCTGTGTTTTAAAAAGAACTGATGGATGGAACATTTATGTTAAGAAAAGCAGACTGCAGTAACCGCATTTGATCACAAGATGTCATTTTAACTTCATTCTTACATAATGCACCTTTAATTATACTCTGGTATAATTAATGTCGGCAGCAAAGTAGGACCTTCATTGTGCAGGAAAACATGTGTCCTACTACACATGACAATAAAGCTTTGAAGCTTGGCAGAAGTAAGTCTGCATTGTGAGTAATTCAGTTTGAATGGATAAGAGCTCAGTTTGAGCTGTTTGTTTGCTTCAATAGTAAAATCATTAAGGGCTCTGAAGCGACTCTGAAGAGCCAAAGTGTACAAACTACATATCTCTCGGGTTATTTTATAGCAGCACCATAACCCGCGTCCTTCCCATGATGTCCCCACAGGTGCTGTGTCAGCGCTGGCTGACAGGCTGAGTTAGGACTTTCTCTGGCCTTGTTCTGTTCCCTAATTCAGCTGCTTTATGTATTTATAAACATGGGAACAATCTTTTTTTATGCAATGTTGATTTTTGTATCTATTTTATTCCTTGTTGCCACAGTGGTTTGTATCATTTTTGTGTCGGTCATCGAGACGATCTGAGGGAGGAAAGCTCTTCCAATCTAAAGATGAAATGTACGAATGAGACGTGCACGCTTGAAGGAAGGCAGATAACGACTTGCTTTGAACTCTGAAAAAGGACAAAATAGTCTCTGTGGACGAGATGTTTTTATCGAACAGAGAACATCATGGCTTCATGCTTGATTCTACAGATAATTGGTTTTTATGCAGGGACATGCTGCAGCAAAGGAAACTTAAATACACAGGCTTCAAATGGATTATGAAGATAGGAAACATCCTACTTAGTGACCCAGCATGTGTCCTACTTCTTGATTAGACAATTAAATGTTTAACTGTTGGGGGAAACAAATTCAGTTTTTGTTTTAATTGTATTGAAAAGGATTTTGAAGCTGAAAGACTGAGTCTTATTCGCCATCTAGTGGCCAGCTTTGGTCATTACATGGTGACCATCCTGATGCAGATGGGTTTTTGCTATGTTCAAGCATGTTATTTTTATAAATAACATACTGTTTTGTTTATTCACACAAACCAGGACGACAATTTTTGCGCTGCAATTTTTTCTTTCTTTTTTGCTTTTCCTATAAATCACAAATAATTTAAAGGTGTGGAACACTGAAAAACCATTTTTAATTATTATCTCTAATTACAATCAGTCACTCTTGAGTTTTTCATGCAGGATGATCATGAAAATAGTCTCCTACACATATCTCCTGCATTAGCTTCTGATAGAAAACAGACGGTGAAACTCGAGGATCTGAAAAGCCTGACAGATCTACGTCACACTGTCACGTGACATTCATCGACTCACCCGTCTTGACTCGAGACGGGAAAGGCTGTTGTTGGTTTAGTGTCCAGGAAACCGCAGAGAACGTCTCAGCTAGCGGAGCTAACCGTTAGCATTAGCAACTCCACCACACAGCAGAACTCTTCCAGGCTTGTGTTATTTATGGAGATAAAACATCAATGTTTGTGATTTTGTGAAACCCCTTTTGTTCTTCTTTCAGATCAGTTCAAGTCACTTTCCACCTTCAGAGGAACTCTCCTGTTTTCACTCCACAACCCCTCCAGCCAGTGAGCCATAATGTTGTGCAGCAGCCTCTAAATAAATCTGCAGCATCGACACACATCTGCATCCCCTCATAATAAAAAAAAACAGCTGGAGGTCAGAAACAACAAGAGAAATCGTCCTCCATGCCAGTAGAGGGAGCCGGGAGGTCTGGATCATATCAAACCAATGGAAGTTGTTTTTCACCCCAGTTGGGACGTACTTTTTTTTTGGGACATTTTTGGCTCTGGGAACAGAAACATCACTTCTCTTCTCTTTTCTGTCTCTTTTTCAAAGCAAAGGGGAAAACAGCTGGGAAAAGTGCAAACTCACTCTGGGAATGCAGGTTTTTCTTGTACTGAAGAAGTCTCAACGGCAAACACTAAGAAGGAAACACAGCTATCAACAATGTCACAACGAATGAAAAACAGAGAACGCAGCTGACGCAGAGCGAGCGCATCGGCGTGCGTTTCTGTCCACGGATTTCTCTCTCCCTCTTTCTTTCTCACATTCCAGATTGGGACTGTGCGCTTCTTCCTGATTCTTTGTTCTTTCCCTCCAACGATCCACAATTTGCGATTTTATTCAAAGAAGATGAAATAATTAAGAGCATAGTGGATTTAAAAAAGGAACTTTCTAACCGAGACCTTACACTGTTTCGTCATAGCAAAGGCCATAAAGAGTTCGGGAAACAGATTTTAGCTGGAAAAAAAAGTAATTAAAGAAAATAGCAAAGAAGAGAAAAAGCTAAGCAACACACGAGGATCTGGCCTTGGGAATACGAGGAGATTTTTGTGTGCGTGCATGAGGGTTAGGTTTCTGAGAATGAAGCCGTATGTTGTAGGGGTGTTGTTCAGCCATTACCAAGCCATGAAGACAACATATACCTGCAGTATTTGTGGCACGTGTTTGTCTCCAAATGCTCCTCCTGTTTGCTTTTTTCATTTTATCTACGTATTCTCTATTTGCCTTGTTTTTAAGTTGCAGGTCACTTAATTGCCTTAATTATCTTAAATCGTTTATTTTAGTGCAAAAGGTTGTTTTTTGTTTTTTTTTTACATTATTTCTGATATTTTTTATGTAGTAACATCAGCTGGAGCAGCAACCACAGAAAGATTCATTTATATTTTTTTAAATATAATCGTTTGTAATATTATTTATATTTCATTTGTTTTGTAAGATTTGTTACTTTAATCGAGCCCCCTGGTGATTTTTTTCTCTTGACACTTCTCTACGATCAATAATCATAAAAGCAATAGATTAAGACGTAAGAAATAGCACAATCTGGTGTCGGTTTGACAGTTGTTTGAACAGAAGCGTGTTGACTCCATATGTCTGATTTACCACAGATGTTCTTCTCAAACACACACCGAGCAACGAGCGCCAACGTCGCTGTTGAGATGCAGCAGACCACAGGAGTATACCCCAGAAAAAGAAACGACAAGGTTTGGCACCACCCAGAACCTTTTACTCGTGGATGTCGTTGAGCCACCGGATCGGACTGCCGCTTTAAGCCGGAGTCTGATCCGACAGCACTGCAGGGCAGGGCAGCAGGGAGGCACTGAGAAGCAGGACTGGACTGGTCGTCGCCACATGTGAGGGGGGTTTGGGTCCTCCAAGAGATGGACATTGATCTCTGTGAAAATGTGTCGCATGTGTCTTCACTCTGTCAAATGTGATCGACCTGAAAGCACACTTGAAACGGTGTCGTTAAAAGAAGAAGAAATCTGCTCTCATGTGACTGTTGAACCAAAAAGAAACGCTGTCGCAAAGTCGCTCGCCTTTTTACGTTCTGTTTTCTACGGTGGTGCGAGTTCAGACCTCTAACCCAAACCCCTCTTCCCTCAAACATCTTTTCTCAGACTGTCAGTCATCACGGGAATTTCTCAGGTTCAGCATTCGCCCTGCTGTTGCTCCTGCAGTGCATTGTGGGAATGTGTGGTTCGGTACCCAGTGTGCAACTCCTACGTCAGGCCGAACGACGCGAGGCCTCGGGCGACACGGACGTCTGCTGTATATTGTCTTTGTGAACGCTCGCTGGGAAACCTTCGCATGCTGCCCAGCGCGGAAAAACCTCAAAGTCACCTCTATATTGTTCTGTTCCTAATGTTTGTACGTTGGTGTGGGTGTGTGTGTGCGCGCGCGTGTGTGTGTTATTTAACAATCATCGTCCAGCGTGGAAGAGGAAAAACACAAAGTCAAACCACAGCGGTTATTGCAGGCAAAGGAGGCGACCTCTCATCTCCAGTCGTTCTATGCAATGAAGTCTATTTGGGGAAAAACAGAAACAAGAGGAGGTAAAGAAACGTGAAGAATGATGGTAAAAGTCAGTCACTGTTTATCACTCGTGAGTTACGAGTCAGAGGTGTGTTCACGACAGCTGCAGCGTGTGACCTGACAGTTTGTGGCTCTAGCGTAGAACGAAATTTTCAAGGAAATGTTGCATAAAATTAAAATTGAGGACGATCAGTTGAATTTTTAATTAGTTAATGATCTTTTTTTTTTATTGAGAACAATCTCTTTGATTCTTTTAAGCAATAACCAAAGCTGCTCGCTGTTAGTAGTGTTGAATTGGCGGTGAAACGTCGAAGCCTTCATCCTTTACAGGTTCTGATCACACTCTAACAAATGAAATGTTGAATTTATTTGTGTCGTGTTAGCTAGTTTAACTAAACCTAGCTTAACCGGGCCTTTCCACCGCACGTGTGAGTGTTGCTTAACGTCCACAAAACGTAGAGCGCAGTAATTAGATGCTGTTCTGGTCGATGAGCGCATTTCCACCAGGAATTGTACCCAGAAGCGTAGGGACTCGTCGCTCTGCTAAATTTACACTTCGTGTCTAGTCTTTACACGCTACGCTTCCAGAACACGTCAAGCTCAGCAGCAAGTCAAACACAAAAGCAGTGGATAACGTGCAGACACTTTCAAAATAAAAGAATTGTGGAAATTTCCAGTTGCTTAAAGAGGGACTGCACACCATCAGAAAATGTAACTCCACCCCTAGTCAAGATTTGAAAAATGCCATGAAAGTGGGCGTTGCCAGGAGGCACAGAGCGGCATGGCCAAGTGTGGGGAATTTCCGTCCTGGGAGGGAGGGGGAGTGGGAGGAGACTGTACCGATGACGTGAATTGTTCCAGCCCCAGTCAATCACAAGTTTAACATGCAGTAGTTGCTGTTCTGCCGCAGGGGGCAGCACTACGACATTTTTAGACCTAGATTCTAGATTTAATCAAGTTTACACAAACATGTCAAAAAATACACAGAAACAGAAAGATTGCATTTACAAAGACCCAAATATATGGTTAATTAGCAAAAAAAATTAAGTTATTTTGGGGTTTAGTTACTCTAACTAGCAAAAAAAGTATGTTGTCACCTGTGAAGCCTCAGTAGCCAAAGAGAACAGAACAGAAAATAAACCACAGACCTTTATGGATACATGCTGCCATCTTTCTCTTTGCTTGTTATCTGCCAGAATCAAGCATAGTGTTGCAATTTTCCCGTCATTCGTGACCTTGCAGGACCACCAGCGTCGACTCTTTTGCTGCCATTTTGTGTCTGAATCGCTCCCAGTGGGATGGGAGCTCATGGGTAAAACGTATTTTTTATGTTACGTGCTGCCTTTACATTCCAGTGGAAAGCCGGGGTTAAAGTAAAGAATAATTTACATTTACTTTTAGCATAACATATATTAACTTATACTTGTTACATTTAAGAAACTCGGTTTAGTTGAACCAGTTGACATAACTTGATTAAGTAAATTCAACATTTCATTTTTTACAGTGTAGTTTAACATGTCTGAAGTGAGGATGCAAAAACCATGTCCAGATTTTTTTTTTCCTTTTCAAAAACATAAATCTACCGTAGTTTGTGGCTGCTCAGGGGTTGAAGAATATTTTTAAGTTATCTTTTCTAATGAAGAGAATATATTATAAGTAGCTCTTACTGGGCAAGGAATGTTTCTGCAGGGAATGTTGAAGGAATCCTTAAGACACGGATTAGACTTCACCAAACAAACTACTGGAGCTCTATTCAAAGTGTTGCAACAATGAATTTATCTGTGCAATAGTGAGTTTGGAGCTGGTGTGTAGTTTTAGCTTCATTAAAGATTCAAGATTTATTAGCAACGTGCAAAATTCTGAGTCATTCATGGACACAAATTTATGATCCATCTGATCTGAATGAGCAGCAGAAGCAGTCGAATAAATCATTTAAAACCATATTACATATATTCAGATTTTAAAAGAAATGTTTACATAAAAATATCCCTAAAATGTCTTTAAAACTCTGATTTCAGCTTCACAAGTCCCTTAGCTGTTTATTATATTTATATAAATTTATATTTTTTAGAAACATTTATGGAATAATTCATCTAAATAAATCTTTATTTTATCATACTGAGAGCAGATAGAAAGGTAAATGGTATTAAAGAGAAACAAGCACCGATTTATGATTAGAATCTATTAAAAATACTTTATGATGAGAAAATGTACTTATGAATGACGCTAACATTATTTATTACACAACCAAAATAATCAGACTGTTAAAAATCTGAAAGATAAAAACTCAGTTAAGACAAAGAGTTTATTGAACATGTTGCAATTTCTACTTGTTTCCTGTTGTTTTTGTTTAGAAAGAAAGAAACTTAAATAATATCAGTTGAATTCAACCTCAGGATTAATAATCTGATTATTCTGGTTCTGTCTGGAGCTGTCGACTTGCACGTCGAGTCCAGGAAACCCAAAAACCCACTGCCACTAGATTAGAGACGTCCAAGAAAACAAAACAAAAACCTCGTGTGCAAGAGTTGACCCGAATCAACACCGACTCCCTCGTATCGTCGTACGTGTTTGTTGAAAACGAATAAAAACTTCAATAAAAACGACCCACAATCACTTTTGCCTCAGGAAAGCACACACTAAATGCAGCGCGGAGACGAGGAGACACTAGATGATGAATGTGTTCATGCAGGAAATCAGACTTTGAAGGCTTCGCGGCACAGAAGGCTGCTGTTAACCAGAGAGAATCAGTAATAAGGGAATGGCACAGCCACAAGCACACAGTCAACTAGAACCGTGCCGAAACGACGTCACGCCACTTTATTTGCTGGATTTCTGCCTTTTGTTGTTGTTTACTCCTGCATGAATACAGCCACTGAAGGTGACTTAAATATGCATCGCAGTAAGGGCTTTTATACTACAATACCGGTCACCGAAGAAAGCCATCCTGTTACTGCCCTCTAGTCAGTCATGGTCTCTTGTCTGTACACTGCATGGTGTCTTTTTTTTATACCCCGACGGACTTACACTCGGACCACAGAAATCACCGTCGGGATTCCACAGCCTGGGTTTCCAGAAGTGTTTAAAGAAAAGGACCGACTAATAATGTGATATGCTCTAAAAGAGTGCACCAAATCAGCAAATTCTAGTTTTTCTCAAAGTTTGAAGCTCTAGGTTTTGCTTTCCACTTGAACAAAATTTGTTTTCACTCAGAACCTGGGCAGATTTACTGATAATGAGCTGAGAAATGTAGCTCCATGGCGTTTTACACAAAGGATCAAACTTTACGGGTGGGGGTGGGGGGTTAAAGTGCAGCTTGTAATACTTTGGGGAAATCCAGGCTGTTTGTAGGTTGGTTAAACCAAAACGTAGCATGAAATGCTCGGAGGGCAAACAGTGGTCCCCTCTGCTGCTGCTGTTGGTCTTAAAGGTCGTCAGTGTGCAACAGGACCCGAGAAAGGTTTTAGAACAAATGAATATACATATTTAAATATATGATCTATATAAATAAATGTTTCCTATGGATGAGAGGTTGTAAGTGAAGAAGAATGCTGAAAAATGTGCATTTTTCACCATCAAAGAACAATTTTTTTCTTTCACCAGTGATGAATCATCTAAGAAAAATGACAAATGCATGACCTGAACACCCTTCCCCTTTTCCTCCTCAACCTTTACCACCCCAACCTCCAACCCGCCCTCCCTCTTCGACCTTTGACCTTCAAAAATCCCCGTTCCAGTGTAAATACCAGATACGAAGCGAGTCTGCGTCCAACAGACAAAATGTAAATGCCATGAAGGACACGTCCTGTACAACATGTATATCTCAAACACACACACTTAAATAAATACATGGACACACACACGTACACAAGAGGCACGAGAGGCCTTCGCACCGCAAACAGCGATCCCTGCTGCCACTACTTGTGTTTTCTGTGTCCGAAAAGGATGAAAACGAATCAACAAGAACCGTAATAATTGACAAAATTGCATCGTGTGTGTACGTGGCTGGCTTGTGCGGACTAATTAAAAAAAGCTCATTAAAAAAACATTGTATTTGGATATGGAAATAAAAAATATTGGTCTGTGTAGAGTTTCTATACATGTTGTGTTGTTTAAACCAGATTACATCAAAAATAAACAAAACAGGAAAAAAAAGAATATATTCCGGCTTCCAAGTCATTTTCAGGTTGTTTTATGGAGATGGAGAGAGGGAATTAAACAATGAAATAAAATAAGCCAACTGAGCGAAGAAAAAACCCAGAAAAAAGGGGTTGTCTAAAAATGACAACAAAGTGTTCCATTCACTGTTGTAAGTGCAATGATCTAAACTTCCTGTTTCCCTGTTGTAAAACCTTGTGTATGTTTCCGTGTATTCCTCCTGTAAATGGGTGTAGTAGACCTGGTGCATCATGCCATGTAATGTGATGAATGACAAATTATGACCTTACATTTCAATCAGGAAATTAAATAAAAGAGAAATACATAAAAACAAAACTCTTGTGGTCTTTTTCCTCTTCAAGTCATTTTTAGATTCGAGTGACAAAAATAAATAAAAAGAGTTCTTGACCTGGAACTTTGAAGAGTATGGAAGCCCATTCAGGCCACTTTTGATTAAAAAAAAAAGAACTTGGATCTCACAATTATGACTTAGCGATCTCGTCTGAAATCATTGAGACAGCCAAGTCAGATTTTTTGTGTAATCAGTGGCAGGAATAGGCTTCCATACGGGACACTAAAGTATGAATTGTACCACTTGACTGTTTGGGATTTACCTTTTTTTACCATTTATCTATTTACCAGTAAAGATGAAACTACACATTTTTGTTACTGATTAAATGTTGCAAACAATCATAAAGTTGATTTTGTTTGACTATTTGTTTTTATTTACCGTTTTATTTACAAGATTTAAATCGATGTTTAGTGTTTTTATTTTTGTCAAAAAAAAAAACAAATAAAGAAAAACAAAAACTGAGCTCTATTCTCACTTTATTTTTATAATGTTACAAAATGGTCATGTTAAAAATGAACCTCTGAGAAAATACTGAATTCAGTTCTGTTAGTCATATTTTGGCTTATACCTACAAGTATTTACATATTTAAACGCAAAAAAAAAACTGTGAAATATATAAAAAAAAGGGTGGTGCAGTTTGTGGCAACTTAGGGCGACGCTGGCTCTGGGGTTAGGTGTTCGCCCTGGAACCGGTGGGTGGAGTCAGTCGTTGTGTCCTTGGACAAGACATCGCTGTTGGTGTTGGTCAGAGGGCTCCAGGGCAGCTGTGGTTTCAATCAGTGTGTTTACATGCGCACCAGAAAACCGAACTATTGCCCAAAATGAGGGTTTCTCAACCCTGGTCCTCAGCGCCCCCGTCCTACGTGTTTTCCATGTTGCCCTTTCAAACACTAGTGTTTCTATACTGCCACACCTGACTTAAATTAATGACTGATTAACAGGCTTCTGCAGCACTTGATGTCCTCCTGAGGAGGCTATTCAAATATGTAAATCAAGTGTGCTTGAAGCAGACATTGAAGACATGCAGGAAAGGGGGGCGCTGAGGACCAAGGTTGAGACACCCTGCCCTAAATAGACTGAAGTCGAGGGGGTTTTAATGCATGTAAACGCAAAATCTTGCTGAAGGTGAACTGATTCTAATACAGCTGAAGTACCCACATAATGAGGTACGAAACCAACTGCATCTACATGTAGACGGGAACTTAACTCTTGTGTCTGTTTACTATCTGTGTTGCTATAAGCCAGGACTATTCAATTCTGGGCCTGGAGGGCCGGTAACCAGCACGTTGTGGTTTTAACTCAGCTTCAACACACCTGATTTCAATTAGCTGGCGATTAACAGGCTTCTGCAGAGCCCGATGAGCTGCTGCGCAGGTAATTCAACCACGGAATCAAGTGTGTTGGACTGGAGAAAGCACTAAAACCTGCTGGATACCGGAATTGAATAGCCCTGCTATAAGCTAACCGGAAGAATGCCAACATGAAAGGGCGCATGTCGCCACCTTCTGTACAGGAGTGAACTAAACTAGGAAAAAAATGCTCCAGGTTTATTACTTAAGATGGACCTAGATCGACTTAGATACGCGTGTAAACACACTGAGTGATTGCACACTATACATACAGTGACAAGTTTGCAGGTTCAAATCCTGGCTGCCTAAAAAGAAAAGCCTGAGTCTAAATAGACCAAAGTTGATGCCAAAGTCGTTTCAAATAAGCACCATTCCTGAGCCGATGCCATTTTTGTAGTTTTTCTCTGTCACAGTGATGGTTTTAGCCAGCCCAAAATCTCTCTACGAACATAGAGCTCTGTGATTGGCAGAACAGGGCTTCCCCAGAAAATGAGTTAAGCCTGGCGGATTCTGCCGTCGGGAGGGGGGAGGGTCGCGCGTACCGCAGCGCTCCTCCATGAGAGCGGTGGGGGGGGGGGGGGGGGGGGGGGTTGCACACGTTCCACTGCTGTTTCTCACCAGTATCAGCTGATGGAGAGCTCTAGTTTTGTTGTGCCATTCGTGTCAGCGGACACGGTGACACGGAGGGGGGCGGGGAATGACGCTTAACCTGGCGGGTGGCCAAGCAAAGCCTGGTGGGCCGCCAGGCTTATAAAGTGATGGGGAAAACCCTGCAGAACCTAAAACCACTTGACCCAATGGTAGACCTGCTGAGACATCAATGGAGTGAGGCTAGACTGATCTGCAGAGCAAAACTTTTTGCTACTGCAACAATTAGTCTAATTTCTATGCTAGGTGTGACTAGCTTTGTGTGTTTGTGTCCCTCTGATGGACTGGTGGCCTGTTCAGGCTGTGCCCCTCCTGTTG
Source organism: Nothobranchius furzeri (assembly GCF_043380555.1). NCBI lineage: Eukaryota > Metazoa > Chordata > Actinopteri > Cyprinodontiformes > Nothobranchiidae > Nothobranchius > Nothobranchius furzeri. Next base: position 34,574,336 of record NC_091755.1, read on the forward strand.
GGGTAAGACACCATCTCCCTGTGACCCTACTGAGGAATAAGCGGTTATGATAATGAGTTAGTGAGGGATTTATGAATGATCAGCTGTTCCTTCACTAGATCTCATTCTAGCTCCTCGTGCAAGTTCTCTCCACGTATGTTACACAGAGCGGCGCAGATTCTCAGGATCTGATCAGTCTTTGAAGTCAGGCTGCTAGGCATGCTCTCTGACAAGATCCTGTAATATTTCAGCCTACAAATCACGCGCTCCATGTGGATTGTCACGTTGTAGACACTTGTCTTTTGAGCCGAGTCCTTGTTGAATCGGGTGAGTCCTTTTGAGCAAGCGGGGATGACCAGCTTCACTCCCTTCTCGTTCAGTGCGTCACTTATCATGAAGTTCCTTTCAACCATCACCTCATCCAGAGGCTGGAGGTACCTGAGAAATCCCGAGTCAGAGGCGATGAATGTGTCGCTGCATTTCCCTCCGTATGCTCCAGAGATGAACATGATCAGCCCGCAAGGTGCAAAGGCAACCATGAACTTCACTGTGTCCTCGTCGTCGTAACGCACGAAGGAGTCCCCCCAGCAGTCCAGCCGCCTGGGCTTCTTCAATTTGATTTCTGAGATGTCCACAATGCAGGTGGTACCAGGATAGTGGCTTTTGAAGAACTGGGGCATCGTTCCAGCTATCGTCTCCTTGGACAGCCACGGGATGTAGCTTTTCATGCATATTTCCATCAAGTCAATCCAGTGTGACACTATTCTACTCACGCCGCTCGGACACACGCCGAACCTCTCTGCCAGATCCTCCAGGAGCAAGTTGAGCTTGAGCTTCATCAGCGTCATCAGCAGCTGATCAATGGGGTCCAGCTCAAAGATCTGAGCGTTAAAGGGCAAGAGGTTCCTGGTGAGTTGGTGGAAAGCACTGAGAGACAAGCCGGTGTACAGACGACACAGCATGTCTGTACGCAGCAGGTGTCGGTAAAGGGGCTCCTTGTTGCACTGCGTCCCTTTGTCACATGTAGCTGAGCTTATGAAGTAATTGTGATCATCAGTGCCCTCCCTCTGATCCTTCACATTCATCTGTAGGTGAGCTTCAGGTGGAGGAAGTTCTGTGAAGCAACAAAATACACAAGTGCATTATTAAAAGAATTAGTTTTGACTGCTATGAGATTTTATTAGATGCTACTCTGGGAAAATTTTATTCAAACCACATATTGCATCTGTGCTGTAACGGACAAATAAGGATGCATGCAAACATGAGAAGCTTCCCAGTAGATACTAGTGTCCTCCAACCACTGTGCAAGATCATGGAGTAGTTTAGGAACAGTTCAGGAGATTTCTCATCCTGCCCATGTCAGAGTCATGCCAGCACAAACTACAGAACTACAACAATGTCTACAGCTGCCTATAGGATGTGCAGTTATTCATAAGTTTCAGCGCTGGTTCAGTAGGAGCGAGTGGATGTGTGGGCTGCGTGGCTGCACAGCAAAACACAACAGGGTTGAATTCTAGCTGCAGCCTTTCTGCGTGGAGTTAGCATGCTCTCCCTGTGCATGTGTTGGTTATCCCACAGCTCAAAAACATGCATTTCAGGTTAAATGGAAACTCTAAACCATCCGTGTGTGTCTGTGTGTCACTGGGATGGACGGGCAGCCTGTCCAGGGTGTTCCCCGGGTCTCAGCCAATGACTGCTGGACTTAAGCTCCACCTGATAGTGACCAAACAGAGAATTAAGCGGTTAAGAAGAATTTTAATATCAGTAAACCTGTTATTGTTTCAGGCTCCTCATCTGAAATCTCCTCCAGTTCATCTTCTTCCTGCACATCTGCTGGATCAGTGATTTCCTCCTGAACGTCTGTTTGTAGGTCTGGTAGGAGATCATTTAGTATGTCTTGATCACTTTGCTCTGTGTTTTGCTGGTCAGTGACGTCAGCTGGAGCAGCAGCCATGGCCAGACCCAGCAGCACACTAGCAGCCGTCAGCCTATCTTTCTGGAATAAAACACACAGGGTTAAAGTTGAAAACACTCGTGCGTGAACACTTTTATTATCAATTGATTTGTGTCCCGCAAACCTGATCGCGTTTCTTTAATTTCATGGCTGAACGCTCGATCCTCTTGGCTGCCCTTTGTTTTGAACTCTTCTGCGTTTTATCGGAGCCAAATAAAGATGGCACGTAGTCTGGAGACTGCGGGTCGTTGCTTTTTTCCCCTGTAAGCGATTATATTAATGCAGTACATACTGAACGGATCAACCAAGTAACGCCAATCTAGCCGTGAAGTTTTAAAATAATGATATTTAGGTTTATGCTAGTAGCACGGACACGATCCTTGAGGATGCAAAACTAAATATGTTTTAATCCTAATTCATGCTATTATAGAACTACAGTTAAGTCGTAAAATGGCGTTTGTATATATTGTGATATATTAAACATTAAAGTGTTTACCTACCGGAAATGAAATGTTGACTACACAATCTGGAGTACTCCGTGGGCTCCCACTCTCCACGATTAACGGCTGAAATCCATAAAGTTCTTCGCTCTAGATCCTTCGGAAAGCGATAAAACGACAGATCCTTTCTGTTCGAACGATTGGAGCACCCCGTGGCTACACAACAAGCCATTTATGTGTATAATATTTGCGATTTTTACCACAATGGTGGTTATCACGCAGCTGTGCGTAGCAAAGTTTGATATCCAAGATGGCGGTGACTGTCACGTGACCGGAACAACGCGCCAGCTCCCTTTTATTAAAGAGAGCGCATAAAATAGGTTTGAAAAGTGATGAAAGTGGCTTTATTTGATTCATTGTGTAGGAAAATGTCAAGAAGGTGAAACACAGAGCGCGGTGGCACAGTTTTTAGCTTAAAACAAAGAAGAGAGTCCTAAAAATACCTTGAAATACGCCATCAAAGGCAAACTGAGGTGGAATACGAAGCGTCCCCTGGCGACAAAATGCTAGTATTGTGTGTGTGTGTGTGTGTGTGTGTGTGTGTGTGTGTGTGTGTGTGTGTGTGTGTATATATATAGTATATCTTTAAGAAGACACTGTAATGAATGCCAACAATATTTTTATTAGTAGACTTTCCCCCATCCTTGAACCTACTGAACAGTATAGATAAGACCCCTTACAGTCCTGCACCTCAAAATAAAAACATCTGGCACAATGCTCTGTCCAAAAACTGTTTAAATACTATAAAAATATAAATCAATTGCACAAAATAATATGCCATTTTGCTTGTGATTACTTCTGTACAACACATGTATACATTTATAACATTAACGCAAAGAGAAACAAGATTCAAACAGCTTTTTTCATCATTTGTTTTTTTTTTCATCATAAAGGCATTAGGGATGTAACTGGAGGAGACTGAACACGCACTCATTAGACCATTGCTTTTGATCAACTACCCAACTAACCCATTTTACTAGTTTAGTGTGATGGAAAACGTATACACTGTTCGTGTGTAAACATCCTGGTGTCCCAGTTTGAATGTGTTCAACCCTTAAACCCTTCAGTGACTGTCCATGTTGAGTGATGATGTGTGATTCACTAGATTTTAGATTCCACCTGTGATTTTTGAGCAGCCACACATCTTTGGAAACAGAAAAGAGCCAATCAGTCAAACAAACATCAATAGCTACCGGAACAGTGTTGGCATTTAGTCCTGATCAGATCCTCTGCTCAGATTTGGCAAAATTGAAATACAAAATATAAAAATGAAAAAATTGGGGAAAGCTCAGTTTATAAATAATACTCTTATGTATTCCAAAAACTAGTCCAGGCACTATTTTTAAACCAGAAAGAGTTGTGACAAAGGGATCAGTGCACTACAAACTTTTTCTGTTGACTGAAGTCACCTACGGAATCAGCATTTAGATGAACGAGATTAGTTGGCTGTGTGTGATGGGAATGTAGAAGTATGAAACATGCATATTTGGGAAAAACTTGCATAGAGTTGGAGCTGCAAACTCACACCCACAACGCAAGGATGGAAACAGGATTCCTGGAAATGAGTTTTCTTTTTAAATTACAATTTGTGTACATTTTTATGTATGTTGCAGATGTTTTGTATTTATTTAATCATAATTTTTACAAATAAGGAGTTTTTTTCCATATTTGCACCAAATTAAAACGGTTGTCGCCTTTCCATAACTAAACTCCTTATAACGGGGAAAACCAATTAAAAAACATTCTTAGATTGCTTTATTTATTTATTTTTAACTTTTATTCTAATGATTTGTTTTGTTTAATTTCAGCAAAAATAACAATTTTCTTTTAAAATGGTAAAAATGGTAAATGGAACCCCCCAAGGCGCTTTACAACACAGTCATTCACCCATTCACACACTGGTGGTGATGAGTTACGATGTAGCCACAGCTGCCCTGGGACGCACTGACAGAGGCGAGGCTGCCGAGCACTGGCGCCACCGGTCCCTCCGACCACCACCAACAGGCAACGTGGGTTAAGTGTCTTGCCCAAGGACACAGCGACAGACTGAGAGGGTCTCGAACCTACAACCTTCCGATTATGGGGCGAGCACTTAACGCCTGTGCCACCGTCGCCCACCTTTTACTGGTTTCTGAACATCAACCTGCAACATAGAAACCACGCATGTCCCATTATTTCAGCAGACATTCTGGGTGTTGTAATCCAAGACACGGATGAGACGACTCCACCCAAGGCACAAAGAGAAAGACATGTACAGAAGCTGGAGACAGACTAAAGTAGAACACTTCTACAATCATTGAGGATTATTTTTTATATTTTACATCTCAGATGTTTTATTTGTGATTTTTCTTTCCTGAAAGTTGTTTTTTTTTTGTTAAAACAACTCATTTTAACCTCTAGAACTGAACTCTATGACCGAGTTCACTCATTTAATTCAACATTCATGTTACATCGAATTACAACCACATGAAAATACGCCCCCCCCCCCCAATCATGCAATAATGCTTTATATACCTCGAATATTTTAGGGAAATAACCCCTTAATTGTCACAACTGTGATTAATATAACCTTAAATACATCTACATGATAGACTGGATGGAATTTCTTCCCTTTTTTGGACTTTTAACAAAGATTAATTTAATACAACTTGTTCCAATCTGAACTAAAATGACATCCTGGCAACAGTTTCAACTTAAGAAATGACATTTAGTCAAGAAATTAGCTTAAAGAAATGAATTTAAGTGATTTGTCTGAGGAAACATCAAGTTTTAAGTTTTTTTTTTAACCAGATTAACATTTGTTCTCAGATCTTGTAATCAGAATAACCCAAGCTGGAGTCGTGAGTCAGAACTATTTTACAAGCAACATTTTTAGTTAAACTAATGTTTTTTTCTATTATTATTATTTTAAGACACATTAGAGCTCTGTGAGTTGTGCTGCTTCTAATAAACCGAGTGTTATGCTGTTTTAGGGTTATTTAACGCTGAGGTTACAGTGTACATTTGTTCCTTCCAGACTAAAATCTTTACATTTGTAGATTTTTTTAAGTGTTTCAAGTCCCTTAATGTTTCCAAAGAGAAGGAAAAAAATGTTTCCACAAGATCCGCCTTCAGTCAAAGGAAAGTTCACATCCCTGATTTCCTTGATGACGGAGTTTCAGATCCACACATCCTCCATCATGCGGTGCATTTTGTTTTCGTTAAGATTGTTCTCACTCACATTTATTCATTCATGAGTCACAAGCAACCATCTGGAGGTTTGCCAGATCCGAGGAAAACAAAAAGTTTGATTTCAAAGTTGTTGGATATTCTAATGTAGGAGCCTGGAGGGTCGGTCTGGAACCATATTGTGCTCTGTGTAGTGCTGGGGCAGAGAGAACAGTCAGCTGTTGGGGAAAGAAATACACAAGATGTCAACATTAAGACCGAAGAGACACTTTGGTTTCTTTTTGACTCTTCCCAATAAGTCGCAGGAGTGTTCCAGACAACGACGAGATGGGAGATGGGAGAAAATGGCTGCTGTATGAATTTCTCTCTGCATGGTGACTGACTGGAGGCATTTGGGGTTCTCAGTAGATGTCGGGCAGGTTCTGGTAGTTCCTGTCGAAGTAGCCGCCGGTGTAGATCCACTCCTCGGAGTTGGTGTATGGGTTTGTGCCCTTCTGGAACCACCTAAAATACAAACAAGTTACAGGTTTTGGGGTGTTTTTTAGCCATTTTGCTTGTGTTCCTGTGCACAAGTTATAAATAATCATCATCGTACCCGCTGTGGATAGTTTGGTCATTTTGGCAGAAAATTTGCTCTCTGGCTAGACTTGACCTTTGCTCATATCAGGGTCGGCAGTGGCCCAGGATGTAGAGCGGGTTCGTTGCTTCGATCCAAGCTCAATCCGAGACACTTTACCTGTCTTGCACATGTTTGTGGTGGCCGATGGTGCAAAACAGCAACCTCACCTGTGGCTATGATGTACAGACTCTCTGTAAAGTGTTTTGGGTGAGGGCTGAACAATCTACTGTTTTCTGCCCGTAACTGCGATTTCAGACCACACAATCATGTGATCATCAAAGCTGCGTTTTTTTGGCAACGCTCCTGGCTGACCCTAGAAGAACCGTAGCTGTAGCAACAAGCTTTTGCTCTGGAGGTCGTTCTAGCCACTCTCCATTGTGGGCCTCGGGAGGTCTACCATTGGCCCAAACAGTTTTGTGTCTTGCCAATCGCATTGTTGGGCGAGCTGCAGCGAAGAAAAACTACACCGATGACATCGGTTCAGGAACGGCGCTGGCTTGAAACGGCTTTGGCAACAACTTTGGACGACGTAGAGTTGGGCTTTTCTTTGAGACGTGAGCAGATAAAGGCACTGAAGACATATTTACTACTTCAACGGTGTATGGCGTACTGTCCCGTTGACCAATCTCCGTAGCGATGAATACATCACTCTTCAGTGCTCTGATTGGTCCTAGCCTTGTCTAACTGTGTACTCAGGCGGTTTGAAAGACCACCGTATATTTCGCCCAATGGCCCGGTTGTTCAATGGTTCCTGGCCAGATTAGATATTTACATAAATATGATGGTTTGCCAGGCTAGACTGACCCAGGATCCGTTGTTTCAACCATTATACACATCCAGGGTTTTCTCCAGGTTTTAAACGTTTTAAGGCAACAAGCAGCAGCAGGGGTGAACGTGCGGCAGGAGCCTGACGCTTGAGCTGAGTGATGCATTCAGTTGTTTTTCCAGGGTTTGTTACTTTTAGTGGCGCTGCTACGGCCATCAATACCGCAACTGTGGTCGTCTTTTAGACGTCCCTCACACAGAAGTGATTCGTCAACTTCCTGAAACAGCGGGAAGGAAATTACCGTAATAACTCCATGCAGACTTGAAACCGTTCGAATTTTTCTGACGACACAAACTGTTGTGGAATCACGGTAATTCAAAGCCAGCACGTAAAATGTGTCTGTGTTCGACGCTGGAGCGTGTTTTTGTGAGAAACACGTCCAGTTCTGACCTTTAGACTTTATCCTTGCATTAGAGTCGTAACTCTTAGTTGTTGTGATGGCATGATGTCACTTCCTGTCAGGTTTATGAATGTTGCTGTACATTGTGATTACTGTGCTGAACCTTGATTTGAAGAAAATCGTTAATTTAATCTGAAATCGCAATTTCCAACAGGAAAATCACAATTCAGTCGTTTCCTAAAATCGTTCAACCCTACTTGGGTCCTTGAAAAGGACTTGATGAATCAAACCTAACTTTTGTTTTTCATTATTTTAAGCTGGAGACAGGAAGCTGGTTTGTGTGCCGGAGTAACTGAACGTTTTCTACCTTGTCCTCCACTCCTCGTCCCGCTTGGCTCTCTCCTTCCTGGCAGCTCTCTGTTTCTCCTCCAGTCTCTCTTTCTGCCTACTCGCCTCATCTGTAACAAAACAATTACACAATAACACAAGGAGGGCACGTTTAGTTGGAACAAATCAAAGAGATTTGCTTTAAAAAAAATGTCTCATCACATTTCGACGTGTTAAAATCTGGAAAAGGGACTTCACTAGAAAAATAAAATAACACAAGCGTCCAGCAGGTGGAGCTACAGTCTGAATATTACATGTTTGTAATTTGTGAAAAACAACTTAATGCTAGGGCTGTTGCGGTTGAGGAATTCCCCCTGCGGTGATTCAGGGTGGCTTAATATTGCGGTGTGCGATATTATTGCAGCCCTTTTTTATTGCAGTTCTATCTAAACATAATGTTTACACATTTAAAAAAGGTTAAAAATTGCCATGCCTTCTTTAATAACACTTTACTGAATGCAGATCAAAGGGCAGTAACAACACAGATCGCAGTAGCGTTTGTTTCTCTGACAGTCGGAGTCCGACTGAACTTAAAAACAACAAAATTCAGGAGAAGGTTAAACTTTTAAATGCAAATTTGGCTGCAGCATCTAACAAATAAGAAACAAGTCCCCATTTTGTTTAGTTGTTTAAAATCAAGCATAAAAAATTACATGTACCGTGCGCGCGCGCGCGCCGGGGGGCGGGCGCACTATCATTTTCACACACACGAATGACGGTGATTTATAGCTCGGTCACGTCCTTGTTACCTACAAGGAAAACCAGCATGTTAACTACGGTTTGAGAGAGGATCTGAGAGGGGTGGCAACATTTGCAGCAACACTGAAAACCCTCTCGGATGGTGCGCTCGTTGCACTAACACACACGTACTTGCGTGCGACTCTGGCGAGCAAAGGGAATCTTTCCCAGTTGTTGCTCCACCGTGTCACGGGGGTTTTCTTTAGGGTGAATGCATTCCTCCTGCAGGTAGCGAGTGAGCTCCAGCTCGGCTCAAACTCTCTTCGGGACGGCTGCAGAAGCAGTGCTTGTCCAGGACTTCAGCAGGTCTCCGAGCATTTATTTATTTATTTTTGCAGCTGGTGGCAGCTCTGACTCGGCCAAGGACTCTGGCTGCGCAGCAGCTGACGTACTGAAAACCAAAGTGCTCCCAAAGGAGCGAAGTAACGCTTCGTTTTGATACCAGTGCAGCCATCCTTCTCAACATGCATCATTGAGTTGAACCAAGTTCAGTAATCGCGGTGGCGCATGATGCAGCACGGTGGGTTTCTTCATATCGCGATATTTCATTTTTGCGGTTACCGCGACAGCCCTACTTAATGCCATTACGTTTTGTTTAGCAGAAACGTAGCATTCATCTTGTAATAGAGGAGATTATAAATAGCAGAATTAGCTTCAGGACTCTTGGGATAAAATTACCTATGTTTCCGTTCTCCATGGCTCTGATGTCAGGCCTGAAGCGACAGTCTGTGGGTGCCAAGATGGACTCCATGCCAGGCTCCAGCTCATTTAGAGACACCGCAAAGTTTGTAAAGTTATACATCTGAGGAGAATCCAGAAGGGCTTTTGAGTGTTTTCACTGACTTACAGGAAGCGTAACACACTATTGTGTGTTTATTTATGGTCCTATGTGTGTTTTTATGTTAATACCATAGCAGAGTGTGCGGGTCGGGACTCTATCCTCCACAACAAAGTGCTTCCTGGTACCACAGACACCGTCTCGAGGACTTCAGGCATATCGTCTGCTTCATCATTTTCCGTTTTCTCCGGTTCTCCCTGGAAGTTACAAAACTCTGTTTAAATATAAACAAAAGATCCAGAACCAAACCGGATCTCACTGAATGGAGTTCTTGTGACCTGGCTCTAAAAACAGTCACCACCCACAGAAGCATCAGTCTGTTTGATCCACTAAGTCAATAATGTTTCCTAAGTTTAACACAGATTCTGACTTTTTTATAGCACCCAGAAATCTACGCGAGCATTTTGTATGGAATAATATTTGTGCCAAAGGAATTAACCAAATAAATAGTCTTACACAAAATATACCAGAATAAAGCAACTAAAAGAAGCAACTGTTTGAATTTCAAAAGCTAACAAATCTCTTTAAAAACCAAATTAACCCCTTTTGCAAGTGAATAGTTATATCTGTTGGGGTGTAGGCAGCTCTGACCGAAAGAAAGAAAACAATCTTTTATATAGCGAGACAGGAGACTGGAAGAGACTGAACAAGTTAGTTAAAGCTAGCTCGATTCTGAGCTGCCCACTGAATTCAGTTGAGGAGACGTGGGAAAGATGACCTCCATCTTAAAAAAAAAACCTTGCTCCTTCGGAGGCAGACTGAGACATCCCAGATGTAACACAGAATGCTATCGTAGGTCATTCATCCCCTCTGTAGTAAGAGTGTATAACTCCTCAGTTTAACTGGTACTGGCATTATCCTGGTACACAATAACACCAATGCAACACTCAGTACATGTTCAATACTGGATTTACATAGTATGTCCGTGTCCCTTACAGTATGCTGCATGGTTTTGGAAACCAAGTTTTCATTTTTATTCGTGGTTTTTAGTGGTTGAAGGTTACAATACTAGATTACTGCCTACGTGTACATACACGCACCTTTGTTGTTAATTTTCTTCGAATGATTCTGTGTTTGTGCTGCTGTAACAAGTGAATTTCCCCACTCAACATAGTCTATTCTATTCTTTCCTACATTTAAAAACGAAGAATTTACATTTGACTCTTATTTCTTTGAGACTTCTTTTTTTGGTTCACTTAATTCTGCGTTACTTGGTTTATTTAGGGTTTTATTCTGAGGGGTGTGTTTTGATTCTGCCTACAGCCCTTTGCTTTTGTTTCTGTCTGAAAGAAAGGCCTAGTCCACACGTAGCGGGTTTTTTTTAAACGAATATCCGCCCCTCCAAAAACTTGCATCCACACCACCTCATTTAAAAAAAAAAACTCTGTCCACACGTACCCGGATAAATACGTTAAGGACATGCCAGACCTGTAGGTGGCAGTACTTCCCCCGTTCTTAACCTCGTCCTTCATCTGTGGTCTTCCGCAAGGAGCAGTAATTCCGCTTGCAAAAACAAACAAGCAAAAAGCGCTTGGACAATTGATAAAGCGAGCGCAGCTCTGAGGTCATCCATGATGTCGGCTAGTGTAAACACAGGTCGCACACGTGATGTCAGCATTTTTATGTCGCGGAAAGTGACGTTGCGGACCTTAAAACTCTGGTTTTGTCTGTCCACACGCAGACACCCAAAACGGAGAAAACACAGATCTTCACTTTGGCCGGAGTTTTTAAAAAACTCTGTTTTCATGTGAAAAAACTCCATTTTCGTGTGGATGACAGGCCAAAATGTAGCAAAATATCTACGTTTTGGCAGATCCCCGGCTACGTGTGGACAGGGCCAAAGTCTCATTAGACAGTATATTTTGTGTGGGATTGTACTTTTTTTGGGGGGGGGTTGGTCCTTTTGGCACAAATATTATCCCATACATTTGTTTTACCTGGATATGGGCACACAGAAAGCCGAGATTAAAATCAACATTATAGAACTGCAAAAATCAGTAAATAGCTCAGAATTTGACAGATCTCACATTCTTTTTGGTCTTATTGTCGCCTTTCTTCTCAGACTTCTTGTGGTCCTCGTAAGCCTGAGGGTCGACGCTCCACATGCACTCGGTCCACTTCCCGTAAATAGCACGGAGTTTCTTTTTGCTGGACAGATAAACCACAACGGCAGATGAGGAAATGGAAAAGTCTTCTAAAGGTAAAACAGTACAACTATAACTAACTTCCTGTTTTGGATGTATCCCTCCACTTTGTGCAACTCTTTTCCAAACATCCCGCAAGGCTTGAAATTCAACACGCACTTTTCTCCTGTTCTGTAGAACAAAAAAAGGGAGAACAGCTTGTTTCAAGAAAAACGTAGTTGTTTTCTACTTAATAAACATGATTTTGCTGAATTAACAATACACAAATACTAAAGACGAAATCCCAGTTTTGCGTTTGTATGTTTTTGGGTTCTAACCAATCAGTGCCACTGTGTGAATGAGACACACAGCGAGGTGGAGGCAAAGACAACAAGCTTTGTACAGCTTTTCTGGACAAATACGGGCTTTTAGATGGACTGTTTGTCTGAGAAAGCAGAAAATAAACAAAGTCCAATCTCAAATACCAGCGTAAACAAAGGCTGTGCTCAAGCTTCATCCCTGTTGATTAGGTCCAGACATATGGGGTCTCATTAAAACATGCTGAAGCCATTTGGCTCTAAACTTACACGTGTCTGTGCCAATTATAAATCCGTTATTTATTGTGATATAGTTCTATTTGGTTACAAAAGCTCTCAAGCACGTACCTGTGGTTGACTATTTCCACCGTGCCGTACTGTTCAATCCACAGTTTGCCCAGGATGATGTTATGTACACAGCAGTAAGGGTTGCTCCACGTGTACGCCTCATTGTGTCTGAAGGACAGAACAGGAAGACGTAATATGATAAAAGGGTGTACGAAGAGGTAGACGGAATAAGTTTAGTGGAACAAATGATGAGGTGTGGCTCACTTGAGTAGCTCTAGAGTGATTGTTCCTTTGGGCTCAGCTTCAACACTTTTGCCCCAGAACTTGAGTTTTGGGTAGATGGAGCCATGGAAGATGAAGTCCCCGGAAAGGCTCTCTGCATGGAAGGCACTGACTGGAGGATGATGGGATACCTGCTCGGATATCAGACGGAAACCCTGGTCCTCTCTGTGCAAGAGAAGGAGCTTAACTTAAAACAGGAGCAATGTCAACAAAATGGTAGCGAGAGAGGAGAGAGAGAGAATGAGGAGGAACAGAAAAATGGAGACAGAGAAAGAAAGAAAGAAAGAAAGAAAGAAAGAAAAAAGAAAGAAAAATGGAAAGAAAGAAAGAAAGAAAGAAAAAGAAAGAAAGAAAGAAAGAAAGAAAGAAAGAAAGAAAGAAAGAAAGAAAAAAAGAAAGAAAGAAAGAAAGAAAAAGAAAGAAAGAAAGAAAGAAAGATGGAAAGAAAGAAAGATAGAAAGAAAGATGGAAAGAAAGAAAGATGGAAAGAAAGAAAGATGGAAAGAAAGAAAAAGAAAGAAAGATGGAAAGATGGAAAGAAAGAAAGAAAGAAAGAAAGAAAGAAAGAAAGGAGTACCTGACGAGTTCATAGGTCTCTCCTAGCAGTGGGTTGAAGGGTTTTCCAGTCCTGTCCCACTGAGATGCAACTGCTGACACAGCAAAAGCAGCGACTGCCTAAAATAACACAAACTGCATTAGCATTAGCCATGAACCCATGTGAAAATTTGGGCCAATAGAGATTTCTGATATCGATACTGCTGTCATGGCCGACAACCCCCATATACAGACATTATTTCTATTTTCTATACCCCTACCCTTTGGACATATTGCAACAGTGACAGTGGATCGATGTGTGTGGCTGAACTTTGGAGCAAAAGTCATGTAAGTGAAATCAAGCGTGCGTGCGTGTGTGTGTGTTTCCCTGACCTGCATGCGCTCTAGGGAGTTGGACAGCGAGCAGGCTCTGTTGATGAGGTAAGTGTGTTCCATGTATTCTGAGATCCTCTGCAGAAAGCTCAGGGGTTCATTGAAGACGATGGGCATTGTGATCTTGGACAATTCCTGGAAAAATAGAAAACATGAATCATGTTGAGTAAAATCATTTAACTCATTTAGACTCAACTCATCCACTGGCTAGCAGAACTTTCCTCATAAGTCTGTATTTTGATTATTAATGTTAATGGGAAAAGAGGATATTTTACCAATATTGATCATTTCAGATTAAAAACCACGGTTTCTAGGAAGAAAGGCTAGATCTTGGACAATCTGTTAAAGGTAGGGTAGATGATCACGGAAAAAGCCGTTCAAGCGAGCTACGTTTAAAAATAAAACAAGGTGAAGGTCCCGCCCCCTTTCTTCAGGCAGTTGGCAGTCAACTACTGAGCAGCTCACATGTGAAACACATTTTCCGTTCTCCCGATTTCAGTAATGGCGGCGCTCGACTGAATTTGAGAGGAGGCGGGGCTATAGCGGCGTTGCGCTGCGCTGTACATCCTGCCGTTGTGACGACATCAAGGCCAGAACACAAGATCTCGTTTTGGAGTGCGCGTGCTCGTGGGCTGGTTGATGAAGCCAAGAGTTAAAAAAACGATCAAATGTTAAATATCAGCTTCCCAGCCAGTGAAAATCATTAAGAAGCCATTATATACATTTTTTAAAGTGGAAAAGTGAAACTTTCAGCTGATGACTCCTTTAAGATTTGAACTTTGTGTTCATAATCTGAGTTAATAAACTCGTCTTGATGATTTAAAACCAACTTGGCCTTACCAGTCCGATACATTTTTTCAGGATGCTCCAGACACTGACAGTGTTTCTAGAAAACATGGGCGCCGGTAAAGAGGACCTAAAATGGCAGAAAAGCAAAAACACATGGCTTAAAGAAGAACAAAATGCTGCAAAGAGATCAAAGAAAACCATTCATCCCGAACTTTACAATAACTAACGACAACAACAACAACAACACACCTGCTTGGGGAGGTTGGGCGGGGGGTTCTTACTTTACGTGATGTCACAAAAACAAGTAAAAGCCTAAATACATGCCCAAATCACAGCTTAATTAATTCTTTACTCTTGTTCCTTTCAGACTAATATTTAACAAATATAGTTAATTACAGCTTAAGGAATGATTTCATTCACAGTGACCCTGATTTGTCTTACGGGAAAAAGACCAAAGCAAGAATAAATACCAATAACAAGCTGAATTTAAAGGAAATCGGTCCTGATTTGAAATTTGGTTTTGGGTTTTTTCAGAACATAATCCAGACACACAACAGAAGGAATGTGGTGCAGGAATGCCGTTGTACCTGTGCTTCTTAATACCGTTCTCATGTCGTACGGATCCATTGTTTTTCTGAGTGCTGCAATCAAAACCCTTTGCATCTTTGAAACTGGCCTCCGACAAGCCTTCGTATGACTCATCTGAATCCAGGCCTGCAAGAAGAGACGAGAAAAAATAGATAAATGACACCATTTTATCACACGTCACACAGTCCACGCTCTGTGCAAATATGGAAATAAACTTTAAAGAGTGTCGATGCAAAAATGGAGAATCCTGTTGCATGCAGGCGGTGGTTAGGGTTTTATCTGCAGATCTAGACTTGTTTTAAAATACAAACTGTTTTGCATCAGCAACATTTTGGCTCAATTTGAATAACACTTTTCTTTGTCGTCTCAAAGTGTTCACATTAAATTCATAATAAATAAAACTTAAGTACAGCTCTCCGAAAAGCCGATAAATAGAAAATCCTTTTACAGGAGAATAGTATTTAAAATTTCTATTTCATTCATTCTGTGAGAATTCAATTCAGTTCAAGTTTATTTATATAGCGCAAAATCACAACAAGAGTCGTCTCAAGGCACTTCACATAATAAACATTCCAATACAGGCCAGTTTGTTAAGCCAATCAGATAAAAGTGTCCTATATAAGCAATCCAGCAGATTGCATCAAGTCACTGACTAGTGTCAGTGACTTTACAGCAATCCTCATACTAAGCAAGCATTTAGCAACAGTGGAGAGGAAAACTCCCTTTTAACAGGAAAACTCCAGAGGATCCTAGCTCAGTATAAGCAGCCATCCACCACGACTCACTGGGGATCGAGAAGACACACACACACACATTCACACACACACACACAACATATTTACCAAGTAGTGTTTCTATGGTTACGTTGTGATGTCTTAGTAAATATTCTTTTTGGTGAGACATAAACTTTATTGTATTTATCCTAGTGAATCTATAATTAAACGGGTAAACTAGTAGTAGCACATTCAACGTCAAGGAAAGTAAAGTGTTATTATCAGGAGAGGGAGAATGTTTAAGTGGTTAGCAACAGTGTTCAAGCCGATGTCAGGTCAGAAGTCAGGTTTCCTGGAATACACTTGAAGTAGCAGTAACCGCTGATCTGCTCTAAGCCCTAAATTATGTGGTTGGGTAGGGCTGAGAAAGTACAAAGTACGGCCTCAACCTTGGCCTAAAAATAAACCTGAGTTTCACCTTTCAGTAATAGTTCAACAAGGTGTGTATTCTTTAAATGTCAACCCAGCTTGAGTCACTTAGGCCTCCTTAATCATTTTAAGCTGCACACTCAGGTGGAAGAGCAAATGCGTGTGATGGGAAAAAGCATATTTGAACAACCATTAACTCATTGAATGTCATTTGCATTTTTTTTTACTGTGTGGGCGTCGGAACGAGCCCCCGCACCACGAGAGCAAACATCTCAGCCCTAAAGCCGATCTTCATCCGAGTACGTTACACGTCACGTGATCAGGAAGCAGAAAATCCATGTGTTAGATCATTTTGGGCCGCTACTGTAATAAAAAGTGAGGAGCTAACCGGAAAAGCTTCTGCCAATCACAATTCAACGGAACGCGCAGATTCTTCCTGATGTAAGGTGAGTCTACTCTTTGTTTTGGTAGTTTTAGCATTGACATCATCCCAGCGCGCAACGTTCTGTCACTCTTAAAAAAACTGTGAAAACGCTGAAAAACGCTGGCAGCGAAGGGCTTTTCTGATCAGGAAACGGCTGGCAGTGAATGAGTTAAACCATGGACGTAATTTTCACTTTAGAAGTGGGGGGACGGGGGGGGGGGGGGTATATCTTTACAGTATGATCTAATGGGAAACAGGCTTCAACACAAACGGTTGTTTTCCGCTTGGTCCTAGAGCTCAACTAGTGTCAATTTAACATAGCGTAATATTGTTTTTGGATGGTAAAAAGTGCAGGGGTCAAAACTTGAATTTGAAAAAAGTGGGGGGGGACATGTCCCCCCTGTCCCCCCCCCCCCAAATTACGTCCATGAGTTAAACATAAAAATTAAAATTAAAACTACAACTGAAATCAGATGTTGACCCCAACGCGCGCACACACCTAACGATGGCGTATCAACCCAGACTTCACCTGTTTTATTTTATTAGTGATCAGAAAAGTCTCAATCAGACAAAAATACTTGTAATAATACCAGATTACCATTGAAAACCTGGTTTTGCCTCAAGATAAGGAGAAAGCTTTTACTAAAGACCTTATCAGAACCCTTGCTCTCCAATAAGGCGCCAGCCAGAGGAGGGCAGCCTGGCCTGGCCTCAGAACGATGATTCTGCAGCAAATACACCACATACTAGATTTTTTTGGTCCAAAAAAATAAACTTTCTAAGAAGAACATAGATCGTGAAGCTAACCCGTGTGAACACACATAGAATAAAGTAACTACTGGGCCCGTGAAGCCTTATTCTGGCAGGAGTTTTGCTAGAAATGTTCTGGTAGGTAACATTTATTCTTTGCTGAACACTCAAGAAGAAAATACACATCAGATTACCAACGCCTCGGGTCCTTTCCACCTGTGGAAAGACGGCATTGTTAGAAAGTCAACAGGAAGAGCGCCTTTACCTGTGACGGCGTCGTAAAACTCGTCCTCATTGCTCATCTTCTATCGTCCACTCTACGCAGCTGTTCAAAACCAGATTTTCAGCTTCTAGCACATGTTTCCTTTGGTGATGCTCCCACAGACTTCTTCTGAAGGGAGAGTTGTCAGGGACAGCTCCTCTGGGAGGTCACTGGTGGGGAAAAAACATGCACCTCTTCTTAGAGATCAAGGCGGCTTCCCAAAGGTATGCCTAGCAGACGGAGCGACGGGAAAAGAACGACACCGGTGGATTCAAGTCAAGAGAAATCTGCTTCACAGCTGATGGAACGTCCACGTCTGTAATTTGAGTCTAAATTCTTTGGCTGCGGTGACTGAGGCCACTTAGTCACCTGTAGAAACAAGAACAAAAGCGTTGAGCCAAAACTAAGTAAGTATATGTTGCTATGCAGGATTTCATCAGACACAAACAGCTAAAGGTTATTCTCAAATGTGAGTTTGTGCAACAATCATGGGCTAAAGAGTGCAGAGAGCTTTTTTTAGAACAGTATAACCCAGACTGCACTGTCAGAAGTATTTCTTTGGTCCATGGTCTCCACTGGAATCAGCAGATCTATCAAGTACAAACAAGCCAACGGAAAAAAACGGATGCTAAAACACACCAATATGATGAACCACTAGAGGATGCTTATGTTTTAACCCAGTTACTCAATGCGTGGCTCCTTCACCACCACATTCCTCAATGACACTGACTATGTTTACATGCAGCCAATATCCGGGTTATGATCGGGTTAAGGTCGGTATTCAGGTTTCTGAGTTGATCAGAATAACCCGTTTACAAGCATAAATAGAAAGAGTTACCCCTAACTTGCATAACCCGATTTAAATGCGGAAGTTGGGGTAGCGTCAGGACGTATGGACTAGGTCCAGACGCAATATGCATCATTTCCGGTTATTCTTGTTCCGGTATCCGTGAAAACAGCAACATGTTTCCCAGTTCGGAAGAGATAGCGACCGCGTTTGTTTGTGCTTTAGTTTCTTCGTCACTCCAAAAGTGTGGTGCTGTGCCGCGACTCGCCATGTTGCTCCCAACTTGTTGTTTACTTCCGGTGTTCTGGCGCATACAAGACGTCTCGCTCCTCAAAAGACCAAGATTCCTTGCGAACAGAGCATGCGCAGAACACACACTTTGATGGGGATATCCCGATATGCGTTTACACGACCAAACATTCGGGTTAGAAAAGGGTTACCCCAGGTGTAGTAACTGGGTTTTTAAAAACCCGGTTATGAGCATATCCGGGTTTTTGGCGGTGTTTACAAGGACCTGCGGAACCGGGTTATTGTGAATATTCGGGTTTTAAAAGGGTTACTGGCTGCATGTAAACGCACTCACAATTTCCTGGGGAGACGTATGTGCCATTTCTCACACCACTGTAATCTACATCTGATCTTACTACAAGGAAACTGATTTAGCCGCCAGCGTTAGTATGACTGAGCAAACCCAGCACATGTAGATTGAAACGTCAACTCTTCTGCTTTCTTATGAAGAAATCAAATAGTTTGGGAACCGGATCCTCTAACTTATCCCCGAATGACCCTGATCTTCTTGGTTGTTTACAAATAAAACTGGGCAGACTTTTGTACAGAAGCGGTTTGCAAAATGGATGCAGAAAAAAAAAAACACCTGAGAAACACAATGTTTCGCTTCCATATTTTTGCTAGATTGCTAAGATAGTTTTTGTGTTTCTTGTTTTTTTTTATCAAAGTTTTAAAGTAAAAACATTTCTAAAGTTGCTGAAAAAGCATCTAATAATTTTAAAGCATTTGTTGAACCCTACAAAAAGTAAGACTGCTCATCTTATCAGCTAAAAAACAAAACAATGTCGAGAATCAACGTTAAAACACCGACTAAAATGATGACTGAACTACTGTCTAAACGTCGGCATTAGTAAATATGAACAAACCTGCCATCCTTTTTAAAACCAAGATATCTTTTCATTAAGTTGGTGGTAAAACAGCGATTCAGGGACCCAACCGTGATTGTTCCCTTTCCTTCCCTGGAACTCTCCCTTCTCTCCACAGAGCCCATGGATTTTACCTTTGCCTGAGATTGGTAACGCCTTCGGCACACTAGTGAACTTTGGCCTCAGCCTCCACGATCGATATGGCAAACAGAATGAATGACAAGCTGCTATTCTGAGAACTCACTCAGTGTGAACCCAAACATGGTTTTTGTTGCATTACTAAAAAAATCTGAGCCAATAAAAAAATGTAATAGCAAAATAATTTACACTTAATGATTCAAACAAACAGAAGTACGACGATGACATCAACTCTGACCTATAAAACAAAACGTACTCCTTGTGACCTCACAAGTACACAAACTACAGAGCTTCTATAGGTTAAATAAATACTACTAGATAGAAATAAAAATACTAGAATAAAAATAAGAGTGAATGTAAAAAAGCCAGTAGACAAAACACAGCGATTTCTAAGGTTGATCAACTTTTTCATATTTATATTTGTGCATCATTGCCTTGGGACTTTGTGTTCTGCCAGTATTGTTAATCAATTAAATAAAAGGAAGGTTGGCGATCAAAGATTTAAAAAGCTTTTATTGTGCAAACAAACTAATGTTTTTCACTACAGAGTCGTCAGTCAAGGCAGATCTTCGTTCCTGGAAAATGTGATGTCCTTCAGCTAAGAAGACGCCGATTCGGCCTCACGCTCCTAAAAACCCAGCGTAGATTAGCTCGATTCCCTGGGAAAGACCCAGAGAGACGTGCACGTTAAGGAGAACTGTTTCAACTGTTAGATTAGGACTAAGCCAATCATTTATTATACATTCTTAAAGTTTAACCAGCCAAATGTTTTTTATTCTATTTCTTCTTAAACATAAATGCTGCTTCCTAGAAATCCCACAGGTTTTAGAAAACTTTTTTTCATGGTTTTAAATGTTTTGTTTGTACTGGCACGGTAGCACGAGTGGACTTTGGCTGTACTTGTCAATGTTTCTACCTGACATGCTGCAAAATTACAGAACGGTGTCCCTAGGGGGGTCCTCCATCATAAGTAACCCAGTGTTGTCCAATCCGGTTCCTCCAGAAAAACTATCCTGCACGTTTCAGTTGTTTCCCTGCTCCAACAAACCTAATTTTATTGTTGAATGACCTGTTTGACCCATCCTTAAGTTCCACAGAAGCCTATAAGAAACACATCGAGTCAAATCCGATGTGCTTGAGCAGAATATCTAAACGTGCCCTCGAGGACCGAGGTTGAACACCATTAATGTAACTTGTTGGTTTTTAATGCATGATGTCTCAGTAAGACAGACGACACTTTAACCACTTAGTGAAATAAAGTTCCATACATCCATCGTCTTCCGCTTATCCTGGGTCGGATCGTGGGGGCAACAGCCTAGCCAGGGAGGCCCAGACTCCCCTCCCCCCAGCTACTTGGACCAGCTCCTTTGGGGAATCCCAAGGTGTTCCCTGGCCAGCTTAAGAGACATAGTCCCTCCAGCAGTCCTGGGTATTCCTTTAGGTCTATTCCCAGTTGGACGTGCCCAGAAAACCTCGTCGTCCAGGACGCATCCTATTCAGATGCCCGAGACAATTCAACAGGCTCCTCTAGATGTGAAGGAGCAGCGAGTCTACTCTGAGCCCCTCCCTGATGAATGAGCTTCTCACCCTACCTCTCAGGGAGAGCCCAGACACCCTGCAGAGAAAACTCATTTCGACCGCCTGTGTCGGCAAAATCATTCTTTTGGTCAGCTCGTGACCATAGATGAGGGTTGGAACGTAGATCGACCGGTAAATCGTGAGCTTCGACTTTCCCAACTCAAGATCCGAGTAATAACACGTCCCTACTGGAAGGGTTACAAACAAACACTAAGATGATAAATACTTATTTAGGGCACTAAAGCCTTCAAGAGTGGTATTTTACTGACAATTAGGTCACACTTAGTCAATTTCTGATGAAACTGTTCTGTGTATACGCCATCCTACTTGAACCAAACATGACTGAAGGTTTTTGAGTTAAAGTCAGAAGAAAATGTGCTTTTGAGCAACAACGCTGGAGCCCAAACACCACATGGCAGTAAGTGTATCTGTGAAAATAAAACAAACCTGGCTGACAATCAGGTTTGCATGTGTTCCAGTTATCCCGGTTACCCCAACATCTATTCATCACTCAAACTTTATCACAGCAGGATGCACTCCAAACTCAAACAGCCTAATTATATTACAGAAAATGAAGCTGGCATGATTCCTCACTGACAAACGCATTAATGTTATAATCTGACATTGTTTCAATTGTGAAATCCCTGCAAAATTAAAATTAATGCAACTGTTCACCTAGATTATTTCATTAATGTGATGAATAACTGATCTTGACAGTAAATGTATTCATATTTCCTGAAGCACCCTCTTTTATGGGAAAATACATTTCCACAGACAATTTGAGACTCTGGAGTCCAGCCTGCAAATGTAATAAAGTCATCTAACCTCCCAAGATACTGAATGTATTCCATTACTTGAAGCTTTTAAAGGATTACTTTTTCCATACAATCTTTCATTTTTACGTCATTTTCATAATGATTTTTTTATATAATCAAAAAAGAAATCTTAAGAAACACTTGAAAACAGATAAAAACTGCTTTAACTTGAGGTAGTAAAACCAAATCTCACTCACACACACACACACACACACACACACACAAAGCCAATGCAAGGACAAGCTATCTGATTGGCTGTGGACACTCGGCTCATGTCTCTCGCTCTCCCACAGAAGCCTGTCAACCGTTACATAATAGTGAGACAATATAGCACCATGCATGCATGACCAATCAATCAATCAAAGCTTTATTTATAATAGCTTGATAGTCAATAATATTGACAATTGCTCTCCTCCATATTTAGAGGAGGGGGAGGAGTTATCAAGATAACTCAATTCTGAGTTTTTGTTAATCACGTGCACAGATTAAATAAACATGTATTTAAATGTGAAAACTATACAGACCAAGGCAAACCTTTCCATCCCTGTCCCCTCTGTCCTGAGTGGTGCATCTTTTCAAATGCAGGAGAAAACACCCAGCCCAAAGACCTCAACTGGAGACATGGCCATAGGATGGATGGTGCCACCAGCCATTAGCTTGGTCATTCTAAAAGCAAATAAGGTCAGTCTGGCCACAGAAAATACTATGTTGATGTAAGTTTAAACCTTTTTTTTGTGTGATTAGACCAAGAAAAGTTTATTTTGCTATTCATGTTTTTTTTTTTTTTACTTTTAGGTTTGTGCATAGTTCAGTTAGTCAGCGCTGACAGGAAGTTGGCAGATTGGAATGTCTGAATATAACTTTTTCCACTTCCGATACGACACCGATATCGCAGCCTTCGGTATTGACCGATACCAATATCAATCAGATACGACATAAGCACAATCATATATACTTTTACCTATTTCATAGTGTGGAATGTATGAAAGGTTTGATTAAGTGATATTTCCGAATCAGTTAAAAAAAAGCTGCCAACAGTAAGTATGAAAACAATACTTTTTTTAAACCATTGTTTGCATAAATGTAAACCTTAAACATAATGTATAACAAATTAATTAAAAAATTTGTAAAAAAAAATTAAAAGACTCTGAAAAATATTTTAACAAAAAAAACAAAAGGTATCTTTTTAAAGTTTGGTAGGAATTGCTGAGGGCAGGGACGTAAGAGAAAAATAAATAAAACACAATATTGTCCATTTACCAACCGCTACAAGATGAATGTCCTAAGTTTCAATTCCACACACTGGAAAAATCCTCATGCACGGTTTTTTGATGCTGCATGAGGTTGGACGTATTAAACTTTCCTGGTTCTGGTCCACCACGGGAAACTTGTGCATGGCAAATGTTGCACTGAGCCACAATGTCTTTTATGGACTTGAACAAAAAATGCTGCATCTGGTTGCTGCTGGATAGAACAGCTGGAATGAAATTTAAAACGGAACAGATTGATTATATCTGAGATTTTTGATGCAGTCCGATAGAATCCGATACATTGTTTGTGGGCCGATGTCGAATTACTTCCGATATCAATATCGGAACGGGACATCCCCATTAGCAGATATCTCGTCTCATGAGCTGAATGTTCACCAGTTCATCCTCTTCTTCCTCACTAGCTTCTTTCATGCAGGATCCTGTGACTACTTTTTCTTTTTCTTCCCATTTTTAATCAAAAATTTTCCTTTCTTCCCATTTATGAAATTATTTTTATTTGTTTTTGTGAAGCGTCTCTGTGGCTTTTGGTATTATGATTCATCACATCACCCTATTCTTGTGGACACACACCCCTAATACAAATATAAAGTTGGTTCTCGCATGATTCTTGGAAGAAGTATCACAGCTTAAATAAAGTCCAAATCAACACCAATTTATTTTCTATTCATGCTGATGATCCTTAGCAAGCAACGACTCAAACCTAAAAATGATGAGCGAATAAATCTGATGATATAAATTTTATTCACCCTACCTACTGATTCTTGCTGTGCCCGATAGTCAAACATGACAGAGAAGGGAGAGTCGAGGTGGAACACACCAGCAGACTGGAGCCATTACAGTGCAACACAAAGACTAGTACTAACAGAGAACACACACCTTCACATTTCTGGTTACACACGTCTGGGTGACACACCTGTATGAAACTATATACTTAAAGTAGAATTCTCACAATTTAGCTTGAAAAACGTGATGTAGAAGTAGAACAGAAAAAATTAATACACTAATGGACAATAAATTATAATGTTACTAAAGCACAGATTTATACGTTGCCGTTTTAAGACAAATCTAGGACTGTAAACCTGTGTAAACCAGCGCGTGGGGGAAAAAAACACTTCTAAAATTCATTTTCTACATTTCAAATTTCAACAAAGCTGACCAAACGAGGTGAGAAGTCCCGGCTAGCTCACTGGAGCCAAACAGATTCAACTATATACTTCTATTTATTTATTTTGGAAGGTGGCTAAAGGTTTGACAAAGAACTTGCAGACGTGCAAGTTATTAGCATCATGCAAACTGTTAAATGTAAAAAATATGTTTGAAGAAATAACGTGCAGTTGCTTTCTGAACTTTAGCTGCTAAATGTTTCACAACGATTACATAAAAGCTGAGATCTCAGATTCTTGTTTTCATTTTCACCTTTGAACCTTTTCCACCTTTCCAACATAATAGCAGAACAAAACGCGAGTAAAATAAAGCATTAGCTGCTGTCTCATGTAGAAAATGTATGTTAAAGGTGACTCTAACCCTTACCCAACAAATGCAGGTGCATTTGGAATAGCATACGACAAAAGTGTGAGGGAGTTAAGGAACAGGGCCAGACCGATATATCGGCCGGCCGATATCATCGGTCGATATTGGGGTCATTAACAGTATCGGCTATCAGCCAAAAAGACTGGATATATGGCCGATATTGCGCTATCTATCCAGCAGACGCACGCCAGCTTTATGAACTCATGTTGTGTGGCTCCACCCCTCGGGGGTATACGCATAACAGCTGTAATTAAAGTGCAAAGTGAGTGTATGAACACAAATTATTGTTTTGGAACTTTTTTTTTATTTATTCTTATTTATGTTTCTTATGTGCAATTATTTCCTGTCAAGGGTGAATGAGTTCACCAAGTTAACTTCCACAGAGTGTTACTTTGTTACAAAGCACAAGTACTACGTTTTATTTATTGCTGCATTTTTCTTATTTTCATATTCTTATAGGGATCTTCTGCCCCTAAACTTGTGTGTTTTGTTAGATTCCCCAGAGTTAGCGAAGTCAGAACCAACATTTTGTAACCGGTTGTTTTAGCATAAACCAATGGAAGGGAAGGCTTGCATTCACCTACATAAAAAAAACACTACAATGTATGTGAATTCAATTGCATTGTTTTATGCTAAACTAAGAAAACCAACTGCTGCCAGATCACATTGGGCTGGTAATAAAATGCTTTTTCTGACTTGTCTAACTCTGGGGAATCTTAACAAGACACAATTTTACTGAGCGGTGGAATATTCCTTTAAGTTAAAATGTATTTGTGGAAACCACAGTTTACAAGAATAAAACTTGAAATGTTAGATTTATGCTGTGACTGAGTTTGTGAGTTCTGCTGTTTTTGAGATCTGCTTAATAAATCTTATTTGCATTACTTGGAAACCCGAGTGAGTTATTGAGACAGTTTGGTGTGTAATAGAGAAATAAGTTAGCATCAAAAAGGCAGAGAATGCAGGGTTTAAGCTTAAGAAATTTTTGTATTTTTATTCCTTTTTTTTTGTGAGGGAGATTTATCGGCCATTATATCGGCCTTTGTTAAAAGTTTTATATCGGACCCAAAAAAGCATGTCGGTCGGGCCCTAATTAAGATCACCCAACCCCAGTCACAAGACCACTCGTGTCAGGAACATCCACTGACCACAGCAGTTCTGAAGCTGTGCTACCAGCTATGAAGACGTAGAACCTGAACCACTGACTTCATCACCGCCTGCACGCATGTCTGGAAATATTTAAATATAAAACAGCAAAAAAATAATAATAATACTTGAGAGCATGATGAGTGTGACTTTTTTTAATGTTGCCACCTGGGAATAAAATACTATCTGGTCCAGGGTGTGCTGCTGAGCGCACAGTTCTGTTCTCTCTCACTCACACGGAGCTTGCTATTCAGCATAGTGGGAATCAGCACGTTCCTGTGATACCTGCCAGAGCCGAGTTTGACTTTGAAACTGTACTCTGCATCTTACCCTGCAACTTCTAATGGTGTCCATCCTACAAACTAAATACAGCAACAGTCCTATATTTATATAAAACACATAAAAAATACTTTTATGATCAATACTGTTTACAATGAAGCCGTTATGTGACAGGTTTGTCTTCGGGTAGCTCTCTGATGGTCACGTCAACTTTTATAGATTTGTTTTTGTCTCGGAGACATGAGATTCAGGTCTTATCAACGTAGGACAAATAATTAATCACTCCACAATCACAATGCTTACTAACACAAACAGACCAATTAATAAAGAGAACAGTCAACTTGAACTGTTTTTCAAATGTACAGATTTCCAGAGAGCATTTAAGTCTGTTGAAAAGTCATCAGGTATCAGACCAGTCACCACCAAATCTTATATAAATGACTAGTTGAAATAAACACAATAAAGAACTGACAAAGCAAAAACTGTAAATGATTAATAATATGATCAATATTTAATAAGTCCCCATTACAACAGAACTGGGTAGTAATGGCAACATGCTAATATATCAACACAGCTTTGTTCTTGTGCTTGTCCTGGCTGACCATCATGCTTTGCTATGACAACAAGCCACTAAAAGCTACGTAAAATAATAGATCTGTTGTGTGTAAGAGAGGCTCTTTACTCTGTCATAAATTAAGCATACAGTAATATCTCCCGGTTGCTAGGACGGTTGCCTGGACCGGCATTAGCTCTAAATGATGGCTTATCCCAAAGGAGGTGCAAAATAAATGGAAACTGTATTTTGATAAGTGAGGGAAAGGAGGGACGAGTGAGTGTTATTGTATTAAACACCACTGTCAACAACATTAATAACGAAAATGTGCAACATCAATTCACATGATTACTAACGTTTGCATGCATTTGTCCTGCCGCTGTTGCAACAGCCCTCCTAGCAGTGTTGTTGCAACCTGGCTCTGGACATCTTTCAACATGCACATCCTGTTTGATTTCTTGTACAATCAGGCCTCAAATACATATATTGCAAAACAACTATCCTTTGACATGCACAAAAAACACGCACTTGACTAAGCAACCATTCAACTAATAAAGCCAGTCTCTAAACCATGTTTGTGGTAAGAAAACCTGCAATGTTTGTGCAAACTAATGCTCTTTTCAAATGGAGACCATCCCCATAGCAACTATGGAGGTAATTAGGCCACCTCAGGGAGGAAGACACATAACAAAAGGAAAGCAACTGTTATCCCTGAGAGAACGGTGTTGTCCTAACATAATAAAAAGTAAACTCATGTTTAGTACCAACAGCTATTAATTTAAATATAAAGAAACCTCTTTTTATTAAAGCCAGGTTAAAGGAAGGCTAATTATTAAAAACGTCCACATTTGTCGGCTAATAATGCTACATTACGTCTCCGTGGACATGTCTGGCACCACAGTCAGTGACCTACGGTACTCCAACTTTAGAAACAAAGAGAAACCTTTGTTTAGTTTCTTCTCTATGAGTCAGATGGTGATGTGGATGAAAGCAGGGTGAAGTCAAACAGGCAGGGGGACATTCCCACTATTTGCTAAGCACTTAAACATGACAAAGGTTTAAGCCATGCCTGAAATTGAGTGACGCTGTTTTGGGTGTACCTTGTTTTGACATTCCCATCTGACTTTTTCACCTTAAACTGTGTTTGGCTGTTTATATCTGGAGTTTAAATGTGTTCTATGTTGTAGCAGCTAATTAAAATACCACGATAAAGGACATAACTATAAAAATGTTAATTATTTCAGCTATCGAGCACGTTTAAATCTTAAACGATAACTGTAAACAGTCTAAAACTCCAAGGACCCTTAATGTGCTCCCGTAAAAGCTGTGTTCCATCATTAGCGCACTCTAAAAACTTGTTCACTTTTGCTAATCATAACTCAATTCTTTTCTGCGAATATTTGTTTTCAAGAGAGTCAGTGTGTTTTCTGACAAAACAGACATCAAGTTGGTGTTCAATATGACAGCAAATCTGGAAGTTTCTTGACAGATAGCATCACAGTTAGCGGACGGGCTACAAAAAGGTGGCTAACTAGCATGGCTAACAATCATTTTTAAAGACAAAATTTAGATCCGCGAAACCCAACACTAAACTACAGACCTGGCACTGAGCGGTAAAACATCTGTCAACTTACCGTGGGTGTGCTTGTAGAGTGAGATTTGGCAAGTCCAAAAGGATGGGCAGAATTATGAGTACCCTTGTCTTTACACAGCAGCGGAAGTCGCTGGCAGAGGGGGCGGAGACAATTGAATGATGGACACCTCCGCGGCCAATTAGGTGCGACATACAAAACATTCCGACTAAAACAATAATTAAATAAATAAATAATTGCTAACATTTAATAGATTTCAATCATTCTCCAACAAAAATCAAAGCAAGTGTTGATCTCCAAAACTTAAATTTAAACATATCCAGTTACACATAAAATTATAAGTTCAATGTTATTAAATATATTAAAGTTTATCTGTCCTGGTTGGAGTTGGCTGTCAGCATTAGCTAAAAAAAATTTTAATCAATATTATGACAGACTGTGATATATCGTGGAGTATACTTTCTGCTTGGAGCCCCGTAAACAAGAGAGAATGCCCTCCTCTTTTAAAATAGCTACTTTCGGATTATCTTTCTTAATGAAAAATACCATTACAATTGGGAAGGAGTGCATGCCTTTTTCGTTTAGTTGTATGTTTTTCAGTATTAATATAAAAACATTTTAAAATATGTTAAACTTCTTATTTTATAAGGAAAATGCCGTTCAATTCGAAATTTTATTGAGCCGTCCAATAAAGCTCGAGTTAGAATAGTAAAATATGGCATGAGCCAGAAAGGCAGTGCTGTGAATTATATAACGACCGAAATGGTGTGATGTGGAGAAAAGAAAGGAGAATAAAATATGGTCAGTGAGGACATGGGAGGAGGAATGGAACAAATGAATACTGGGGGTGGCTTCTGTTCAAGCTCTCAGTGGGACAGAGCGTCCCGCACAAACAAAGACACAATCATACCTCACTCACACACACACACACACACACAAAGAAGTTGATTGATGCTTTGGCATCGGCTTTACTGATAAATTAACAAGCTTGAAAGTTGCCTCTAAACACAAAATTATATCTGATTAAGCAAATCACTTTTATTTATTATGCAAATATTCAAATATGCAGAATTATTTTATTCCTCCTTGTTCCCCATCTGTAGTATTGCAGCTCAACACTAGGTGGAGGTAAAAGACTTCAAATAGATCTCTTATGCAGGTCTAGGTTCACATGCATTTTAAAATTTGATCTGCTAAACAAATATTTTATTTATCTGTACCCTAAAAGCTTCAACTTTGTATTATTTTTTATTTATACTGTTTGAAATTTTATATTATGGCTATATGTCAGTTTCTGTTTACAAGAGTGGTTAAGTATAAAAACATCTAATGAAACTGCCTGCTGGTGAATTTATGTTTTTTAATCAGACAGCTGGCATTCATGATGAAGTTTAGTCTAAATAACAGACTTTCAGCTCCTAATGGGGTTCATCAAAGCTTAGATCATCATTAAATCAACACAGTAGCCCATCTAAAGACTTTCAGTCCTTTAGTTCTGTTCTGTACTGCACAAGCTTATGGGAGAAAGCACAATCAGCAGTTTGGGTCTGATGTTTATGCTACTATAGCCTTCAGGGAAGGAGAGCAAGGTGAAACATTTTTTTCAAGACACAACAGGCCACACGAGGACAACAATTTCCCCCTCCGGTTCTCACGGGGAACAAAACATGAAGAGCAGAGATTTGTAACACTTTTGGTATTCTTACAGAGATTTAGTTAAATTTAACAGTTATAATAAAACTTGTGGTAACTAAATTGTAAGAGCTCATAACAGTTTGGGGCAGCAGAAGCTCTGGAGGTAGCAGGACTGATCCCACCTCCCACCAGTGTACTCTGCTGTTGTGACACATCATCACCCAACCTGCCTGTGTTTGTGGTGGTCAGAGGGTCCGGTGGGTCCGATCGCTCCACGGTGGCTGTGGTACAGCTTACCATCACTGGAAGTGTGTGAATGTGTGTATGAATAATGGAAAATGCTTTGAGTGCTGAAGTGCGCTAAGTAAGTAAGTAAAAGTTTATTTATAGAGCGCCTTTCACAGATATAAATCACAAAGCGCTGTACAACATGATAAAGATCAGGGCAAATACCTCTAACCAATAAAAACATCCAAAAAACAATAGCAGTGATAAAGTAGAAAATAAAATCATGAGAATAAACAAAGTGAAGGTGAACCCGAACAAAGCCATCTTTTTGAAACATTTAGGGAGGGAACGCCTGGATGAAAAGGTGAGTTTTTAGATGATTTTTAAAGATCTCTACAGTGTTAGAGAGACGGAGATTTGAAGGTAGACTGTTCCAAAGTCTGGGGGCAATAGACTGAAAGGCCCTGTCCCCTTTGGTTTTTAGTCTGGTCCGAGGAACAGCCAGGAGGTTTTCAGATGTGGATCGGAGGTTCCGAGAGGTGGTGTGTGGGGATAAAAGCTCAGATAGGTAGGAGCCTGGTTGTTAAGAGCTCTATAGGTCAGGACTAAAACTTTAAACTGTATTCTATATTCTACCGGGAGCCAGTGGAGGGACTGTAAAACTTGAGTGATGTGAGCTCGTCTGCTGGATTTGGTTAGGAGTCTGGCTGCTGCATTTTGGATGGCTTGAAGGCGTGAGAGGGAGGTTTTGCTGAGACCAGTAAAAAGAGCGTTACAAATAAATAAATCTAATCCATTATTATTTTTACAATTAATTCTAATAGAAGGCCTGATGTAGGCAGGCAGAAAAAAGCAGCACTGCTGATGTGTCTATCTCAGCTTTATAACCACCTCCACATGCTGCAGCGACTGACTTCCAATTACTGGACTCTGGGTAACTTGCAAAGACAGCAACTTTATGTTGTTTTTTTTTTTTTTTTGGAAGAGGAAAGTAGAACAGACAGTATCACACTTCATTACCCAGACGGAACGTCAAAGTGAGGCTCGTCAGAGTATTCCTCACCCATAATTAGTGAAATATGCTCACTGTGTGCAGATTAGCTGGTTGGGTGCTTCTTTCTGGATTTAAATTGAGAAATTTGTCAAGAGTGGGGTGAAATAAGGTCTCAAGGTGCCATCGGCTTGTTTACTCACTTCCGTCCTGATTTTGAAGCTTTAGAGCAGGATCCTAAAATTGTGTTTAACAGCCAATTGCAGAATCCAATCATCTGTTTGATCGAGGGCTTTGAGCAGGTTTAGGGTTCGCATTGCAAGAATTGGTCAGTTCTCATTAGCCTGTTGGTCAATGGTAATGATTAAGTGATCAAAAACTGAATTATCAGGAGGAAATGTGTGTATTCTGGCTAACAAAGCTATATTCTGATTGAAAGTGGCTTCAGTAGATAGACGCCAACCTGAAGACAACAAAAGCAACAGAGAAGCTGTGAAATGGGGTACATTCTGTCCCATGTCAGTTGTTTGATCTCAATGCAATCAGGCTAAATGTTGATGCTCTAAACTGCTGAGCTTGATGCGTTCTGGAAGCCTAGTGCATGAAAAATATATCTGAAGTGTACATTTAGCAGAACGATGCAATACTACATTTCTGGGACTGGGACGCATCCAAAACAACAGGCATTGTGGCTGGTGGAAAATGGTCCAATACGCTTTAAGGGTGTTAGGGTAAAGCCCGAGTCATGCTTCTCCGTCAGCTCCAAAAGGGAGAGACACGCACGCACGGATGGAGACGTTTTGCCCTCATACTTCGCCATCTCCTGGGGAGTGTTGCAAAGCAATTCCCTGCCAGGACAACAGAGGGCATATCGCTGTTCTGTGGTATCCTGTCATGTGTTGGTCCAAGATAGTGTGTTTATATTGTGTTTTTTTTAATATAAGAGGCTTTTTAACATGGACAAATTTGTCTCTCATTCTCCTCCACCTCTTCATGGGCTCGCCACCTCTAAACCCACGTTTCCTGTCATTTCCGTCCACAAATTAAACGCCTGCTGCGTATCTTTTCACTCCTCCAGTCATGGGGGAATTAAACGCTCATATTTTTAATGTTTTTTCGCGAGGTATTCTTCAATCTTCTCGGTGTCTGCCGCTAGTTATCCTCGGCTCTCTTTATATTTTTGAGGGCGCAATGGCGCGGTGGTGTAAACGACAGCGGTGCCCTGACCAATCACAAGCTTGCATTCTCCATCTCGACTGACCGATCTCTCCAGCAAGCCTGCAAGGACGGATTAATGGTGTTGCGTGTCTCCACACTGATGCAGACGCATGACTCAGGCTTTAGACGACATTAATGCATTCTTTGGAAAGGTTTGCCAGCCCGATCTCTGTTTATCCACACTGAGGCCCTTCAAAGAGCCATCTACAACAGCTGAAACACTCATTGTCTACATTTTCATACACTTCAACAGATCTGATCTGTTGCCTCCAAAACCATCTTGTTTACAGGCACTTTTATTTGAATGGCTAATCTAATAATGAGGAGAGAAAACGAGCTTGTTTACTTCGCAGTGGTGGCGATAGAGAGCTCCAGTTTCGTCCATCCCATTATTATCTGGGGGAGGGAGGAGGAGAGAGACAGTGATCACACTGCTTCCCTGTTCTCACCCACCAACTCTCGGAGCAGGAACCGGTTCTCTTCACTGGCAAAGAATCTCTAAAGGGGAGGAGGGGAAGACAACAAAGTGGTGTCGTTTCTAAACGTGTTTATCTTTGGATGATCATTTGCGTTTTTGCAGATTCTGGATCCTGCCCTTTCCGACTCCTCCTGTCGTGCTGCAGCTCTGTGAGGAGTGAATCTCCTTTGTGTTGCTCTGCAGTTGTTTTATTTCTCTTCAACTTCTGCCTCCTGTTTCAGCGAACAGAGAGGGTTTGTTTCCGCCTCTCTGTCGCTCTAAACGGAATGAATGACAAAAACAAAGGAGGTTGATGTCCATAACTCTGCGACTCACTTCTTCGCCTCGCCCAAACAACGGAGACTCCATCTCCGGCAGAAGATGGAAAGCGGAGGCGGGACGGAGAGCTCGGACAGCGGCCAGGCGCAGCACGCGGTGCCCGGTCAGCCGCCCCGGTCCGAGGCTCCCGGGCTTCCCGCTCCGAAGACTGGCGAGAAGAAAAAGAGTAACCGTGCGCCATCCCCGGCTAGACCGAAGGACGTGCCCGGCTGGTCGTTTACAAAGATCCGCGGAGGGATTGGGACCCCGACCCTGAGCGTCAAGCCCGGAGCCATCCATCTGGGTAGCCGCGTTTCCAGACGCAGCCCGGTGGGGAGCCTCGCTGGGATGGAAGGAAAAGCGGAGAAATGTGGTGGTAAAACGGGAGGCAAGTCATCTCTCTCCGGCGGAAGCGTGTCCAAGTCCCCGGCATCCAAGACGGCTAAAAGCACCAGCGCGCGGAGAAAGGTGTCGGACGCCAGCACTGGATCCGATGATTTATCCAAGGACTCCGGATGCGCCGCCGGGAAGCTCTCCCCGACCGACAGCAGCTCCGAGTTGTCGGACTGCGCCTCCGAGGAGAACAAGCTGTCGGCGGATGCTGGGAGCAGCGACGCCGAGTCCAGGAGCAGCCGCGGCCCGGACGGAGAGAAGCCGCTCGGGGACAGAGCTGCTTCACAAGCCGCTACCAAGACCACCTGCTCCGCCGCAGAGAGACACGATAAGAACCGACCTAATCCGGGCATCGACACCGCTGAGGGGAGCACTTCACCCGGCGAGGAGCGCTCGGTGACCTCGTTTGACAGCAGGGTGCCCGCCAGCACATCCCTGGCGTTCTCAGACCTCACGGAGGAGTTTACGGACGGCATGTATGAGGAGTACCTCAGGGAGATAGAGGAGCTCAGGTCTGAGAATGATTACCTCAAAGTAAGTCTTTCATTTGGTATCACCTGTGAGGAACCGCAGCTGTTTATTATTGGTGCCAGCTCAGTGGCGTCTGCGTCAAAACGCGATGTCAGCACAAAGACCTGTTTCTGTCTTTGACCTGTGCTCCAAACAACTGAAGAAAAATATAATTCATTTTTCTCGTAAGATTCGATATTTCATCCATTTGTCTTTATTTTTTCCCACATTTTTCAATAATTTATCACTGCAACATATTTGTATTTTGTCATGTTATGGTTATGTTATGGTTCATCCAATTAACACATTGGAATTCCCCAATTTGCAACTGAAATAAGTAAAAATAAGCAAATTATAAACAAAGCCCAATAGACAAAACTATTACTGATTATAAAAGTTAGAGAACCTCTGATATTTTGCTGTTAATAGAACATCAAGCATAAAGAGCTAAAAAATATGTGGACTTATCACATCCAATATCCAATTAATGCATTTCTGTTAAAGTTCAAGGTATTTTTCCCCCCTTTTCAAATTTTTAGAGCTAATTCAGACTAGCAAACACACTCCTAGCCTCAGAAAAACAAAGAAAACAGCTTGTTATATTTTCAATTGAGAAAATCTTTACATTTCATTCTTTCTCTTCAACGCAGTGGGACCATCATCAGTTTCTGACATAGAAAGTGTTTCATGTCCCTCAGTTTGGCAGCAAGGGGTGAAATGAAATCTAGATGAATCCATTGGTCAAGCTTACAGTCAGACGGATTGATTAAGGAAGGACTCAATAAGGAGCATGTCCTGAAGCACTTGCTGTCATTGGCCAGACAAGCCAGTAATTGTCACAGATTGATTAGGAGAGAGACTGATGAGCTGTGAACAGAATATTGTGATTGTTCCTCCTCATCATTTGGTTTTTAAGCTGCAATTTCTCTAATGTGTGTTTCTTCATTCTTGTCCGACCTATTAAACGAAAGGAATAAAAATGACAAAGTATTTCCTCTTGCCACCTATAGAGGGGTGAAGACTGAATATAGGACCTCACTTAGAGCTACCTTTTGGAGCACAGGATGTGCAGTCAAGTGATGTTGCAGCTGTGGGAACACCTGGTCCTGTAATCATAATCTAAACAACATACTGAGGTGTCAGAGTACCTCTAAGTCCTTGGGCAATATTTAGTCTGATTTTCTTTTCATTTGACCCATTTTTCCCACAATTCTTTAGTGTTGAGCCCCTTGTGTCTCTCTGTTTTATTGTTTAGCATATTCAGTTTGTGCAGCTTCTGTTTCATTCTTCTATAGGTTGAAATCTCACCCCGACTTTGCCTTTCGTTGTGTTTTAAATTCATCTTTAAAATTTTTGCAGGTCAAAAATATTGTATGCTTTCTATTCAGTCAAACTTCCAGCTTTCTTTTTTAACCCTCCCACTGTCTTTATGGGTGACCCCGCGAGGAAAGTTGACCATTGAGCAGGATTGATGGTTTATCCCTTGAGGTCCATGTGGCAGGGGTGAGGTGGTGCTCACTCCTCACCCCTGCCACGTGGACCCAAGGGATAAACCATCAGCCCTGCTCAATGGTCAACTTTCCTCGCGGGGTCACACTCATTTGGACAGTGGGAGGGTTAATTTAATTTTAAATAGTTTAGATTTTTGACTGAGCTTAAATTCACTACAACTTAACTTGAATAACTGACAATGAGGGAGACTGAGGAGAGTTTTTGTCTTGTGGTGCACAGGTGATACAGGCAGCGCTCTGGTGGGTGGAATGAGGCTGAATGAGCTAAAAGAAAGCACTTAAAATTAACTAACCAGCAGACCATGCCTTGCAAATTAAGTTGTGTGTGTGTGTGTGTGTATGTGTGTGTTTTAATCACTTATGAATATAAGAGTTTGATACAAATAAATACCACCACCATCGCTGAATATTAGGTCCTTCAGAAGAAAAACCCCCCAAAAGTCCTAAAGAGCAAGTCACCCCAACCAGAGTACCAGTTTATCAGCAAAAAAGTTGGTTTGAGGGTGACTTGCTCTTTAACCAAAACTAACAACTCTTAAACACAAGAAAATTTTGTTTATTTTTGAGATTTAAAGATGCAGGTCAGTGTTTTTTTAGTTGAGAAGCTCTGTCTGAGTTTCTTGTACAGGCTAAATGTGAAAATATTCTTCTACCCCTATTTCCTGCATTAGTCGCCAATAGAAAATAGACGGATTAGAGAAACCACACAAATCTATGTCATACTTACATTCATGGACTCATCCATCTTTACTCACGGCGGGGAAGGCTGTTGTTTGTTCAGCGTCCTGGAGACAGCAGATCGCCGCCCTGTCTTGACTAGTAGAAGCTAACCGTTAGCATGAGCAACTTCACAACACAGCAGAACTTCTCTGGGCTTGTGTTATTTCTGGAGGTAAACCATCAACATTGCAAAGAAAACGGAGTCAGTGGTAGAGCCGTGCTGTTGTTATCCAATCAGGGTTGAGATGTCTGAATATCAGGAAGTAAGACTCCAATGCGGTCATGATTTGCTCCCTTCTCCTCTAAAAACTTCTCCTTCCTGAAAACGGAGCGCCACAGCTTTGTTCCATCAGAGATCCACTCACAAGGCATTCATTTATACTTGAGACCAGTAACTAACCGTAGCCCTAACGTTATCAAAACCCTTAAAAATGGTACAATGAGATCAGATTTAGATTTAAAATCTGCACAATCTTACATATAAAATGGCTGAGAAATTTTACTCAGATGATGACTCAGATTATTTGTATGATTCTTCCGAGTTTTCTGGTTTAAATTTTCACAGTCAGGGTCTGCCTCAGACATTCTGTCACAGGACTGCTTTCTTCCTCTTTTCTGAAACGTTTGAATCATTTGTGGGGAAAAAAAGATCAACAAAGAACAGAAATATTCACCAAATCATTAACAAGAAATCTGTGCAACAACTTTGTAGTTTTAACGCCGCCATGTGCAAAAACCATAAATGTTGCTGGTTGTAAACACGATAAATAAATAGATGCACCCAAGGAGAGCATTTGTAAAATATTTGAGTTCAAACCAGAATAAATATTGGATTAGGGATGCATTCGACTTAGCAAAAGGGGCTTGTGGTTTTTATTAAAATGTCTGGCTCTTCAGCATGATGGCTAATTGGTTTGGTTCCTTCTCCTGACTGGCTGGTGCTCACATGAGAGGCAATCTCCCCTTTTCTTTCTTAGTGAGCTGTGAAAAGCAGGTCAGTGGAACAGACTCTGTCTCTGTCAGCCACATGAACTTGTGATCCCCTAGTCTCATGTTCTCACTTCACTGTCACGTTTTGTTTTTTTATTGTAGGTTAAGTCAACCTTTTCTCTGCAGAATGTTTTTGCTTTATTTGCTCCCCTGATTTTATTCCCCTTTTCTTCTCATCTCCTGTCTTTAATTTGTTGCTTTTCCTCCTTATTCATGCTGATTCCATCTTACAGATGTGCAGCACAGTCAGCAGAGATTACTTCCTGTTATTTCCTATCTCTTCACACAAAATCGCTTGCAGACATGCACGTGGATTCATAACAATCTCAGACAGATTCATTGTTTAAATGAAACGTGTTACTTCTCCTTTTGTTAGAGACAAATTCAAATCCTGCTCTGACTCGCTTTCATCTTCCACGCACACATCCTCTCACATCCCTAGAGCTTGTTGTTGCTACAGTAGAGCTGACCTGCATTATCCTCTGTAGCGAATTACAAAAACCTGCTACTACCACCACTACTTTTACGACTACCACTACTACTACTACTACTACTACTACTATTAACACTACTACTATTACTACCACCACTACTATTACGACTACCACTACTACTACTCCTACTACTACTATTAACACTACTACTATTACTACCACCACTACTATTACGACTACCATTACTACTACTACTACTACTACTAACACTGCTACTATTACTCCTACCACCACTACTACTACTACTAACACCACTACTATTACGACTACCATTACTACTCCTACTACTACTACTAACACTGCTACTATTACTCCTACCACCACTACTACTACTACTAACACCTCTACTATTACTACTACCAGCACTACTACTACTTCTACTACTAACACTGCTACTATTACTCCTACCACCACTACTACTACTACTAACACCACTACTATTACGACTACCATTACTACTCCTACTACTACTACTAACATTGCTACTATTACTCCTACCACCACTACTACTACTACTAACACCACTACTATTACTACTACCAGCACTACTACTACTACTAACACTGCTACTATTACTCCTACCACCACTACTACTACTACTAACACCACTACTATTACTACTACCAGCACTACTACTACTACTACTTCTACTACTACTACTACTACTACTAACACCACTACTATTACGACTACCATTACTACTCCTACTACTACTACTAACACTGCTACTATTACTACTACGACTACTATTACTACTACTAACACCACTACTATTACTACTACCAGCACTACTACTACTACTACTACTACTACTAACACCATTACTATTACTACTACCAGCACTACTACTACTACTACTACTACTACTACTACTACTACTAACACCACTACTGTTACTACTACCACTATTATTTCTACTACTACTACTAACACCACTACTATTACTACTACTACCACCACTACTACTACTACTACCACCACCACTACTATTACTACTACTACCACCACTACTACTACTACTACCACCACCACTACTATTACTACTACTACCACCACTACTACTACTAACACCACCACTACTACTATTACTACGACTACCACCACTACTACTACTAACACCACTACCACCACTACTACTACTAACACCACCACCACCACTACTACTACTAACACCACTACCACCACTACTACTACTAACACCACCACCACCACTACTACTACTAACACCACCACCACTACTAATACTACTGCTAACACCACCATCACTACTACTAACACCACCACCACTACTACTACCACCACATACAATCCTTTTCCTGTTTCCCGCTACGCTCATTGCACATGCAAAGGTCTAATCATTTCATTGCAACAATAGCTGCACCTAAAGTCTGATTCAGAGAGATGATGCAATTCATGCTTGAGGCTGAAATGAATTATTGATCTATATTT
The DNA here is from genome assembly GCF_043380555.1 of Nothobranchius furzeri. Taxonomy (NCBI): domain Eukaryota; kingdom Metazoa; phylum Chordata; class Actinopteri; order Cyprinodontiformes; family Nothobranchiidae; genus Nothobranchius; species Nothobranchius furzeri. The sequence continues at coordinate 34,613,334 of NC_091755.1, forward strand.
TTCTAAAAGAGAGGTGGATTCCAACATTATTTCAAGTCATTCACGCTGGATTTCCTTTCTAGTTATGCTCAATGTTTTGTCTTCTTTTTATTGCTTACCGCTCTCCTCAGAGACCAACTGAATAGTGAGACTTCCCCATTGACCTCCCAATTAATGCGCTGAAAATGTGGCAATAAAATGCCAGAATGTTATATTGCATGACTCTTTTCGTGACTAAGCTGCTAACAGCATCTTACTCTGTGTTTATGATGACCGTTTTTTATCTGACTTGACAGAATTTCACACAGCAGTCAGTTTTAAGACGACTCTGATTGCTTTGCAGTTAATGGAACGATTTAAAAGAGGACGAGGTGACTGACAGCAAGCGGCGATTGATGAAACAGATTAGGATCATTAGAAGGTTAATGTAATGATATGTCTTATGGCAGCTCTGAACGTAATGTATAAGGTATAAAGTGGCCACCTCTGCACTTCTAAACTCTCTTTTTGACCGTATCCAGGACGAGATGGAGGAGTTGAGGTCTGAGATGCTGGAGATGAGGGACATGTACCTGGAGGAAGATGTTTACCAACTGCAGGAACTGCGGCAACAGCTTGAACAGGTACGGATGGGTGCTCTAAGGGACTGTACAGCAAAAGGCTTAAAGGTTTTTAAACAGGCAGGCATTTCAAAGGGGAATGACTCATCTGTTTATCATACCTGATCTGGAGATAAAGCAAGAGGCTAGATAAGTTAAATGTTGCAAAGGCGTTCCATCATTATAATAATCCCATAATTACAAGGAACACGCAAGCACTACGTTAAACCCTTTTCATCTGTATATTGTTTATAAAGCGTTGGATACTTCTGCAGCACACTTACAAGTTTTTTTTTTAGTTTTAATCGTTAAACTATAGGAACTAAAGTTTGGTCTAAGTGGTTCAGCTGTTTAAATGGTCAAAGCTTGTAACAAAAAGCTACATGATCCATTAAACGCTACATTTATTTCAATGCAGAAAAGCTAAATAAGCGCAATCAAGGGCTAATTAGTCATATTTAAGCTGTTGTCCCTTCTTGGTTTTATTTTAAAGAGCAAGTCACCCCCAAATCAACATTTTTTTCTGATAAACTATATAAATGTGTGTGTCTAATCGTGCTGCAGACACGTGTAGTCAATAGTTTTGCACTTTAGTGCATTTTAGTTCAAATTTAAATTTTCTGCATAAAGCTGTCATTGTTGTGCCGTTGTCAGGTAAAAACTCTGCACTGCATTTGAATTTAAATCTGCCATTGCTATTGGCTGAAACGTACCCTAAAATGTTAGCTGGTACCATATGATGTCACAATGTCGTTGTGAGCTTGTGTGTGTGTGTGTGTGTGTGTGTGTGTGTGTGTGTGTGTGTGTGTGTGTGTGTGTGTGTTAGCGGCTCCGCTCTCGGTCTGCGAGGCGACAGCATTTGTTGCATTTTTCAAACAGGAAGTGGGATTGGAGTAAGACTCTGGTAGGGGGTGACTTGCTCTTTAAACTAAATGTGATGATAAAATAATTCACATTGAACAAGTGAGACTACTAATGACCGTAAAGATATTCGGAGAATATCTGAAGTAGAGGCAAATCATTTAACTCATTTTGTCGTAAATATCCATACTGTTGGTTTTCCGCACTAACCATGTTTTATCTCAATGAGGTCATTTTAGGAGCTTAAACTACCAAACTTTACTAGTCATCAAGTTGTGACTGGGTTATGCCCGCGTCAGCCGGTGTTTACTTAATATTCAAACTCAAACGTATGTCTAGCTGTTTGCATTCCTTCAATGCTGCTTCCTGTCTATTTGCATAATTTAACAACAAACCCATCACACCAACATGAAGCAAAGTAACAAGTGAGGCTCAGCATCATCTGCAACTCTTCTTTTAGGCCAACAAGACCTGTCGTATCCTGCAATACCGGCTGAGGAAATCAGAGCGACGCTCTCTCCGGGTGGCGCAGACGGGGCACGTGGACGGAGAACTGATAAGGACACTGGAGCAAGATGTAAAGGTAAGTGTTTAGGGTAGCTTAGCATCTTAAATACTGAGCTACATTATGTGATTTCAGAATCTGGCAGCATGTTAGCTAACTAGCCTGAAACAAGTTGGGTTAGAAATAACCATCACTGTCTGTCACATGACAAACCAATTACTGCTTGAAATCCCCTCTCCCACTAAAAACAGACGCACAAACAGAAACAATGTGGCGATCGGACACATTTATTGACCATAAACGATAGGCCCCGAGTCATTGGATAGTATGTTTTGTACTTCCACATCAGATCTTGACCTTTGTGGATTCTTGTGATTCCATAGGTAAGCTAATAAAAAATACCACAATAACTTAGAACATGGTAAATGCTTTGGAAATTTAAAGTAAGGTCTTATTACCATTCAAAGCTTTGTGGCATTTACAGATTAGAGCCATCTCAAACAAAACTGGTCTTTTAACATCCAAAAGGATCAAGTAAAATCACTCCAAGTACTCAAATAAAATAGTTAACAAGTCTTACACCCACAATCCAACATAATACAGCTGATAAACCTTCAAAATTTCCTCCAGACGTGTCTCTTTCTCACCATTACCTCTGTTAGCATCCTCATATTAGCTTCAAACTATTGATCAGTGTCATCATACCTGATCCAACAGGTGAAGGGTTAACCCCACTCCGCGGAGGCTAAAGATTTTGGCCGATTGGTCAGAAGCACCTCCCCCAATTTTCACATTTAGTTGAAATCATTTGTGATGCAGTGTGATGAGGGTTTGTTTTTGCCTTTGCCGACATGTTTCGACGTCACTGCCGTCTTCGTCAGACGCCACCAACATCCGGTGGTTACCCTGAGGAAGACGGCAGTGACGTCGAAACATGTCGGCAAAGGCAAAAACAAATCCTCATCACACTGTGTACAACGAAGAACTAAAGAAAATGAAATCAGAAAACAAACACAGAACAAACATAACAAAGAAACATTTGTGTTGATTGACGCATCAAGTAGCCAATGTCATTTGGAAATCAACAGCCTCAAGCCTGAGGACCCTTCATGTTCTGCTTCTGCAAACGAAGTAGGAACGATTGTAGCTGTTACAGTGCTCTGTGCAGTGTGTGTGTCAGGCCAACAATACGTCTAAGCGTCACCAACGCCCATCGTCATTTTTCAGACAGACGAATATTGCTTGGGAAAATGTTGTATACTGTCCAACCAATAAGCATTGGGTCTTATTATCGGCCTAGTTCTACTTATCGAACCGATGCAAATGTGTTAAAAATGACGAACATGGGCCAACATCTATGCTAACGTCGAGATTGTGTATCCCCAATAAAAATGATTAAAATTGTTGTCTAATAGGCCACAAGAGGTGTAGTGACATCTAAATAAACAAAATAAGATTTTATTAACAAAGAACACGCCTACAGAAATGTTTAGCACTGATTATCTGAGCTGGACTTTGAGCTTTCCTTACTGGTTACGTCATGCTAGTTGGTAAAATCCTAATTATGTCGTTACCAATGGGGCTTTTCTATGGGAGATCCTTCCTGTTTATTCATCTTTATGGATTTAAGACGTTTGTTGTTTGATTTGCTTCATGCTGACATGAGGTTGTGGTTTCGGTTGTGAGATCAGTCTCCCATTATTGTTGTGGTTAAAGAGCAAGTCACCCCCAAATAAACATTTTTTTTGCTGATAAACTAAATAAACGAGTGTCTAATCGTGCTGCAGACACGTGTCGTCAATAATTTGGCACTTCAGTGCATCTTAGTTAAAATTTAAATATTCTGCCTAAAACTGGCAGTGTTCTGCCGTTGTCAGGTAAAAACTCTGCACTGTATTTTAATTTAAATCTGCCACCGCTATTGGCTAAGAGGTATGCTATGATGTAAACTGGTACATTATGATGTCACAGTGCTGTCGTGAGCCTGTGTGTGTATTTGTTAGCAGCTCCGCCCTCTCGGTCTGCTAGGCAACAGCATCTATTGCATTTTTCAAACATGAAGTGGGAGTGGAGTTAGACTCTGATGGGGGTGACTTGCTCTTTAATTTAGTTAACACACACACACACACACACACACACACACACACACACACACACACACACACACACACACAGAGAGAGATCCATTTCAGTCTCTCCCGAAAACCCTTCACAAAGACCCGACTTCACTCAGTTAACAGTTGATGCAAGCGTCCTTCGGACCACGTGCACAGGAACAGCCATCTCAGTCACTTCAGGAATCCCTGATAAAAGAGCTTCTGTACATAAACACCAAACGAGCGCTGGGTAAAGCATTCGAGTGTTTTGTCACGCTGACCCTGGGCTGGTGGCTCTTTGTTAAGTTTGCAGCATTCCTCTTCCATTTTCCACGTTGAGGAGGACACAATGAGGCCTTTATGGAGTCCAAGAACAAGAGTGTTGTGCTTGTATCACCCGAAGGGCTTCCTGCCCGCTGCTGCTGTCTGTCTCTCAGCTGCTGTCTCACCATCTGGCTGTTTTTGGAAGGAGGGGAAGGAAAAAGGATGAAAGCACATCCTGTGTGTCAGTGGGTGCAAATGTTCTGGGATTGAGAAAGGGGAAAAAAGAATCATGCTCCCAGTTTGAAAATTCAAACCAGCCAATCAGAGTGGAGGAATGAAATGTGCGTGTGTGTGTGTGTGTGTGTGTGTGTGTGTGTGTGTGTGTGTGTGTGTGTGTGTGTGTGTGTGTGTGTGTGTGTGTGTGTGTGTGTGTGTGTGTGAATTGAGAAGTAGCTTGAATTTAGTTGCTCATTTCCGTTTGGATGAGAGCAGGATTCACGGATTTCATGGATGACAGGAGGAATGAAAAGGCAACAATTGAGGGGAAACAAAGTTTATTTTGAATTAGTGAATAAAACAGACAAAACTGGAAAAACTCTAATGGGAGACAAGTCCCCTCTGCATGTTCCTCACAACACACGGCTGATTGTTTCTTCTTGGCTGAATAGCCACAGCCTCGAACGTTAGGTTAAGTTAAGCCATGCTGTTGTGTGTGTGTGTGTGTGTGTGTGTGTGTGTGTGTGTTAAGCTCTTGCTAAGCTACTTTTATAGTCACTCCTTTGTTTACTCTATTAGCTTCATCATTAGCTTTACCCTCGCTCCTTTATGACTTTGTGACTGAGCTGTGCATCAATGATCTTTCCAAAATAAAAGTGTTCAGTTTTGATTCTTATCACCTGTGCAACTGAATAAATAACTTGAGTTTTAGGTTAGATTTTCATGTGGCCCTTACGTTTGCCTGTTAGGGATAGTTGCTGTCATATGTGCAAACATGCTTGATGCAATCGGAAAGATTTCTTTTGTGGTGATTAGAACGCATCAGACGCTTGCTGTTTCAGCTTTAATGCTTTTGTATGTAAACATTGATATATTCAATTATACAACAGTTAGTTCTGACCAAGTGATTTGATTGGTCAAAAGACTTTCCAAGAGTGCTGATACTGGACTATAACAGCACTGGGACTGTTTACAAACAGTATCGCTCCGCTGTGTACAGGCGTTCTAATTATTATTGTAGAAGATGTTTGTGTTGCCTAGCAACAGCCTTGTCTGAGTCTCGGTTTCGTGTTGGGACTATTTGTGTTGGCGGAGCCTGATAAATGATTAAATAAATGAACAAATCACAATCTGTTGTTGCTTATTGTTGTTATAAAAAATAAAATGAGCAGGTAGAACTGTTGTATGAAAGCAATATCACACGAGAGGGAGTACGTTGTGGTGTGATTATCTAAGGCACGAGGCCGCAGGCCGAGTGCCAATGACCGGATCACACCAGTGCTGATATTCAGCAACAACGCACCCCCTTTCGTGTGATAATGCTTAAATAAAAAAGTTAGCAGATAATCAAATTAGACAGATTTTGAATGAGCATTCTCTGATTTTTGTGCTATTTGACAACTTTTTAGTGAACCATAGATAGATTTCGTCATTTTAAACAATTCTTAAAATAATAGAAAAATTTCAATGTTTTTGTGAGAAAATTGTCTGGAAATTTGGATAAAATTACCATTGCATTAAAAAAAAAACCTTGGGCACAACCCAGTCTTACCTCGTGGTCCCACATGACCTTTGGCTTGCTCAGCCACTTTGCTCTGAGCTTCTTTACAAGTGGATTAAATCAGCAGCTTAAGCTTCAGATTTGATGACTCACCCAGGCAAATGCAAACAAATCAGCAAATAGAGACATGTAAACTATTTTTACTCAGATTCCTTCACTTTTCTCTCCCTTTCTGTTCATTTCTCTTTTTGAATCTGAGGTTGGTGAGTATGGGGAGCTTTTATTGGGTGGAAAGCAGACTGAAAACTAAAAATCACATGAAGATTTTATGACAAACACTTCTTCTTGTGTTGATCACATGCTCTAATGCTAATGTTTAGACATCGTTCTCGGGTTTGCGGCGTGCACATGGTAGTGTGCGTGTGTGTGTGTGTGTGCGTGCATGCGTGCGTGTGTGTGTGTGTGTGTGTGATTTATTTGGGGAATGTTTAAAGTGGTTAGATTCACCATGAGAATGTCCAACATCATTTCCTGTCCTACTCACACACTGCTCTCATTCCCACCAGCCACAGACATCTGCATGGGTGTGCGCGCGCACACGCACGCACGCACACACACACACACACACACACACACACACACACACACACACACACACACACACACACACACACACACACACACAGAGATGACAAAAGGAAATAGTTGTTAGAATCCCATGAATCATTACTTCATCGTGTTTCCAGGGACTTAAAGGGAATTATTTTATCTGAGTTCGATCTTTTAAGCTCAGTTGTGCCTGAAGACATGGCTGATCTTTGAATGCAACCCTTTTTTATTTTTCATAGACTATGTCAGAGATATTGGTCAGTTAGCTTCGCCCTGCTCTGCCTTCGATGAGGTGACATGGTCACATCTGTAAGCTAAATACTGAAAAGGACCCATGAGATAGTTAGAAAGGATCCCTGAACTCTTCCTTCTTTGTGACCAAAAAAGGATAAACCAGACATCTTCTGCATGAACAGGGAAGCTTTAAAGTGCTATCTATAGTATCAACATCACTTTAGCCTGTGTGCTAAACGTCTTCAACTGTAAGCCTTTTATTTAAAGTCAGTGCGGCCATTTGAAACTGACCCTTTTAATATTCTGTACTCTTTTTTTCCTCAAAGTTTATTTTTTAAAACAAATTATTAAACAACACATTTATGCTCTTGGTCCTTGCAAAGGCAGAAGCATGAGAACACAAACACGACGTCATTAGATTAGAGGAGGGAAGCAGCAGTACCCTGTATATTCCTGTATATCTGTCTGAAAAAGGCCAGATACTGCTAGTGTCTGTGTGTGTGTGTGTGTGTGTGTGTGTGGGGGGGGGGGTGCTCATGAGCTAACGATGGACTCCTTAGAGTTACTTTTATGAGCTCAAGTGAGACTTCCCTCTAATCTCTTTTTTAGCTAGCAAACACGCTAACGTCGAAATTTCACATCACATGTTTCACGTTTTTTTGTGAGTGTCTAGATCCCGACAGATGGACCAACAGATTAAGCATGAGGGCATTGCTCCATTCATCTATGCTCCAACCTTCTGTTTCGGTTGTGTAATCACAACACAAAGAACAAGACAACACATGCTAGACTCCTTTGTAGGGTAAAGCTTAGTTCACTTGGCAGGAATTTTGCGGGAACTGTGCGGTTCTGCCACCTCGCTTTCCGATTGGCCAGATGTAACATTCAATAGGCAGCATGCTCGTTTGTCCCCAAAAATCAGACCAAGACTAATGAATAATGATCGGAATGGTCCCGATGTGCTTCAGAGCAGACCACACAAAGTAGGATTGTCTGATAAGATTATCTTTAGAGTTGTTACGGTAACCGTCACATCTATAAGATTGTCTGGAGGGAAGGAGCTGGTATCTAAGGCTTAACCAGCCTGAAGTGGTTCAGGACTCTGATCAGAAGGCCTCCAGGTTGCCTCTGTTTGGTTGTGTTGGGTACATTCACTAGGATGAAGTCCTGAGGGGGACCTCAAGCCCACTGGAGGAATTACATACCCTCTCTGTCCTGGGAATGCCTTGGAACCCCCCAAGAGGAATTTACAGGCATCTCTGGGGTAAGGGATGTCTGTTTTTCCTGGATTTCTTCTTTTTTTTTTTTTTTTTTGCTTATGTGATTCAACCTTGGACATGCAGAGGGGGCGTGGATGGATTTGAATCAGCTGTCCGTGCAGTCAGTGTTTGGTTTTAAACATTTTCCCAAGAAGCCATTAAAATAGTAATTTCTATTATCAAACAAACCCATAGATGAAGTGCTGGTTGACGACTGGAGGCGTGATTGCACCCATCCTGCTATAATGGGAATCCATCACATTTCCATATTCCCACATTTCTCACTTGCCTTTTTCTCTCTCTCTCCAAAGTTGGACGATCACAGTCTAAACTGCAACAGCTGTCACGCCATGGCGCCCTCTTTCTCTCTCACTCGTATGGTTTTAAATTTAGACACGGATCACGCCACCACTGATGTAACATCCTCTAAGTGGGTACTTTGAGGCCAGATTGTTGGACCAGTGTGAACAGGGTCAGCTTGAAACATCAGTCAAAAGCAGGGCTCAGTGATGCTGAGTTAAAACCACAAAGGACTCAAAACATAAAGGTACATAACAGCAACGTTCTTCGTGCCGTGTGGCAGGCGGTGAATTAGCTTCCAGCCCTACTTTGTAAGCACATTTTACCTCTCATTAAAAACACACCTTTGAGGTTGGTCCTGGGATCTCAGGTGCTTTTGCAGTTTCTCTTGAGTCATCGTTCCCCAACATGAAGGCTCAGTGATTTGTGCCTTGGTGAACAACAGCCAGAAGCATAGTGCTGAGGTAAATGAAAAACCGTTCTGTCAGATTTATGCTTTCATATAAAAGATTAGGTTCTCCTTTACTTGATCAAAGAATGGCTGAAGTACAGAAAATGCACAATGAAAGTGCATCCATAAATAAAGCAGGTTTGTGTGTGTTCAGCGATAAAATATCGATGGTATTGGTGACTTTATAAATAAGAGTAATACCATAGAGATCTGACTGCTTTTGGCCACAAATTACATCAAAACAACAAAGGAACCTGGCTGCAGAGGGCATTTAAATGTAAACAAAGCATTGAGTAGCAGATTCAATTCAATTCAAAGATACTTTATTAATCCCAGAGGGAAATTAGGCTGATGGAGGACATTGGAGTCCTCACACACCAGACAGCATACACTTTAAATAGGTGTTCCAGGTTTGTCTTTGTCATCTAACAAGACAAGAGATGTCCCCCATCTGCTGTTAGCTCATAACTGGTTAAAGCAAATCAAACATTTTTTACAACCATTTTTTTCTTTGTTCCTGTTTTTTTTAAGTTTATTTTCATTTATTCACAAATAAAACAAAACACAAAACAGGTTTGCAAAAATAAAAAAATGAAAGTGGAACAGAAAGAAGCAAAACTTATGTTATCTGTTCCCCTCAACCAAAATAAATACAAATGACAACAAAGGTATTATAGTTAAAGAGCAAGTCACCCCTACAAGAAACTTACTCCACTCCCACTTCATGTTTGAAAAATGCAACAAATGCTATTGCCTGGCAGACCGAGAGGGCGGAGCCACTAACAAATACACACACACACAGGCTCACAACGGCATTGTAACATCATAATATACCAGTTTACATCATAGCATACCTCTTAGCCATTAGCAGTGGCAGATTTAAATTCAAATACAGTGCAGAGTTTTTACCTGACGACGACGCAACACTGCCAGTTTTAGGCAGAAAATTAAAATTTTAACTAAAATGCACTGAATTGCCAAATTATTGACTACACGTGTCTACAGTACAATTAGACACTCGTTTATTTCGTTTATCAGCAAAAAAAAGTTGATTTGGGGGTGACTTGCTCTTTAAACCCTGTTTACTGTTTTAGCTTTGGCATAAAATGGAGAGAAAACAAATCCGCACACACAAAAAATATTTTTTCTTCTTATATTAATGAAAGGAGAAAACAATCAATGTAAAACAAAACACACAAAATAATAGCTAAAAAGAAACAAAGTAGAACATATAATGCGTGTTTTCCCTTTCATTCTCTCCACTTCATAAATACATCTATCTCATAGCATCATATAAGCTAAGCATTTCATTTTTGATATCTTTATTAAAGGTATATATTGTTTTGGTATTCTTGATTTCGGTACTTAATTTATTCCACATTTTGACTCCATATATTGATACACAACGTTCCTTTATATTTATCCTATGTTTTGGTATTGTGTATGTTTTATTGCCTTTCACATCATAACTACTCTTTCTTTCCATAAATCTTATAATCAAATTAGTTGGAAGGTGCTTTTTGTCGACTTTATACATACATTTCAAAATACTATAATCTACTAGGTCGTAAAATTTGAATGTTTTTAATTTGATAAATAATTGGTTGGTTCCTGTTCGGAGCTGCTTCGTATCTCCAACAGAGCGGGTTACAGCCAGAACAGGCCCGTCCATCCACATACACTCAGACCACTTTAGGAACAGTTTCATTTAATAACTAAACATATATGTTTCTGGGCATTGTGAAAACTGGGGAAGCCATAAAAATTCTATTCATGCATGAAAATAGTCAAACTCCTCTACATAGAGCTTCTTTTTGCGTCCCAGAAAATGAACGGACTGCCCTCTTCTCTAAGCATTATGCCACACATCAAAATCAGCCATTCACACGCTCTTGCCATGTATGTATTTCTCTTTTTGAATGTACAAATACTTGGTAAGGAAGTGTGAACCCTTGCCAGAGTGCAGCTGATTTACCACAATGCACCAATGTACTTCCCACTCCATTTTTACCCAGTTGCTTGCTGTGCTCCACCATGCCCCAATTCATCTTTTTCTGTGTGCAGATGTTGTGTGTTTGCACACGGGGTATCCTGGCTGTGTAAAGCAGGATTTCTCATCTACTAGTAAAGGTTTATGCTGAGGGTCTAGACATAAGAGGAGCTGTATAGATCCGTGTGCAGGCATGGAAGGAATGATCTACTCAAGTTTAAAGCAATTATACCTAATTTTGTATCGATTGTAAGTTTGATATAAACTGGGCAAAAACGATGCTGTTTCTCAACACTCCAAATCTCTTACATTAACTCCTATAAATTGTCCATATTGATAATGTATGAAAAGGATCAAAGTGTAACTTCCATGTTTAGATGCACTTCTCTGGCGAATGAGGGAATCGTCTGGCCCTTTAGCAGCTAAATGTACCGCTAACTCATAAACTGGGTCTCTTTAGCATGTACAGCTCAATAAGGTTTTATAGCTTTTCCACTACAAACATCAACCAGACACGGCCCACAACCATGTAACTAATGTAATTAAGGAGGCCAAGTGAGTGAAAACCAGGCGGATGCTGTTCAATATGCACCATAAATCCAAGAGTATGTGCATAAGTACACATTAGTGATGCTATTATGTTCAAATGTTTAAATCCACATAATCTAAGCGTAATCTTGATTAATGGTTTTTTTTGTACTTCCTGTAAATCAACAGTCAGAAAAATCATTAATACAGGACAAAATATTTAAGGATGAGCCAACATGAAAATGTGGGCCAAAACTGATATACGATAATAATAATAATAATAATATTCAATGCTGTTATGGCCGATAACCGATATTTAACAACATTATTATTGTATGTATGCCTATAGATATTTATGAATGTGTCTGTGCAATGATTACCTTCACTGTCACATGACTAAGACGGTGGCACAGGAGTTAAGTGCTCGCCCGTAATCAGAAGGTTGCAGGTTCGAGACCCACTCAGTCTGTCGCTGTCATTGTGTCCTTGGGCAAGACACTTAACCCATGTTGCCTGCTGGTGGTGGTCGGAGGGACCGGTGGCGCCAGTGCTCGGCAGCCTCGCCTCTGTCAGTGCGCCCCAGGGCAGCTGTGGCTACATCGTAGCTCATCCCCACCAGTGTGTGAATGTGTGTGTGAATGGGTGAATGACTGATTGTGTTGTTAAGCCCCTTGGAGGGTTCCAGGACTCTAGAAGGCGCTATATTAAATACAGGCCATTTACCATTTACCATTTAAGAACTACAGCATGGCCATCTCCTTCCACTCCCAATACAGATGCACCAGTGGACACAAGATGGAAATAAATATCGTCTGTAGAAATGAGACAATTTTACTAATATATATATATATATATATATATATATATATATATATATATATATATATTAGGGATGTAAGAAAATATCGATATGGCAATATATCGTGATATTGTTTCCTGCAATATTATATCGATATTCAAAAGCCGTGTATCGAATTTTGGGAAGAATTCACATGCAAACATTTGTGTATTTTCATTTCCTTTGGTGCATTTCAAAAGCCGACTTCTAGTTGGCAGCAGTGTGCAGTGGGTTTTGTTTCCACTATTGAAATGTAAATCTCTTTATTATGGTTCAGATACATCACGATAAACATGTTAAGTATCAGTTTGGGCAGTTTATTAAAATTTCCTACAATAGATTCAGTCTAAAGAAATCGCTACTATTGTCTGGCTGAATGTATCGCAATATATCGTGGTATATCGTATCGTCTCCCCCGTATCGTGATGCATATTGCCAGAATTTCACCAATACACATCCCTAATATATATATATATATATATATATATATATATATATATATATATATATATTATTACATATCTGTATCGGTCCAATTAGTAAAATTGTCTAGAAAGAAGAAAACAGCTGCATGGTTGCCCTAGTCGTCCCCCCCCCCCACCCCCCCCCCCCCCCGATTCTGCTCCAGGAAAAACAAAGCAAACGCTCTAATCACAATGCATTTTACTCGTCGTAATTATTGGTTACAAAGGTTTATCAGATTTATACAATTTTATGAGCACACAATCATCACTTTGGCCCAAATCAACTTTTACCTTGGAGCTAGCATCTATGTTTCTGGTTGGGTTGATGTTTATGTGGCCATCAGAGTCTAAAAAGCTAGGAAGTAGGCCAACGTGATGATTTGTCTGTGAACCTGAGACGAAATAAATATTTAAATATTATAGCTGTAGGGCATTTGCATATGCTCAAATCCAAAACTTAAATCAGATTTCCTTTTACCGCTGCTTCCTGCTGCTGCAGAAATGAAGCGTTGACTTTAGCTTCACTCTTTGACTTTAAGAACTTTTAATGAACAGCCGCCCTTGGGGAAACGCAATCACACTTTCATAGGATCAAATTATGCATTAAATATCACTTCATGCCCAGCCTGTTGTATTATTATTATTATTATTATTATTATTATTATTATTATCTGCTTTCTGAGATCCATAATGTGCCCCCACCCTGATTCATACAGCACATGTGTGAAGTTTCTGATGTTATGTGATACACCTCATTGAATTGTTTCAAATGCATGAAAAATGCTGGACCATTTGATAAGTTTAGGTGCGTTCTTTACGCGAAATTAATCTTCAGTGAGCTCAGTCAGAGCTTTACCCTTTAACTTTTGAGGGAAACCAGTTGTGGAGAAGGATTTTGGAAAACAACTAAAAATGGCTAATTCAAGCTCTTTTTCTTGTGAGATTAATTATTTTCCTTTAATCCCATCAGGTGGCGAAGGACGTGTCCATCCGTCTCCACAGCCAGCTGGACAGCGTGGAGAAGAAGAGGAGCCGTCTGGAGAAAGAGAACGAGGAGCTTAGGGTCCGACTGCAGGAGCTGGAGGTCGCCAAACAAGTCCTGCAGCAAGAAATCGACAAGGTAGGATCGAAACGAGGAGCCAGGTCAGCCGCAGGGCTTTATGGACTAGATAATTGCTGCTCTTGAGTTATTCGCACAATTCAGTGAAAGGGATAACAATAAAGGTGCACGTTCTATATGATAGTGAATCCAGAGGAAGTTCAGAACAAAGAGTCAGGGGTCAGAGAGAGCTGTGTTAGGCCGCTGCTCACTGGGATCAGAGAAAATAATATTTACTGTGCCCGCTCTGCCTCAGAGCCTCAGGAGATCCCGCCTCTGTTCTCATCTCGTCTTGACTTCATTTCTGCCTCTCAGCCGCCACTCCGGGGAATTTGCTGAACCAAGTGTAGCCGGGAGAACGCTGCAGTGAAAAGGAAAGATGGAAATTGATGTCAAGGCAAGCTGAAGTAAAAGTAAACAAAACTCGACCGGTGTTGCACACTGTCTGAAAGAGGAAAAAAGAGCACGGTACACTGACGTCACTGAGATGAAAACAAGGCTCCACCTTTACATCCTGTCCTCTTTTTCCCCTCGCTCGCTTCTTCTTGTCGTCTCCTCCCTCCCATGTCCGATGGTCTGATTACTGTGGCCCCTGACGAAGCCCCTGATGTAGGTCAGAGCTGGATGAATGATTAAATTGATGGCAGGACACTCAGGCTGACTCCTTTGTTCTGGCTGGGTTGTATACAGTTAGCAGTGGAGCGCTAACATCCAAACTTCTCCTGTTTAAATCGTCCCGATTACTTCAGGCTGCTGCCTGCTTAAACTCACCGAAGCAGAGCTTAGACACCTCACCATGTGGAAGGAAACGTGCGTACTATCTGTCAGTCTGTTTACAAACCAGACACCCACTGCACTGAGGTGTTAGCGGGCTGTTAGCTCATCGTCTGACTAACATGTTTGGTTTCATGAGCTTTTCTGTGCAGATCGGAGCAAACTAAGGTTTAAAGAAACATAAACGCTGGTGCACAACGAAGGTCTGGCATATGAAAGCTGCAACACTGGTTTGTGAATTATTGATTGAGTCTGCTCTGATATCGATATTCTTGTAGGAGCTGAGCTAGACACAACACTAGCTAGACCTTTGCAGCTGTAAGAGTCCCATTTTATCTGCAACAAAAACGGCTGTTTGCTTTATTTGGTTACAAAGACAGAGATGGTGGTGGCTAAAAGGTTCTCCAGAAGAGCATTTGCCTGAGAAAATTAGTGGCTTGTTTTGAGTCAGATTTAGGCCAGATGCTGGGTTTGGAGCGTTGGTTTATGATGCAGGTTAGATCTGAAGGAGGAGCGCCAGATGTAGGAAGACACGTCTGGGATAGCTTCATCAGTTTCAAACTCGTTGAAGACGGTTCTATATCAGAAATCCCTTCAAAATAAAAGTCAAGATGTAGATTATTTGGAAAAAGTATCTCTTTATGAAAACAGGTTATTTAGTATGAATTTGCATTAAATTTAAAGCTTTAAATTCAGATTTTTTTGTTTCTCTCCCTTTCCTGTCACCTCTCATTCTTTCTCTCTCCTCCTCCTCCGGCCGCTCCCACAGAGGCCTACAGGAATGCTGATGCAGGGATTGTATTCCCTCTTTTTAAAACCTCTCGACTGTCCGTCTACACCTCTCGCCTCGCCTCATCTTCTGTCTCCTTCAAACCACAGCCGATCCCTCTCCCATAGCCTCCTGTGACCTATTCCCATTTCCAGAACCATCGATCCAGTCCAGCTGTTTGACCTCTGGAGCTGACGGGGTTGGGGCAGAAGTAAAAAAGCCTTTCAGCTTCTTGTTGATTGTTAGCATCATTACTTTTCAGCTTTATGTTGTGATTACGTAATTCTCTGCATTGTAAACAGACACAATCTTCCACACAGAAGGCCGCTGTGGTTTTCTGCTTTACTGAGTAAAGGGCAAAGTGGAAAATAATGAGTTTCTTGTGGTTTTAAACAACTTTGTTTCATTATCTTGTTCTCAGCTGGACTTTTTATTTATAATGACCTAAAACATGTTTTTTTTAGCAGAGCTACATAAATAGACGGGAATAAATGGGAAGGAAGTTACAAAATAAATTCAGAACATCAAGAAAAAGTCACGGGAGCCTATTTAAATAAATAAATACCACAAAGCTAAACCTACCATGATCCTTATTTATTTATTTATTTATTTATTTACTTATTTATTTTACTTTTTAACTACAAAATAAAATTAATTCACACAAAGAATTATAAGTATTGTAGGTCTTAACTTTAGTTTTTGATTCCCATTATAATATTAAAGTCAAATTAAAATCACTATATTATATTAAACATAAACTTTATTGTAATACCCTAGTACATTTTTTGTTTGTTTTTCATTTTTTCTGGAAAACTATTTAAATATTTTTCTCAAAATTTTGACTTTTGGGGATTTTTTAGATTATGAATTATTTTCCTTAAATATTAATTTTAAAAACCTAAATCACAGCAGAAAATACAGACAGTGAAGTAAAAACTAAGAGTACTTATTGAATAATCTACATTTTACTTCTAAGAACTTTTTAATCTTAAAGACCAAGTTCAAGGATAACCGGTTTTTACTTGTTAGTTTTAAATGTGATTGGCCACTCTGAGTTTACCAGGCACTCTAAATGTGAAAATAGTTTTCTATCCTAATTTCCTGCGTTAAATGATAAAAAAGTAAACAGGTGTAGGAATAGCATATTTATGTTTTTTTGGGTGCTTTTAAAGCTCAATATACTACACTACACTCTGACCAATAAGATGTGAATTTCTATATAAATATGGAAATCCAGTCTGATTGGTCTTTGAATGTTTAACCAGAAGATTTAGAATTCTTTGTTTATTCAGGGATTGTCAGACA
This sequence comes from Nothobranchius furzeri, assembly GCF_043380555.1. Classification (NCBI taxonomy): domain Eukaryota; kingdom Metazoa; phylum Chordata; class Actinopteri; order Cyprinodontiformes; family Nothobranchiidae; genus Nothobranchius; species Nothobranchius furzeri. The sequence continues at coordinate 34,629,975 of NC_091755.1, forward strand.
CGTCGTATCAATTCAGACAGAGTCAAGTTCATAAAAAGTAAGAAATTTATTTTCTAAACAATTAAAAACATGACAACTAGAAAACACTTTATGTGATGAATGAATCTAAGTGGATGGAATGTGAGATGTGATGATGTGTGAATGTGATGTTATCAGAACCTTTGTATCTGGAGAAACTGAGCTCTGAGTGGGAGTGAATTGGGTCTGCTATAAACTATAATTGATAGTTTATAAAACCACATCAGACGCAATCTGTCGAGTCTACATACCAGCTCGGAGACCCCCGTGGTAGATCCGGAATGTGTTGAGGTCCGGGGACCCCAAAGGTACTGAAGTCCGTAGAAGAAACCGCAGTGCTAACTAGACCGGTCTCGAGATGTCTCCAGGTCACGACAGGTAGTTATTTGCGTCTATGGAGGACTCTTAAGGAGTCGAAGTTGGTTCAGCTTTGTACTGAAGGAACCGTTTGCTGTTTCAGCTCAGCTGTAGCACGCAACAGGTTTTGATGCGATGGGGGCAGAGTTTCCCTCCGATGGCCAGTCAGAGTTAGGCTCAACTGAAATCATTCAGAAAGTGATGCTGTTTAAATAATGGCCATATATTTGTTTACTGATGAATCAGAATTTGCCCTGTAACAGGGTTTTGCCAACAAACTCAGATACACACCTCCCTCAGATATGAAGATGCTGATTTTGTGGATAAGAAAATAACTATGTGCAGTGATGTTAATTATAACTTGCGTCATTGAGATATGGTGAGTGTGTCTTGTCCAGTCAATGTGCTGATTAAATATATGGCTCATATTTCATTTCATCCTTGTTAATCTTTCAATGTAATAATAATATTCATTTCAACTTCAGTCATTTAAGCACAGATTAATCACAACATTTCATTTAACCATCTTGTCCATTTCATTACATGATTAGTTTCTCATATTGTTCATCCGTCTTGTTCTGTGAATAAAAACCAGTCTTAGGTAAGAGTGAGCTTGCGAGGGACCTTGGCCAAGCAACAGTATCTTTCTTGCAGATTGAAAGCACCAGTTAAGACGTATGCCTCCAAATGGCCGAATACTGAAGAGGTCAGACTGTAGGTGGAAAAACTGACCATTCCTGGAGGCTATACAGGGAAACACTCAAGATTATAAAAGTGACTCAGATCTATGTCGCAGCATTCATCTTGGCTTGTGACGGTTATGGCTGTTGTTGGTTTAGCATCCAGGAGAGAGCAAAGCACATCTCAGTAGAAGCTAACTATTAGCATTAGCATCTCCACCACACAGCAGAACTCCTTCAGGCTTGTGTTATTTGTGGAGATAAAACATGAACGTTGAAGAGGAAACTGAGTCAGTGGTAGAGTTGCGCTGCTGTTAGCTATTCAGAGGTGAGATGTCTGAATATCAGGGAGACCTGCCGTCTTCTGCTCCCCTCTGCTCTGGCTGACATCTAGTTCCTGAAACAGGAGCGCCGGAGCTTTTTCCCCACAGATACTGGAGACCACTGCAAATGTGCTGGGAAAAGACACACGTGAACTCGGTCTTTAATCTCATGAGAAACAATTCGTTTATTCTGTTTTTATTTTCCTGTAAAACTTTCTAAAGTCATTTTTCCAATTCTGTTTCCAGCTAAGCTTGAATTTTACATGATGTTTGTGTTCTCGCTTGGCGATTTGTTTGTGGAGTGCCGTCGATGCCAGGTGATTAAACTTACTTTAGCTGTTGCCATGCTGGAGGATATAATGAAGAGATGCAAGAGCAGAAAGAGGAATAGCAAAGCAGCAAGAAATGAAGACAAAGAAGAGTGAGAAACTGACAGAAAGAGGGGAAAAGGAGGGGAGCCCTGCTCCATGTGGGTTCTTAGGAGGAGAGCTGGCAGAGGTGGAGATAAGAGCCTTTTAATCAGAAAATAAGAGTCCTCTGACTGCAGGGTGAAGAGAAAAATTGACATTTCTATTCTATTTCCACATCTCCTCTGTCATGCTCCCTTTTCCTCCTGCAGTTGTTCAGCGTTTGTCTTTTGTGTGTCTCCGAGGTAGACATGGATGCCCTTCGTCTCTACCTCGCTGCATGTCTCTGAGTTTTGTTTTCCCCTTGAAGGTCATTCAAGAGGTTCCTCCCCGCTTTGTGGGTTTGAGAGAGAGAGAGAGAGAGAGAGAGAGAGAGAGAGAGAGAGAGAGAGAGAGAGAGAGAGAGAGAGAGAGAGAGAGAGAGAGAGAGAGAGAGAGAGAGAGAGAGAGAGAGAGAGAGAGAGAGAGAGAGAGAGAGAGAGAGAGAGAGAGAGAGAGAGAGAGAGAGAGAGAGAGAGAGAGAGAGAGAGAGAGAGAGAGAGAGAGAGAGAGAGAGAGAGAGAGAGAGAGAGAGAGAGAGAGAGAGAGAGAGAGAGAGAGAGAGAGAGAGAGAGAGAGAGAGAGAGAGAGAGAGAGAGAGAGAGCTAGCTGAGGGTAAAAATGTTCTCATACATTAGAATAGAATAAACTTTATTAATCCCACAGTGGGGAAATTCACAACTCTTATAATGTGCATAACATGTTTCTTAGGTCTACAGCAGCTCTGTATAAATTTGCTCAATTCATAGTTGAATTTAATGCTTGTTATTGAATAATGTGCATCAGCTGATAGTGATTTTAGCTAAAGGAGCTGATCATACCGAGTGAATTATCTTTAATTCCCAGCTAAATGCCAAAGGAAGCTGTTCTCTGTGGTTCTTGACTTTCAGGAAATGCTGCTTATTGTTACCAGGAGCTGAAGGATGTGGGACAAGGGTGGCTGTGGTCTTTGTAGCGTGCATTTATGAGTGTGTGTTACCATTGTAGCAGCAGAGAAAAAAAGTGTGGTAATTTAAAGGTGAAAAACTTAGCCTGAGTGTACATCATTTGTTCTTTGTTAATAATTCAGATTTACTTTTTACTAGACGCTTCTCTGGAACGGCATACATTTTCATTTTGGACTTCCTTTTACTATAGTTTTTAATACTTAATCAGTATGCTTATGGATGTGTGTGTGTGTGTGCGCGTGCGTACGTGTGTGTGTGTGGGTATGTATATAGGTGTGTGCGTAAATGAACATGTGTGTGGGTATACATGTTCTTATGTGTTTTTAGGTATTTTTATTCTCATTTATTATGGATGTTGTATGTTTTAGAGAGCGAACATCTACCGAAGACAAATTCCTTGTAAATGTAATTTTACTTGGCCAATAAATCTGAAATCTGAAATCTGAATCTGAATCTGAAGAAGTGCAAAGTTTGTTCCTCTGCAGAATTTTTTTTCTTCTGAAGGCCTGATATGTCATGTTTTTATTTGTTTATCACTTTGTCACACATTTGCATAATAAATCTTCAGGACATTTGAAACCAGAGTGGTGATGATAAGTCACTTGTTGCAGGAATACCAACTGTAATACTCCCTTATTCTCTAGAGAAACACACATGCGTTGATTCTAATACCTTTAATGTTCCTGCATCATGTAGGCTGCAAGTCTGTGCTGTTAAAGAAAATGAGTATGAGTCTGAGACTCATGTCATCATATACTTAGTTAAGTATGGAACATTTTCCAAGTGAGGCATTGCAAGATGCTCTGGGTCTGTTGTAAGCCCATAAGAATATGTAATAACAGCTGAAACACAATAATACTAAAGGTTACGTTGGCTTTATGTGTCCCTGTCAATGTTTAATACCCTGCAACAAAACATGTCATCAAACCCAGTCTCACACCAGCAAAGATGCAGTTGGAGCTGTGTGTTGTCTACAGAGACACGGTTCTTGGTAAATGGGTCAGATATCAAAGTGATCTGAATTTAAACCTTGGATTTATCTGGGTCAGATTGACTAATGAGTACAGTAGGACCCAGAAAAACCAGAGAGGCAAATCAGCTAAATCAAAATATTAGTTCGGTGTTATGTAGGGGTGTGTATTGACAAGAATATGGCAATACATATCATAATATTGGGGATATGATACAATATACGTCACAATATTAGGGATACGATGCAATAGATGTCACAGTATTGGGGAGATGATACATTATATATCACAATATTGGAGAGATGATGCATTATATATCACAATATTGGAGAGATGATACATTACATACAATATTGGAGAGACGATACATTATATATCACAATATTGGAGAGACGATACATTATATATCACAATATTGGAGAGACGATACATTATATATCACAATATTGGAGAGATGACACATTATATATCACAATATTGGAGAGAGGATACATTATGTATCACAATATTGGAGAGATGATACATTATATATCACAATATTGGAGAGACGATACATTGTATATCACAATATTGGAGAGACGATACATTATATATCACAATATTGGAGAGACGATACATTATATATCACAATATTGGAGAGATGATACATTATATATCACAATATTGGAGAGATGATACATTATATATCACAATATTGGAGAGATGATACATTGTATATCACAATATTGGAGAGATGATACATTATATATCACAATATTGGAGAGATGATACATTATATATCACAATATTGGAGAGACGATACATTATATATCACAATATTGGAGAGATGATACATTATATATCACAATATTGGAGAGACGATACATTATATATCACAATATTGGAGAGATGATACATTATATATCACAATATTGGAGAGATGATACATTGTATATCACAATATTGGAGAGACGATACATTATATATCACAATATTGGAGAGATGATACATTATATATCACAATATTGGAGAGACGATACATTATATATCACAATATTGGAGAGATGATACATTATATATCACAATATTGGAGAGACGATACATTATATATCACAATATTGGAGAGACGATACATTTTATATCACAATATTGGGGAGATGATACATTTTATATCACAATATTGGAGAGACGATACATTATATATCACAATATTGGAGAGATGATACACTATATATCACAATATTGGAGAGACGATACATTATATATCACAATATTGGAGAGACGATACATTTTATATCACAATATTGGGGAGATGATACATTTTATATCACAATATTGGAGAGACGATGCACTATATATCACATTATTGGGGAGACAATATGACATATTGTGATACTGAAAGCCAAATGATGTTTTTAAGACTGAATTTTAATGGAAAACACAGACCAGACATTTTCAAGAAATAACATTCAGTGTTATTGCGAGATCTCGTTCCATAAAAGTGAAGGCTGTAAAAAGAAATAAAATGTTTGCATGTAAATTCTCAATAAAAAATTATATATTGCTTTTAAATATTTATTCAATATCATAATAGAAAATGCTGCGATATTTCAATGTATATATTTATGTACATAGTTTATGGAAGGCAATCACATGTTTCTGTTTTTGAGCTTGAAACAAAGAAAGACAAATGTTATGTGTTCCATCTTTGTTGCTTATTCAGATTTTTGGTGACTAAAAATGAACATGTTATTTTCATATTTCAGCTTTTAACAACTAGGTTATAAATAGATCTGTACTTTAAAAGTTTAAAAGAAAACCAGAAATCGTCTGATCCAGATATTCTGAAGAAAAGTATTAAAACAGATATGTAATAGATGAATAGCATGGAACAGGAACAAGAGGGCTTCTCTGAAAAAAAAAAAGAATTTAAAGACAACATAAGGAACATGGGAGGAAAGACAGTATATGATATAAGATAAAAAACATGAAAGAAAAGATACTACAAAGGAAACAACACTTGGGGACTGGAAAGAGGAGAGGGAAAAAAGTGAGGAGAAACAGAAAAAAAAGATTAGGGAAGTCGGGGAAGGATGAGAGGAATATTGCCATAAGGGTTTCTGGGTCAATTTGAGCTTCACAGGTACCACTGGGACACACACACACACACACACACACACACACACACACACACACGCACACGCACGCACGCACGTGCACGCACGCACGTAATTGCACAAGGAGAGAAAAGTCTGCTCTTGTTTTGCAAACACTGTAATATTAGAGAGCTGGGGCGTCTTTGGGGAATCTTGAGGACCTACAGACAAGCATGCACAGCAAAGACAGGAATCAGAGCAGTTCAAGGGCAAAGTAGGCAATAAGGCATCACTGCTGCTCCCTTTAAATCAAGCTGCACTGGCATGTTACCCATTTAGAAAACCATTATAGCTCCAATTAAAGGTCTAGTCTGCATACTTCCACAATATTCTTAGTATAAAGACAAGTGTTTTTTTTAATAATTTACCATTTCCTTAAAAGTAAATGTGTCTAATGAGGTATTTCTGAAATCCAGGGAACTTAAATTTAGTGTTTACTAGTGGGTATCCCTTCAAAACAATTCTCCCATTCGATACTAGAGAAATCATCATCAATCATACAAATAACAGCATTTTAACTGTTAACTTGGTTAGAGGACCAGAAGGAAAATGATTGTTTTAGTAACAGGAGGTGCTTATGGCATTTTAACACAGCAGCTATTAGATCTGTATAAATAAATCCTTGTGTGTGTCACATAGACATGGATAAACATGGACACTTTGACTTCTGCTGCTGCATCAGATTCCCTTCGGATAGATATCTTTAACATTCTCCTTCATTATCCGAGAAAAAAATCCCTGAAGAATATTTAGTTTCTCCAACGTAACTCGTGTTCTTTTTCCTCATTGCCAGTCTTTGTGTTGTAGTTTTCAAGTGTAGCCTCTCTGATAGCTCCGGAGGGTGCAGAGGTAATTTCTTGCCTCAGCAGCTGTAACGTGAGACGGTCTGAGCAACCCCATGCTCCGCAGGGGGGGGGGGGGGGGGGGGGGTTCAGAAAACGGGTCGAATCACTGATGGAGACACTGATAATGACTAGGGGAGCAATAATGCTGCGAGCACACAAGAGGGAGAGACAAGAACAAGAGGACTGGAGGGCATAAGGAAGGAGTGTGGGTAAAGGTGAAGCCCTGCAGTGAGATCGGGATGGAGGCGGAGACTACAAGCAGCTTATGTCTTTTGTCCACTCACACTGTCTGATACCTAAATTGGATTTATATGCACCTTGGAGAAAGTCAGCACAGCTTTTGTCCCACTCAAGCCACTCGAAAGGACAGAAAAAAATCAACTTAAAGTATCAAACAGAAAAATGATTTCAGTTGGGTGAAAGTGGTGATTGGATGAGCCGTGAGAACAAATGCAAAGAAAAAAACTGTTCCGTGACATTTTCTTTTGAGTGGCCATTAGAGAGCTGCTGTAAAATATCCAGATAATGGTCGCCTTTGTCTGTGGTCCACTTTACTTGAGTGCTAATGTGTCAGCAGAGAATGCCTCTCAGCCACTGATGATTCACCTGTGACAGGTGTAGACCTCCTCTCTTGTAGAAAATCACCCTGCAAGGAACTTTCAGAACTCCTACAAGTTCTGTTTGATGACGTCTAAATCATTAAAAGTGATTTTGTGTAAAAGTTACAAGTAAATACTATCATACTCATTGGGGGGGGGGGGGGGGGGGGGTGTAGGCAGGAATCTGGTTATGCGATATTTATCACAATACAGGATGGCGATATGATAAACCGTGATACTAAAATGCAGACGATATTTGCAATTTTTAAGACTGAATCTAACTAGAAAACTCAGGCCAGATGCTTCCAAAACACATTGGGTCTTATTGCAAGGTAAATCTGCTGCCACCTAGTGGTCGGAGGTTGAATTACACCACACAAAAGAAATTCAGCAAATGTTTGCTTGTAATGTAAAATGTAAATGTTTGCTGGCCTGAGTTAAGTTGATGTAGTTGGATGGTAGCTTTGTAGCTTTGTAGATGTAGCTTTTCTTTTTGTTAAAGCACATATTGGTATCAAAAATGGAAAATCGGATCAGTAAAAAATCTCCAAACAGCAGAAAACCCCCATTAAGAAGATTTTCATACATCGATATGAACAATATTAACATTTCCACCAGCAACGGTTTCCCATTAGGTCACACTCAGATTTTCTCTGCAGCAGTTGGGTTATTAAAGGCCGAGCTGTCGCAATATTAGCAGATGCAACAAAGCATTTTAACGATTGAGAGCTGAGCTTATTAACGTTTTCCATAACTTGGGGCTTGGTTTTCTTTTTCCTTCCCCAGATTTTTGCTGATTGGACCCAAAATAAGATTTGATTTGTAAAGCAGGAGATGCATTGCTATGGAAACCAAATTCTCCACATGAAAAAAACAACTCAGCAGTTCATCACATACATGACATTTTTATTTTCCTCTCAACTTTGCACCAGATGTGAAGGAAGAATTTTTTTTGTGCAGAAACAAAAACATCGGACTGCTTTAAGTCGGCTTGTTGAGAAAGGCATAAATAAAATATTGTTAGTGGACAAAAGCTTCACAGTCAGTCGCTGGAGGACAACAGGGAGACAAATGAGCAGATGGCGATGGGTGGGAGGGGGAGAACTGACTAACTCACCCCTTCTAAAGGGTTTAAAGCCTGTAAAAGCTGGATGAAGCGCCGATTATCTCACCTGTGGGGAGAAGCTGAGGTTTGCTAATCAAGGCTCCACTTTGAGGTCTGTGGGGAATCATTGCATGTGTGTCGGTGACACATTTGTATTTGTGTGATGGGCTCATTTATTGTAAAGTACAGGAACGTAATAGATTCATCTTACCTCACAGGCTCCGTGTGGATGAAAGGATAAAACTGAGTTTTGAATCTGATTGTAACGGTGAGCAGATCATGCATTAGACATAAGCTACACGTCCAGAAGTCGTGGTGTTTCTCTCTGCACACCACTATACTGCCATTGCACCCCCAGCTCCGAAGTGCTTTTCGTCATGAATCTTTACCTCTCAGAGCCAAAGTTAGACCTTTTCACAACGCTTTATTTTGATCCCATTTAACCTGGCAGCTAACCATGGCACAGCAGCCTTTAGCTCATCAGCTTAGCACACACTTTGTTTTATTGGGAGAAGTGCTGAACTGCAGATTGAGTGTGATGCACCTGCCTGCGTGATCATGCAGTTACATCTTACTGGGTTGTTTTAAGGAGTCGTTATTGACATTCAGTTCTCATGCTAATGCCATTAAACGTTTATTCCAATCCAACTTCTTTCTTTTTCTCTCCAGCAGTGATAAAACCTACCTGAATAACCATAAATCAGAAGAAACTGTTCGCAGGTAATCTGCTGGCTTCTCACTGTCCAGGAGATAAATAAATGGAATACGTCGAACACGCCTGGAGCCAAATCAATAAATGCATTTAAAACTTTGAAAAGGAGAGAGCGCCTCTGAGTTTATTGGCTTCACATTTTGCTGATTGAAAGCTGGCGCTTCTCTCTGGAACGTGGTCTTATGTGCAGTCTTATGATGCTATTTTGTTAAAAACTCTAAAATCAATAGGTGACGTTAGTATTTTTCTAAAGGCCTGCATTTATTTTAAAAATCTTTGTTTGCTTGCTAAAACACTAAAGGAATGATGCAAAGACTTATTTTATGGTAGAGATAATACTTAGATATAATAATAATAAGAAGAATAATAATACATTTTATTTATAATGCGCTTTACATTACAGAAGTAATCTCAAAGTGCTACAGAGTATAGGGGACAGGTATAAGGTACACAGCTAGTTAAAAACAGTTAAAATTTCAGGATACTTGTAGCGGGTTCCTTCCATTGAAAACGCCGCTGTGGGTGAGCGGGCCAAGCTGTGACGCGTCCTCCAACAAACCATTCTGAATCGTCTTATTTGTTTTTATTTGTGGTTAAAATACATAGGTTGGGATAAATAAATTGGCTTCTGTTATATTGAATGGTTTAAAGTAACGACGATAACGACGGTCAACAGAAAAGTTTTCGTGACAATCGCTCACTGACAAGTTGGACGTTCAGCTGACAGATGAGAGGTAGGCGACCACGCCCCCCGCCATCACCTGCAGCACGATGAAAAATTAAAACACTTGCGCCATGGCTAATAAACAAAAACATTCAATTTGGCGCCTACAGTACTATCAAGTATGGAAAATAAAAACAGTCCCCAGAAGTAGATAAAACCCATCTAAAAGGTCATTACAGTAGATGCAAACACTAAGTGAAAACAGCACAATAAAGTAAAACACTCAGTAGGTCGTTGTGCACTAGAAAGCCTTATTAAACTAAAAGGTCTTGAGGCCTTTTTGAACAGCTTCACAGATTGTGTGGCCCTTAGAAACTCTGGGAGAGAATTCCAAAATTGAGGTGCCACTGCCTTGAAGGACCTGTCTCCCGTAGTGGAGAGGTTAGTCAGTGGTTGGTGCAAGCGGTGTGAAGAGGTGGTAGAGAGGAGGGTTCTTGTGGCAGTGTGTGGGATGAGAAGTTCGCTCAGATAGGCAGGAGCAGTTCCATGGATGCACTGGTGAGTAAGAAGGCCAATTTTGTACTGAGCTCGATATTGGATGGGCAGCCAATGACGTGATCTCAGAACTGGAGTGATATGATCGTATTTACGTCTCCTCATCAGGACCCGGGCAGCTGAGTTCTGGATGTGCTGGAGCTTTTGTATGCTCTTGCCGGGGGCCCCAACGAGGAGGGCATTGCGATAGTCCAACCTGGAGGAGATAAATGCATGGACCAACTTCTCTGCATCTGGCTGGGAAATAGAGGGACGGAGTTCAGCAATGTTTTTGAGGTGGAGAAGAGACCTGGTTGTTCATTGGTATTCGTCGCTGCTGTGGCTGATCTAATTACATTACAGGTGGAGGGTATTAAACTGCGTACATGAGCAATCCGCACACAGAATCCTAATGTTTCCCTCTTTGTCCACTGTCATTTCACTCTGGAAGTTTGAAGACCCTAGAGAGCAAAGTGGGAGGATTTAACCTGAGATGTGCAACAAGCTGAGCCTTAGCGCTATAATTCACTTTCATCAATCACAAATTAATTATAATAAGAAGAAAATAAATCACATTAGCTAGTCTGGTAAGCCATATATAGTCTGGCCACGACCCATAGACAAAGCTATGGTTGTCTTTCAGACTGTCTCTGCATGCAACTGGACAGCACTGGGACCAATTAGAGTAGCGAACAACGTGACTTATTCAGCTACAGAAATCAGTCAATGGGGCAGTCTGCCATACACTGTCCAAGAAGTAGAAGAAATTCTTGTCTGCTCATGCCTCAAACAAAAAGTTCAGGCTTAAATCGTCCAACGTTGATGCTAAAGCTGTTTCAAACAAGCGCCTTTCCTGAGCCATCGTCAACTTTGTTGTTTTGCTCCATTGCAGTTCTGCAACAATGGTGCTAAGCCTGCCCAACGTCTTGTACAGAGTGGAACGGTGCCAGTTTGAAGAAGTTATCTATCTCAAAACCCACTGGTGGTGGTTTAACAAGCAGTCTGTGAAATCAAAGACCAAACGGGGATCATCTGGGTTCTAATTAAAGTGCAGACTAAGAAAGAAATCAACTGTGGAGGTTAAATTCCCCGTTAGCTACATGGAGTAACTGGGCGTTAGTGTTTACAGTCTAGAGGGGGAAGGATTTAGATTTGAGACCACATGGATGGGGAGGGAGGGGACCGTTGTAACACAGAAACAACCCCAAGATTCTGTTGCCGCTGGGCAAACAGCAGACGATTTGTAGCTCAGACAAGAAAATGCATGTGTGAATCCAAAAACAGCTTTGGGATATTTTTCATGAAGGAATGACAATAAACAAGGTCAAAAGCTCCAAAAGTGGGTTTTGCATGATATAGGAGCTTTAAGACTAGGGATGGGTACAGAATTCGGTACTTTTCAAGGTACCGACCGAATTCCATAGTACCGACCGAGCACCGATTCACGTCATTTCAAACGGTGCCTCGTTTCAGTACCCGTCCTTCATAACGAGAACTTGCCAAGACAAATACGCATGCACAAGAGCGTTATGTCGCCGGTCCCTGCGAGCCAGTTGTAAACAGAGCAGCATGGTAGAAAGAACGCACGCTAAAGCTTGGGTCCACTTCACTAAATGTGATGGGTAACTGGGTGATGATGAAACCAGCGACAGACAACGATCTGAGACATCCTCATCTTAATCTGCTCCGGTAGGTAAAAAAAATGTTTAAGATAACGTTACCTTGATATGTTAGCTTCCGTTTCGCTAATGGTGCGTTCGCTTTCTCCTCGGAACTCTGAACTTCCGACTAGAAGAACATGAATGCGCTCTAAAGTTTGGCTTTACTTTACTAAATGCGACGGGTGAAGATGAAACCAGCGACAATGATCTAAGTGTGAGGCATCATCATTTGTAATCTGCTCCAGCAGCTAAATAAACTGTTTAAGATAACGTTAGCTTGATATGTTAGCTTCCATTGCCACTGTTGTTATCAGCTAATGGTGCGTTCGCTTTCTCCTCGGAAATTCTAACTCCCCATTAGGAAAAATCAAATGAAAAAGGACGGCAAAAGGAATAAAGATACACAGTAAATTTAGCTCACAGTAAAGATGTTTGCTTCAGTTTAATTATCAGCTTATAAAACTACAAGGATGATGTGAAAATACAAACAGTTGAATGTTATTTATCGTGATATTTATCAAATATGGTTATTTATTGAGAAAAATATATATTTAATTATAAAAGAGAATTAAAATAATAAACACTCAAAAGTATCGAAAACTGGTACCATTAAGTACCGGTATCGACTCGTAGGTACCGGGAATTAGTACCGGATCGATTCAAATGTCAAATGTACCCATCCCTATTTAAGACTGAGTATAATATGAAAACTCAAGCCAGACGATTCCAACTCACATCTAATGCATAAATGACCCGCACTTGTATAGCGCCTTCCAGAGCCAGAGGACTCCAAAGCACTTCACACTACAGTGTATCTTTTGACCATTCACACACACATTCACACACTGGTGGTGATGAGCTACAATGTAGCCACAGCTGCCCTGGGGCACACTCACTGGTCCATCCGATCACCATCAGCTGGCAAGGTGGGTAAAGTGTCTTGCCCAAGGACACAAGAGCAGAATTCTCTGCCGGGACCTGGGATCGATCCCGCAACACTCTGATAATCACTGGACAACTCGCTCTACCTCCTGAGCTACTGCTGCCTAGTGTTACTGCATAATTGCGTCTTGTTCCATCAGAGTGAAGGCAATAAATACTGCTGCCACCTAGCAGTCGGAGTTTGAATTGCGTCACATAAAAGAGATATAGTAATGACATGTTTACATGCCATTTCTCAATAAAAATCAATCAGCTGCTTTTAAAAGGATCAATTCAGCATCTTAACGTGAAATATTGCAATATTTCAGTGTATCAACATTTTCTGACATCCCTAATTTGAGCAAACCTTCACGTGCCTCTCACTGATCACACACAATACGTGTTTTGCAAGAAATGTTCTTAGTAAAACACATTTTTTCCAGTTTCCTCCAAGAGGACTGTTGCATTTGGTGTTTACCACTCGTGGTTCAGAGGTTTGTTACAAAGTAATGGATGTGGAGGATTATTGTTGATGGATGATAAATGTGAGCTCTGCGGGGCAGTGAAGCAGCCTTCAGCTGCACAAACGCACAATAAGGAAAGATTAACATGAGCGGCAGCTGTGGGTCATTTGTAAAACACACGTGTGGCTACAGGGTGACAGAGTGTGTGTTTGTTTGTCTTTTCGGTTTGAAACCTCCTTTATAGTCTGCTCTTCTTTCTCCTCTCACTTCCTGTCCTTTTTGTTCTCTTTCGTTCCTCTTTTCCGTCCTCCGCTGCCTTGTTTGCCCCTTCTCTTCCTCCCTCACGTTAATCTGCTTTCGCTTTCCTCTCTCTGGCTCCTCGGCGAGGGTGACATCATCACCGTGCACCCGGCTCTTGTTGTGATGTGGAAGTGTAGACGTGGAGAATGAGGGGCTGGAACCACCCACTGACGCTCGTCTGGCCTGGCCGCGGTTGCCGTGGCTGCACTGTTGCTGTTGTGTGTTGCTATGGTTACTCAGAGTGAGAGGTGCAGAGAGGGTCCTGAGCTGCAGATTCTGATTATATACATTTGAAAACAGTTTTGGTAAATTATAGGTAGCTTTTGAAATCTTTTCAGTGAAACTTAACATCTACAACGTTATGATGAGCTGTAAAGGAAACCGTAGGAGTCCACGTCTTCCTGATGGGAACCACTGGTAATGGAGCAGAATGGAGCTGTGGGTGTCTGGGGCTCGCTGTGATGAAATCACACAGTGAAAGAGACAGAAATAGAGGGATTATTATGTGATGGAGTTGGGTGGTGCTGGTGCCTGAGGAAGACCTTAAGAGTGCAGTGTTGACAGACAGCTGTGGAGGAGAGGGAGGGAAGGAAATATATGAAGAAATAGATTTAAAAATAAACAATTTGCTCTGGCCGCATGGTCTGAGTGAGCAGGAAGGAAGAAGAGATGGTTTTCACAGGGTCAGCATTAAGAATCAGTGTTTAAATACAATTTCAGGATTTCATTATCCCACATAAGCGCGTGCCTGGATAAGTTTAGATCTAAACAAGTTCTACTTTAGTCTGAACAGTGCGCCCAAACGTCTTCAGTCTGATGGCAAATAAATAGATATTTTATTCTACTGTTCAGTTATTTTAGCCAAATGAAAATGTTTCTTAGTCTAATGCATGATATGAGTTTTAATCTATGTAAAATGTCAGATTTTTCATGATCGATTTTACATGGCAGCAAGTTGAAAGGAGGTTTTCTTTGCTTTTTTTGCACCAACTGAGCTTCATGCACAAGTCTTATTAAAGCGTTCGAAAAGTATTGAAAGCTTATTTGTCAAGAAACACAAACCTGATATTAAAGTTTTTAAATAAAATTTAAATGATCTTTGGTGTTCTTTGCTTTTTCAGTTTTGTTGACAGTTTCTTTCTGAATTAATTGGCATTCGCTGTTTTTTAAAACCAAATTTAAAAGGAGACCAGGCAGTTTTGGCTTGCTTTTAGCCCCCCCTAGTGTCCGTTAGTGAAAGTAAAAGTGAAACTTATCATCTTGCTGTGCCTTCTCTATTTAACACCTGAATCTAACAGCTGATATGTCTCCCCAGGCTTCATTAGTTTCTACAGGAGCGATTCGTCACAAAATTAAACAAATAACCTGTTTTCACGATCTGAACTGCAGCGCTGGGGACCGGACCGGCACTCGGAAGGTGCAAGTGCGATATTCAGGCCACAGAGGGCAGCAGAGGTCTGAGTGATTTTACCTGTAAAGGGTCATTTTAGCACCTAATGGCTCAAGAAAATGATTAAAATATGAAAATGTTGCATAGCATGGCTTTAATGAAAAAAGGAACCCAAATGAGAGAATCAAGATGTCTTATGGCATCTTGTGTTTGTTAGAAATCCATCGTACCCTAACAGCACCACCTGGGACATTACAGATTCCTACAATGTTTTCTCAGCTATTCTCACAGTTTAAAATAGAAAGTGTTGCTAATTCTTTCCTAGTGTGAGGAATTAGCACCATTTTGCCTTTAAAGTATTTTTACCAACAGAGCAAATTTATATTACATCTTATTTAAAGATCAAACCAAAGGATAGGACAGAGCGGAAGGAATTGATGATGCTGACATAATAAAATGGGACGAGCGAGCTGAAATGTGAGACCGAGAGGGTGTTTTCGTGGGAAATTCAAGTGTTTTCAAGAAAAGATCAGTTTAAAACATGGAAATAAAGTGTCCTTTCACAACAGGAGAAGTGAGATAAATGCAGGAAGAAGTTGGAGGAGAAAGAAAAATGAAAAGGAAGAATGAAAAGGAAGAATTCTGGTGATGAAAATGTATTAAGCTGAATGAAAGAAAGCAGAGAGGGGGCACTAACATGCTCGGTGGATAGGGATGACTGTAGCTAAAGTAAGAAAGATTTACCCTTGTCCTTTTGTGGTAGAGGACGCACACTCGGCTCAGGTATGTTCACTAATTGTGCGCAATTTTATGGTCCATCTTTAAGGATGAATGTGATTTAAATATTTAATTAAATTATTAAATACAGAAAGATAAATCTGAACATAAAAATACTTCTTTTTGAATCGTATACTCCATATGATCAAATATTACCATTGACACTACTGAGTTGTCATGGTGTCAGAGTCCAAGCCCCCAGGCCGGCGTCTCCCAGCTGACCGGCTTCTGTCTCGGACCATTACCCAGCATGCCCCTCGCGGGGATTCCCTCCACGTTGCACCTGCGTCATCCATGTCTATATATGGAAGACGCCACACCGGCTCTTCACTCAGTCATCGTTCCACCGTGTTCCATGATCAGAGTATTCAGAAGCTAAGACAGTTAAACCTCCACCTTTCTAACTCAGACCTCATCCTTCCGTCAGCCTTTTCAGCACCGCTTGCAGCCAGCAGTCTCTAATAAAAGCTCTTACTCCCGAACCCAGTCTTTGAGTCTGACAGGATGACTGAGTCCATTAATCCAGCGGAGTTCGAGCAGATGAAGAGGAAGTTGGAGCAGGTTGTTAGCGAGAACGTTCAGCTCCACGCCCTGGTCGACCAGCTTAACACCAGGCTGAACTCCCAGACCGATCTCTCCCTGCAGATGTCTACTGCCGTCACGGCTCTCCAGCAGCAGGTTCATGCGCTCCAGTTGCAAGCCCTCACTCCACCAACGGGAGAGCCACACTTCAGTCTCCCGGAGAAGTGGAACGGAGAGACGGGGAGTCCAGACGGTCTGCTTGCTACCCTCGACATGCAGTTCGAGTGCCACCCAGGACGCTTCCCCACTGCGCGCTCTCGGGTAGCACAGCTCACCTCCCTGCTCTCCGGACGCGCGGCAGAGTGGGCTGCTGCGCTCTACAACTCCAAATCACCGGAGTGCAGCGACTACGCTGCATTCGTGGCCGCTCTCAGAAAGACTTTTGTTCCACCCAGCAGCGAAATGGGGGCAGAGACACGACTCTTAAAACTCCGCCAGAAGGAGCGCTCTGTGTGCGCATATGCGTCGGAGTTCCGCACCATCTCCGCCAAGCTGCGGTGGGATGACTCTGCCCTCCGAGCCGTCTTCTTGGAGGGACTGGCAACCTACATCCGGGATGAGATGGCGGGAAAGGAGCTACCCCAGACCCTGGATGAAGTTGTGGATCTGGCATTGCGCATGGATCAGCGGGTTTTGGTTCGGCCCAAGCCTCTCATTCGCCCATCCAGGGCGCCTGGACTTTTTCCTCGTCCCCCCACGCCTACTCCCGGACCCGTTGCCACTGAGGAGCCCATGCAACTGGGCCACCTTCCTCCGGAGGAGAGACAGCGAAGGTGGCGCGAGGGCCTCTGCGCCTATTGTGGTTCCCCCGACCACAGACGCATGAACTGCCCCCTCCGTTCGGGAAACGAAGGAACCCACTGAGTCTCGGGGTCGCTCAGCCTGGGTCACCTCCAACCCCTGCCCTTTCCAATCGGCTCCTTCTGCACGTCACCCTCCAATATGGCGAGACCTCGCTCCAGATGCACGCGCTGGTGGACTCGGGGGCCGCTGACAATTTTATGGATGTGGATCTGGCTGAACGCCTACGGATCCCCACTACCCCCTTGGAGAGGGTTGTACCAGTGACCACGGTGGACGGCAGGCCCCTCCAGCCTTACCCTGTCCAAAACCGAACGCAGTCTCTCCAGATGACAGTCCAGGGCCACCGGGAGACCCTCCATTTCCTGATTATCCGTGCTCCCTCCTCTCCTCTAATCCTGGGGTTTCCCTGGCTCCGCCTCCACGACCCACGTATCTCCTGGTCCCAAGCTCGCCTTCTGGAATGGGGGGCCCAGTGCCGGACCCACCTCTCTCCTCCTCCACCTCGACCTGACTGCCCGGAAGGTGGATCCGGTTCAGCGCCACCCAATCTGCCACCGCCCTATCGGGATCTGGCCGCGGTGTTCGATAAGCAGCGAGCCACCGCACTGCCGCCTCACCGTCCATACGACATGGAGATCAAGCTCCAGCCAGGAGCCATTCCACCCCGGGGGCACCTTTTTTCTCTCTCCCCCGCCGAGTCCAGAGCTATGGAGGACCATATCGACCAGGCCCTCCAGCAGGGTTTCATCCGACCCTCGTCGTCCCCAGGTGCTGCAGGCTTCTTCTTTGTGAGGAAAAAGGAGGGTGATCTCCGCCCCTGTATTGACTACAGAGGACTGAACAAGATCACAGTCAGAGATCGCCATCCTCTGCCGCTCCTCACGTCTGCCCTGGATGCCATCTCCCAGGCGCGGATTTTCACCAAGCTGGACCTCCGGAGCGCCTACAACCTGGTCCGTATCAAAGCTGGAGATGAGTGGAAGACGGCGTTCATCACCCCCACCGGTCACTGGGAGTACCAGGTCATGCCCTTCGGACTGTGCAATAGCCCCGCCGTTTTCCAACGCTTCATCAATGATGTCCTCCGTGACATGTTGGGACGGTGGGTGTTTGCCTACCTGGACGACATCCTGATATACTCCAAGTCAGAGGCTGAACACCACCACCATGTTCGCGCGGTCCTGACCCGGCTCCTGGACAACAACCTGTTCTGCAAGCCCGAGAAGTGCTCCTTCCACCAGAGGTCCGTTTCATTCCTGGGCTACCTGATCTCGGATCAGGGTCTAACCATGGACCCTCAGAAAGTCCAGGCAGTTAAGGACTGGCCCCTACCTACCAGCCTAAAGCAACTGCAGAGTTTTCTGGGTTTCTGCAACTTCTACCGTCGATTTATCAAAGACTTTAGCACCATTGTAGCACCTCTCACTTCTCTCACCCGACCGAGCCCTCCTGGTCAACCGTTCCGGCTCACCCCAGACGCCGTTCGGGCCTTCCACTACCTAGTCGCTCGTTTCACATCGGCTCCTATCCTGCGCCACCCGGACCAGGCAGTCCCTTTTGTGGTCGAGGTCGACGTCTCGGATGTCGGCGCCGGCGCCATCCTGTCCCAAGGCGGCCCCGACGACAGGCTACATCCCTGCGCCTACTTCTCCAGGAAGTTCTCCACCACCCAGCAGAAGTACGGCGTGGGGGATCGTGAACTGCTAGCCATAAAATGGGCGTTGGAGGAATGGAGGCAGTGGCTTCTGGGCACCACTCAGCCGTTCACCATCTGGACTGACCACCAGAACCTAACCCACATACGGTCCGCCAAGCAGTTAAATCCTCGCCAGGCACGCTGGGCCCTCTTCTTCGAACCCTACGAGTTCCATCTCACTTATCGCCCCGGGACAAAGAACCAGAAGGCGGACGCCCTCTCCCGCCAGTTCACCCATTCAGCGCCCACGTCCGAGCCGGCGCCCATCCTCCCGGAGCACCGTTTTGTGGCCCACCTTGGGTGGCCGTTGGAGGAGGCCATCCAAAACGCCCTCCAGGGTGACCCAGCGCCACCAGAGACCCCCGCCGGTCGGCTCTACGTCCCCTCGGCCTGTCGCAGTGAAGCGTTGTCCTGGGCCCACTCATCACGCCTGTCTGGTCACGCAGGCTTCTCTCGGACTCTCAGGTTCCTTAAACGGGCTCTCTGGTGGCCACGTATGGAGAGGGATGTTAAGGAATACACGAGCGCTTGTGACGTCTGCGCCCGCTCTAAGGCATCCACCCAGGCTCCGGTTGGCACCCTCAGACCTCTTCCGGTGCCCAGCCGCCCCTGGTCCCATGTGGGGCTGGACTTTGTCACGGGTCTCCCGCCGGTCAACGACCTCGACACCATCCTGACGGTCACTGACCGGTTTTCCAAGGCTGTTCACTTCATCGCCCTCCCGGGCCTCCCCTCGGCCCGACGCACTGCAGAACTGTTTCTGGAGAACATGGTGCGCCTCCACGGGTTCCCGGTAGACGTGGTCTTGGATCGTGGTCCCCAGTTCACGGCCCGTTTCTGGAAAGCCTTCTGCCATCTAGTGGGAGCCTCTGTCAGCCTGTCTTCGGGCTACCACCCACAGACCAATGGTCAAACGGAGCGGGCAAACCAACATTTGGGCCGGTACCTCCGCTGCTTTGTTTCGGCGCAGCCCTCGCAGTGGCCTAAGTACCTCCTCTGGGCGGAGCTGTCTCATAATCTCCACACCTCCTCGGCCACTCAGATGTCCCCTTTCGAGGTCTGCTATGGCTATCAGCCCCCGGTCTTTGCCCACCAGGAACCCGAAGTCGCGGTGCCGGCCGCTCAATCCCTGGTGAGGCGCTGCAAAAATGCATGGATCAAGGCGCGGGCCTCCATCACCCGGGCCAACGCCCGTTACTCCCACCAACACCTCTGCAGGCACCGCCCGGGCCCCTCCTATGCTCCACGGGACAGGGTCTGGGTGTCCACGGCAGGCCTCCGGGTCCGCGCCGGTTCCAGGAAGCTCGCTCCCCGGTTCCTCGGACCCTACCCCGTGCAGAAGGTAATCAACCCGGACACGTACCGGCTGCCTACAAGCCTTCGCGTCCATCCCACCTTCCACACCTCCCGGCTCAAACCTTATGTGGAATCCTCACTCCTGCCGCCTCGGGCTCCGGCGCCTCCGCCGGCCCGCTTCCTTGACGGTGAGCCCATCTACACCGTCCGGCGCATTCTGGACGCTCGCCGCCGGGGTCGGGGTTGGCAGTACCTTGTGGATTGGGCAGACTACGGCCCAGAGGAACGCTCCTGGGAGCCGGCCCGCTCCATCTTGGACCCTGCCCTCATCTCGGACTTCTGGGCCCACTGAGGTGGCCCGGGGACTTCTGGAGCCGTCCCTGGACCGGGGGGTCCTGTCAGAGTCCAAGCCCCCAGGCCGGCGTCTCCCAGCTGACCGGCTTCTGTCTCGGACCATTACCCAGCATGCCCCTCGCGGGGATTCCCTCCACGTTGCACCTGCGTCATCCATGTCTATATATGGAAGACGCCACACCGGCTCTTCACTCAGTCATCGTTCCACCGTGTTCCATGATCAGAGTATTCAGAAGCTAAGACAGTTAAACCTCCACCTTTCTAACTCAGACCTCATCCTTCCGTCAGCCTTTTCAGCACCGCTTGCAGCCAGCAGTCTCTAATAAAAGCTCTTACTCCCGAACCCAGTCTTCGAGTCTGACACATGGACATAATTTTCACTTTAGTAGTGGGGGGGCCACGGGGGGGGGGGGGGGGGGGTGTCTTTACAGTATGTTCTAATGGGAAACAGGCTTCAACATAAATGGTTGTTTTCTGCTTGGTCCTAGAGCTCAACCAGTGTCAATTTAATATAGCGTAATATTGTTTTCAGATGGTAAAAGGTGCAGGGGTCAAAACTTGACTTCGGAAAAAGTGGGGGGACATGTCCCCCTTGTCCCCCCCCCCAAAATTACGTCCATGTGAGTTGTCAATTTTTATGATACATTAGATATTCCTTCAACCTGGAAATAAGACACTTGGACTGGATGAAACTCCTGCATCAAACTCTGCAGCATGAAGTACCTCTTCTGTCTAGAACAAATCTGTATCCGTTTGAAACTCAAGGGCTAAACATCAGAAGTGTATAAATATGCTCTTTAAAAAAAGATGACTCACTCAACTATTAAATATCTCAGGTTGATTTTAAATGCCCTACTGACCTAATTCACAAATAGTCTCAGAGTGCCCCTTTAAATAGGCTGTTTCATAATTAGTGCAAGCATAACTGAACTGAGTTATGTGTGCAAACAAGCCAGCTATTTCCAGGATTTATGAGAACGTGGTTTTATCTGGGCTCTAGGGTGGTTTCCTCTGCAATTTAGTGGGAGTTTTTTAAATGTATTTTCATGTTATTCTGTCACTCTGAGGTTCAAAATTAATAGCTGCCTCCTTGTTGGTCCCAGCACAGATTTCAGCAAAGCAGCAGAGCAAAACCAAGTGGCTTAGGAGGGGTTGCTGTCTAAAAGTCAGATTATTCATCAAAACATTCACCTAATCAGCCAGAAATAGACCATATTCTCAATTTGATTGCATGTCACTGTTTTAATCCGACTTTTTTCTTCTCATGTCTGTATCCCTCTCCTTTTCCTTGTCTGCTATCAGTTTGCTTTAGCTGTAAGTCTGATGAACGAACAGCAGAAACCCCATAATAAAACCAGCAGCAGCTCTACGTCTCCTTGCCCTGTTACTCACCTGGAGAGTTCTCAGCACATGGCCTCAGCCTGCAGCGGGTCGATAGCATGGCCTTTGAAAACCGCCCATTCCTTCACTTCCAGCCTCTAGCCTGTGTGGCCGTGTGCCAGCATCAGTCAGTCTGAATCACCTTAGCAGCGCCTCTAAACCGGGTCGAATCAGGTCACATTTGTTGCCTCACGTGTGACCACTTCAAACGTCTGCAATGATTCCAGCAGGTGTGGTTTAGGTCACGTTTGTATAACTGTCAGCGTGGTGGAGGTCCCAAAACATTTTCTTCCACAGGAAGCAGGATTTTTTGGGTCTCTTTTCTCAGAAAGATCACTCTGTTTGATTTCTGATCGTCTGGTTTACCGGACTCAGACGAAGGGGAGGGGAAAGCATGAGGGGGGTGTTTAACATCAGGAACACTCTCACAGGGGGGTGATGCGCAAGTATGTGCTCACAGCAACGCCCTCAGTCGTCTCATTTAATCCTCAGCTTGAAGGATTGTAGAAGGTAAAGACGCCTCCGATAACGAGATGAGCTGTCAGGTGTCACCAGCTGCCTCATCACATCCATGTCTGTGTTGGTTTGACACACCTAAAGGTCGCCACAGGTCAAGATGTGTGTCAACGTTCAGGGGCTTTGATGCGACCACACACTGGCTTCTGTGGGCATCTTTTAAAATCAGTTGTGTTTTTTATTGTCATTCTTGGACACGATTTTATATTTTACTCTTAGCCAAATGTTGCTGTAGGTCCAGAGTCATCTTTGTAGCTTTTATCTATCCAGCTGACTTATTCTCACACACACACACACACACACACACACACACACACACACACACACACACACACACACACACACACACACACACACACACACACACAAAACACTGCCAATTACCGCAGAGCCCAGTCGAACTGTCATACACGCTCCATTTCGCTGCCTCTCACTTCCCTGACACATAACTGGCCGTGACTGCTGACTTGTGTGGTTGTCAGGTGTGAAACCACGTGTGACTAGAAATCCTGAATTAAATTTGCACACCACTCTTCTCACAACGCCATATGAGGCCCAAGTCACATGAAGCATGTGACATTTTTGTTGTTGCAGTTTTGTCCTGCTCTATAAAACAGTGGCGCCTCTTTGCCGCAAAGCGGAGGCGGCGGCACGGAGCCTTTGGCTATTCATAAGTGGTCAACCTCTGGCGGTAATGTTTTACGTGTTTTTCACGATATATTACGCAATGCCAAAATAAAGGGGGTGTGGAGGTGGTGCCCACGCCGCTGAAGCGTTGTCTCTGACTTCCTTTTAGCTTGGTGCTTGTAGGGATCGCATCTATTCCGGGAGACACCGCGTACACGCTCGGTGGAAAGCTCTCCTTTTATCTGCAATTCAGCAACAACACTCATAGTTGTCTCATATGTCACTCTACACTTTCAGAACACATCAAGATTGGCTCAGACAGGAAGTCATCCAGCAAACATTCGCTGTCGAGCCGCTTACGCATTTGTTGGAAATCCTGGGACACATTTTCTAACTCGTGGAAAAGAATGAGAAAGGTTCGAGGCAGCTACCAGTTCTTCTGTTACACCTCTGTCACTATTTTGACAATAAAGACTCTCACCAAGGTTTTGAGACATTTTAGAAAACTCCTGCGTGCAAAATATTTGATACACATGCATGAAATGCAGAATCCAACTGCCTGCATGTTGCATATTTCTTTTAATATATTGAATTGTATGGTTTGTATTATCTCAGTGTCTGACTTTATGGCTCATTTTAATCTCTGCATTTATAGAACAGAAGGTTAGCTCCGGGTTTTCCCTCATTAGAAGCTGCTTCCTGTCAGAAAACATCAACAGCTCCGTCTGACAGCAGGCTGTGCTGCTCTCTATTTATAGGGTCTAACGGGGCGCTGCTTTGTGGTTTGCTGGGACATCCACTGTCACAGACACACACCAGATGGAGACCCTGTGTGTCGGTGGAGGAGTCTGTGTGTGTGTGTGTGTGTGTGTGTGTGTGTGTTTGTCTTCACACATGGTTTCTCTCTGTGACTGTGAGGTAACATTTTCTGGCAGCTTCAAGCAACAAAAGACGGATGAAGGATGAGATGATGAATGTTTGCTAGCATCCGATTTAATGGAGGAGTGTGTTTAAACACCTGAATGTGTTTGCTTTTGTAACGTGAAGGTACACAATTAAATCAATCTGTGGTTAGGTGGGCATATTTGACAGGGGTAGGGTAGAGTAGCAGGGGGGTGGGTCAATGGGCAATCAGGCAGGGTACACCCTGGACAGAGAGCCAGTCCATCGCAGTCCTAGTACATATTAGTTTACTAAATTATATTTATGTTTAGTTCCTCAGTTTATTCCCTTCCCTGTTAATGGTTTAATTAATTGTTTTCCAACATTTTTTTTATGTTTTTTATGTAACTTTATTCTGTTCTGCTGTGTTTTCCCTGGTTTAGTCTAATGTTTTATATTCCTTTATATGCCTTTTTTTTACCTTACCCCAATTATCCTCATGTAATACCCTTT
Source organism: Nothobranchius furzeri (assembly GCF_043380555.1). NCBI lineage: Eukaryota > Metazoa > Chordata > Actinopteri > Cyprinodontiformes > Nothobranchiidae > Nothobranchius > Nothobranchius furzeri. The sequence goes on from NC_091755.1 coordinate 34,654,474, forward strand.
TCATCTAATGAAATGAGCGCCGCTATGGCTACTCTCGTGACTGCCTGTACCTGTTTTTGTCTACATGTGTGTGTGTTTAACCTTGGTCAGGATTGTGTTCACGGAGTCAAGTTCCTATGCTCTGGGTCTCTGGAGCGCTGGCAATAAAGCTGATTCTGATTCTGATCCTCGTTCATCTCGCTTCCTCCCCGATTCCCTGCATAGTTTTATTTGGTTCTCTATTTTTTTTAGTTTCCCAGCTTAATCTTTTCATTAGTTTAGTTCATTTTGGCATGTAGCTCCTTCGTGTTTGGTTTATTTTCTTCTTTCAGCTTCTAGTTAGTTTACTGCGTTTTAATGCTTTATCTTGCTCAGTTATGAGTCCTCCTCTTGTGCTTTGTATTGCCTCCCACTCCTCAGTTAACTGTCACACCTGTAGCTCGTCAGTAATGACCTCACCTGTTCCACCGTCTTCGCAATCACTTCCCTGCCTATTTATACTCAGCTCTGTTCACTTCTCAGGTGTTGTTTTGTGCATCCTACTCTTAGAAACATACTTTTAGTTTGACCTTACCAGATCTCATTTGGGTCCTAAACCTCACCAAGCAAATTATGGCATAATTGGAACACAATATGAACATTAAATATTAACATATCATCTGTAATATTTATTTAATTAAGGTTTTAAATCAACAAACTTTAATTATGAAGTAAGTCTGCAGACATGTGGATGTGGGCTTGTTGCAGAAGGCTTAACATACGAGAATGATAAAGAGGGGAGAAGATGTTTCAGTGTTTTTAAAATGTGGTGATATTAAACCTTAAAAATGGCCTGAAGTAGGACTATTATTCTGTCATTATATCCAATTATGGGCAGGAGATGAATGTTTTGTTATTCCTGCAGAAACAAGAAAGAAACAGAGTAATAATTCAATATAACAGAGTTTTACAGCCTGCAAGCCGATCCCCTAATGCTGTTATTGTAGTTACTGTGATACATTTTAACTTGAACCATAAAGTTTTAGCAATCATTTTCTAATTTCCCTTTAGACTCATCTTCTGGGTTTAAACCCCATCTTCGTTATCCATGTGACTGTTGATGCTTTTATGTAAATTAGGTTTAACTTGTTGCCCTCCGAGGAGACATGAAGATGATTTAACCGACTGGTTTTTCTGGATTTAAAAAAAATGATGAGAAAATCATGAGTCATGACACGAGGCACCGTAAGAGTCCGCTTGTCCTGGAACTCTTCTCCCCTCCATCCTCCCATCATTCATCCTCCTCCCCCCTCCTCATTCACTCTCCTTCATCCTCTTCCTGTTTCTGTCTTTTCATTAATGTGCTGCCAACAGGGGGGCTTTGGCGACAGGCTGCTAAAGCTGTCGTCAAGGCAACGCAGCGTGTCTGTGGTTGCAGATGCATTTATTGGGGCGGTTTTGGGGATGTAAATGGATTCACTCACCCAGTCTTACGTCCTCTAAGAACAGAGAATGTGAAACAATCAGATATTAATAAAATTAACTCGGTTTGGGTTCTTAGTTCACCGTAAACAAAAATCACGTAATTTCACTCCAAAGTAAGACTTGGAGCATGATGGTGCAGACATATCCCAGGTAAACATTCACTAGGTGTTGCAACATTTATTACTTTGTGCTTTTGTTGCAGGATTTTCTTCCCGATCAGCTGTTTGCTTGTGAAAAAACGAACCTTTAAGATAAATAAAACGAATAAAAGCTGCAAACACAGAACAAAGATGAGGTGGCGTGCCTTTAGCAGTGCGTTTGTTACCTTTGTGTCTAGATGGATGGATGAACATGAAATGTTTCTTACTTCTCATAATTTATTACAAAAGATGATGAAGATGCTTTAAAGAAAGGCGAAGACGAGAACCTTCTTCAGACAAACGCCGCTCATATTCGGCTTCCAGGAAAACACGTTTAAAGTCTCTCAATCACAAACTGGATGAATTATTCAGACTAAATAAAAGTCTAACATCATACTTGAAAGCTGTTGATTTGCGCAAGGTCACCCGCTAACTTGCCGCCTTAATAACACACACACACACACACACACACACACACACACACACACACACACACACACACACACACACACACACACACACACACACACACACACACACACACACACACACACACTTATTGGCAGTTCGACACAAGCTTTTCTCTGATTGAAGAGGCTGAAAGTGAGCAGCCTGTCTGCCTCCTTCCTTTGTTATTATTGCCGTGTCCTTTTACCGCCTTGCTTTATTTTTGTTTTGTTTGCTCATTTAAATTTATAAAAAGAAAGTCTGTTGCTTTAATTTCCAATGCAATCTTTGCATTACAGACGCAGGCAATAACATCTATCCCCGATCAGTCCCAAGGCTCTTTGTTACTGTTACTAATGCTATGCTAATGCAATGCTAATTGCCCATTCACCGTGTTGGCTTTCACTACTCTGATGCACACAAGTAGATGTGATCTGAATCACATTACATCATTCCTTTACCCTGAAGATATACATTACAGGACATAGAACTGAGTATTTATTGTAACAAAAATATAATTAACTTGGTTTTTGTAACAGGAAAAGTAGAGTTTTAACGTAGACTTTCATATTGTTTTTGACCAAAAGCAAATCTAAAAAGGACATGCAGTCATTTTCCTGAGCACTTTTCCTCACTGGGGTTGCAGGGTGCTGGTGTCTAAAGGCCAGTACACACTGTGCATTGTTCGGCCATCGTAGATAATAGATAAAGCGGGGGACACCCTGGACAGGTCTCCAGTCCATCACAGGGACACACAGAGTCAAAGCACAGACTCACACCTTGTGACAATTTAGAGAACCCAAAATAACCAAATTGAGAATTTACATGCAGATATTAACTATTTCTGTTGTGTGGTGTAATTCAAACTCTAAATGCTAGGTGGCAGCGGTTTTACCGCCCTTATTCTGATGGAACGAGATCTCGTGATAGTTAGGGGCGCCTCCAGAACATTTTTATAGGGGTGGCCAGACGGGGCCAAAGAAATTTTTGGGGTGGCACACCAAATTGGTCCTTGTGGTTTCTCTGGGAGAGTTTAGCCTGTGGCGATGTATTGCATTGCTCCTTTATTCGTTTTTTATTAACAAAACAGTACGTATCCAAAACATTTAACTTCAGTTTTACAAACACAAACATTTCAGAAAATTACATTTCAGTTGGTTAAAATGTTATTTCAAATTTTATTTTAATGTTTTTTTTAGTTTAACTTACCTGTTGCTGTGTTCACAAAACACTATGGAGATAAAAACATTTTTTAAATGGTGAGCAGCGGAAACATGTGGTTTTTTAATCAATTCTGATTATTTTTTACTCCTTGTATTATTTTTATTTTGTTTTACAATTATGTCTTGAATAAATAAGATCAATTTATGTGATTTGAGTGAACATTAATATGATTTATTAACACTGGCGTTAGCAATTTTCTAGGGGTGGTCATGGCCACCCCATGCCACCTTTTGGGGGCGCCATTGGTGATAGTGCCTCGTTTACACCGAGGATGGAACGGATACAGTCCAGTCTCCATAAAATGTTTAAAGATAACGCGGACTGTCATAGACTGTAAACTGACATCCTCCTCATTAACAAATTAAAAAGCTGGAAAGAAAGTGCAACCTAGGTTTTATTTTGAAATACTGGATGCACCCTGTTGATCACATCCCACTTCCTGTCTGTCTCGTGTGATTTCTTAGCCTGGCAAGTTATATGTGAACAAATAGTCTGGCCACAGCCCATTGACAGGCTCTACAGTTGTCTCTCAAACTGTCTTCATGCTGTTGGACAACAAACAACATTGAGTACTCGCTGCTACAGATGTCTGTCAATGGGGCAGTCCACCATACACTGTCAAAGAAATGCATCATATTTTGAAATAAACTGAAGTACTGCTGTTTGCTCTTGACTCAAAGAAAAGCCCAAAGTTGATGCCAGAGCGCTGTGATTGGACCGGTACCAGACTGTCCGGGGACGCGGAGGTATGGTGCATGGCAGCAGTAGCTCAGGTGGTAGAGCGGGTTGCCTCATGATCATGGGCTCGATTCCAGCTCCCGCCAGGGGTATCCTGCTGTTGTGTCCTTGGGCAAGACACTTCACCCAACTTGCCTGCGTTAGTGGTGGTCAGAGGGGCCGACGGCGCCAAATGGCAGCCTCGCCTCTGTCAGACCTCCCCAGGGCGGCTGTGGCTACAAGTAGCTCACCATCACTAGCAGTGTGTGAATGTGAGAGTGTGTGAAAGCGTCTTTGGGTGTCTAGAAAAGCGCTATATATAAGTTCAATGCATTATTATTATTAAACCATCATTTTGTTCGACAAACTGACGGATTCTAGGCTAGTGATTTTGTTAACATCATGGAAATCTGTAAAATGCATGCGGAAAAAATAGACTTCATGTGGAAACTTCCCGTAGCACTTCCTTTAATAAGGAAGTGCCGATATATGAAAAAAAGGTATCGGCCTAACCCTGTATCGTACAGCCAGATCCTCACTAAGACACACCCCTAACCTAACCTTCCTTGAAGGGAATTCATATTTCTCTGCATTTCACAAACAAATGATGAAAATCTAATTTCAAAATATTTAATGAATTGTTGTTGTTTTTTTAAACATTTGTTTTTTGTCTTTTCTTCAGCACAAAGTTGTTAAATAATTGAGAGTTTATTGAAAATACGCTGTTGCTTGCAGGGTATTAGAACGTCTTCACTAAACTGTGTAGTAATGAGCAGAGCTAACGTGGGATTTGGGGAAGCTGGTGTTGCTTTCATTTAATCTGCTCTCTTCCTTTTCTCGCCTGAAAGCGACTGCAGAGAGCTGCTTAGCGTCTGTGGCGGGGAGCAAACACGCTGTTAGGATGTGTTCACAATACAAAACACACACAGTTCTGTTTTTGTACAAACATTCAAACCTTTCACTTTGCAGGATTTATGCAGAATGAATCTCTAATTATCAGCTTGGTCTGTTTAATATTGCACGTCATCTTCTACCCAAAGCAGAGAGATGAGCTAACGCGGTTTATTAAGTTTTCATATTTATTAATGAGCCTGTTTCAGGATGAGTGGAAGCTAACACCGCTGCTTTGTGTGGCTATAACTCAGAGGGAGGGTGTTCTCTAATCATCTCCCTCCTTCCTTTCTGTCACTCCTCCATTTCTTTGTGCTGCCATGAAGTTTTATCTTACAGACACACACACACACACACACACGCACACGCACACGTGTTACACAACCCGCTGTGTCGCATGATTGTCGTTGTGAATCGTTCACGTGGTGTAATGATGATACGAGTGTCCTGTTCCTGAGAGAGAGAGAGAGAGAGAGAGAGAGAGAGAGAGAGAGAGAGAGAGAGAGAGAGAGTGTGTGTGTGTGTGTGTGTGTGTGTGTGTGTGCTCTCCTGCCCCCTCCAGACCTTCTTTTTCACCCAATATTCCACGGATCTGATCCCATTTCTGTCCTCAGAGGTTGTTCTCATTAATCTTCGGACTCATAATTTCATAAAAAATACATAAAATAAATGTGTTTTTGCCGTGTAAAATTTTAAAAAGCACTTTTAATCATTTTGTGGTACGTTCGGCCGCCGTTTTCTTCCAAATAATAATAGTAACTGTGGATTAAATGCTCAGACTAGATCTTCCTTGTAGGAGATTTAATTTGAAACATCCTGATGTGAATGTCTCTGAAGATTTCACACCCGCTAATTTCTGTCTCCTCCCTTCTCTCACACTGATTCTCATCTATCATCGGTTCCTGGTGTGGTGGGCCGTAACCTGACTTCGCTCAATTCTGTCACCGTCGGCTCTGAACATGTGGCACGTGTGTGCGTGTTGATGTCCTGCTGCATTTAATTTTAATATTCCTATTTATAATAGATGTGCTTGCCCTTTCAGGAGTTTCAGCATTTATTTGGTTGGATGAGTGATTCCGTTCAGGATAGGTTGTCCTCCTCGAGCCGCTGCGTCTACGTTTGTCAGCCCCGTTGATCCTGCCCTGCTCCGAAGCCCCGGAGCGTTACGGCTGGTTGAGCTCTAGACCCGATCGGACTGGGAATCTCCTATTTCCTGCAGTTGCAATTATCTCTTTGTGTTTTCCTTCACTTATACAGGTCCTTCTCAAAAAATTAGCACATTGCGATAAAGTTCATTATTTTCTGTAATGTACTGATAAACATTAGACTTTAATATATATTAGATTCATTACACACAACTGAAGTAGTACAAGCCTTTCATTGTTTCTAATATTGATGATTTTGGCATACAGCTCATGAAAACCCAAAATGGTCAGTAAACCGTTTACCAGCGGTTTTGGCACTGTGAGCAGGTGCCAGGTGTCATGACTCGAGTTAAGTGTCTAAACCAAGACATGCAGAATCAATACTCGTCGGGCAGATTGAGTAAAAGTAAAGTTCTTTATTATTAAACGGGGACAAAAATAGCACAGGGAAGTCCTGTGGAAGTGAGCGGTACAGCTCGAGTCCAAGTTGCGCTCGGGATAAATGAGGGAGGCGGGGGAGCCGAGGTGAGCGCTAGGCAGAGGTTGAGCGATCTGGGGTGGTGAGGTCGCAGAGGGGCGCCAACAGGAACAACGGAGGAGGATGGGTCGTGGTGTATGAATCCAGAGTACAAAAACAGCGAGTGGGAAGCAGGTGGAGTGAGGATCCTGAAGGGAGGGAAACAAACACCAGGCGTAAGGGATAATCCAAAAACAGTCCGAGGTCAAAATCCAAGTATCCAATAACAAGAACAAGCGGGCAAACAAGAATGAGTACAAAGGGCTGAGGCTACCTAAATTGGTGCAATCATCCGGCGTAGTGAGGTGTCTCCATCCTCCTTTTAAACCCGCGTTCCTGATTGGAATCTCCTGCAGCTGCCGCCCCCTCCGCTCCTCACCTGTGGGAAATCAGCTCAATCATGGTTAGAGTGGAGATGGTGTCACTCACCTCTGCCCGGGTACATGACACCAGGTCGTGCTGAAAAATGAAATCATCTCCATAAAGCTTGTCAGCAGATGGAAGCATGAAGTGCTCCAGAATCTCCTGATAGCTAGCTGCATTGACCCTACCCTTGATAAAACACAGTGGACCAACACCAGCAGCTGAAATGGCACCCCAGACCATCACTGACTGTGGGTACTTGACACTGGACTTCAGGCATTTTGGCATTTCCCTCTGCCCAGTCTTCCTCCAGACTCTGGCACCTTGATTTCTGAATGACATACAAAATTTGCTTTCATCCAAAAAAAGTACTTTGGACCACTGAGCTGCTTCTCTGTAGCCCATGTCAGGCACTTCTGCCGCTGTTTCTGGTACAAAGGTGGCTTGACCTGGGGAATGCAGCACCTGTAGCCCATTTCCTGCACACGCCTGTACACGGTGGCTCTGGATGTTTCCACTCCAGACTCAGTCCACTGCTTCCGCAGGTCCCCCAAGGTCTGGAATCGGTCCTTCTCCACAATCTTCCTCAGGGTCCACTCACCTCTTCTCGTTGTGCAGCGTTTCCTTTTCTGCCACACTTTTTCCTTCCCACAGACTTCCCACTGAGGTGCCGTGATACAGCACTCTGGGAACAGCCTATTCGTTCAGAAATTTCTTTCTGTGTCTTACCCTCTTGCTTGAGGGTGTCAATGATGGCCTTCTGGACAGCAGTCAGGTCGGTAGTCTTTCCTATGATTGTGGTTTTGCGTAATGAACCAGGCTGGGAGTTTTTAAAAGCCTCAGGTATCTTTTGCAGGCGTTTAGAGTTAATTAGTTGATTCAGATGATTAGGTTAATAGCTCGTTTAGAGAACCTTTTCGTGATATGCTAATTTTTGGAGATAGGAGTTTTGGGTTTTCATGAGCTGTATGCCAGAATCATCAATATTAGAAACAATGAAAGGCTTGAACTACTTCAGTTGTGTGTAATGAATCTAATATATATGAAAGTCTAATGTTTATCAGTACATTACAGAAAAGAATGAACTTTATCACTATATGCTAATTTTTTAAGAAGGGCCTGTACACTTTGTTTAATTTTTTTCTAATTCTTACAACCTTCACAAACCTTTCTGTCTCTGTTTATTCTGTCTTGTCCAGTTTTCCTCCCACCAGGAATTCTGCCGTAACGAAACACGATCAGGAAAAGTCCTGAAATAAATCGAAGGAGACAATTTTAGCAAAGATGGGACCACTCAGAAGCTGTTAAATAACGTATTAGACGGCCTAAAAGTCGACTTGATATCTCATCCAGAGTGAAACTGGAGACATGCAGGACGGAGAAACATGAGATTGCCTCTAGTGTGTGGGATTCAGCTTCATGAAAAATTCCAAGTGTTTTACGTGGGATGTGCAGGTTAGTCATTAAAACAAGCACTTAAAGTTTTCCCCCCACTTTTGTGTTTTCATTAACAGAACTTATATTCTGAGCATCAACGGTGGAAAAAAACCAAGCAGGAAGTCCACAAAACTAATTTAGCCACTTTTTAAAAGTTCAAGTAAACTTTAAGCAAATGTTTCTTAATGCAGCTCAGATTAAATGATGAAAACTTTTCTAACCTGGAGCAACAATTCCAGAGCCTAGGAGTGTCATTTGTTTTAATTAATGATGGATTTAACAAATAAATACTCATTTTATAACAAAATAATGAAGATTTAACCTGTAAACTAGCTTGACTTTTGATAGTTTCTTTGCTTAAAAACTATTAAATTGCAGATCATATGTAATTGTAAATCTGAGTGTTTTGGCTGTAAAAGCAGCTCCCAGCCATTTAAGGTGCCAAGTTAGTGTTGTTGTTGTTTGGTTCAGGCTGTTGAATTGTCTTAATATTCAATTCACACTGTCAAATTTTGTTAATTTTAATAAATAACGTTTGTCAGTGTTGCTGCAGCTTTTAGAGACGATAAATGAAGAACAAGTGAATAAAATCCGGTAAAACGGGAATGTGGTGGATACAGTAAGTGCCTATTTTACTGTTTTACTTCCAAACTCACAGAGAAAATTCATTTACAGCGTCAAAAAAGCTAAAATTTGGGCTCTTCTGTCTGATGTTAACCCCTAAATCCCACTGAAGCCTGGTCCAGTCTAGGTCCAACATCTGTGCAGACAGGATCAATGGCTCCATTATCCAGAGGGGTTATTGATCATTTCCAGCTCTCATACACTGGTATGAAACGTGGTTTGGAGAGCGAGGAGAAGGTCTTGATGATGAGATGAAGAGGGTTGGAGCAGGGTGGGGATGGAGAGATCAGACAAAGACTCCATGCTGTTGCGTGGAGCATCACCTCAGCAACAGCAGCTCTATTCAGGTGTTCTATTTTAGTTTTACATTTTAGAGATTATAATCTTACATTTCATTTTAATCTTTATTATTCATTAATAATACCCACATTTACCTCTCCATTCTTCCTTTTGTTGTTGATGGTCTGTTGCAGAGAGAGTGGCTTGTTTCCATGGAAACAGACTGAGCCAGATGAGCTTGGTTGTACTGCAGTGTCTGCTGTGTGTGTGTGTGTGTGTGTGTGTGTGTGTGTGTGTGTGTGTGTGTGTGTGTGTGTGTGTGTGTGTGTGTGTGTGTGTGTGTGTGTGTGTGTGTGTGTGTGTGTGTGTGTGTGTGTGTGAGAGAGAGAGAGAGAGAGAGAGAGAGAAGGAAGGAAAGAAAAAGAGAGACTAAAGAGATGGAATGATGATGGCCTAAATCACTGGGCTGATGTGTGTGTTTGTGTTGCACTCATTCCATATCACAGCTGTAATCCACCCATCTTATCTGTGTTGAAGTGATGATATAATCACCATAGAGATATCATCTGCAGATCAGCAAAGTGGTGTGTGTGTGTGTGTGTGTGTGTGTGTGTGTGTGTGTGTGTGTGTGTGTGTGTGTGTGTGTAATTCCAATCAGGATTTATAAACACAGTAAAAGAGGACATGGACATTGAAGTGTGTTTTAAAGCCGAAGATTCTTTCAGTGTGCCATCCAGAGATGAAAAAAACTAACACACCTCTCTCCCTTGTGCTTTAATGGCTGAAAGCAACACCTCTCGTTTACATCTGTGCGTAAGAGGATGTCCAACGCTACTGGCTAATGTTGAGTGGTGCTCAGTTTAAATTGCATGGGGCTCTATGGGACGGGCTTAGCTAAATTAAATTGCCGTATTGTCCTCCTTGTATCCCTGACCAGGGTAAGACCATCACTTTATGGATTTCTAAAGAATCATAAATAATTCCTGAAAAGGGGCAAACTCTGGATTGCTGCTTTAATTAAGTCAGTTTTCAATTATTTGCAACATGGTCTCCAACCTCTCCCAAAGTTGTCTCAATAAGAGAAAATCAATTGCAGCTGCTCAAAGTTTAAGCAATGCAGCTGCAAGGCCGTGAACTGAGAATGTCATTGGTAGCCCAGGGAGATTCAGGGTTTAGCAGAACATCTTGATTTAGCGTCATTGAAAAACAGATTAGATTATCTACGTTAACATTTTTAAAGAATTCTGCATATTAAAATGCTTGTATGTTTCCCTCAGTCTCAGATGTTTACATAAATGAACAAAGAAAGACTTTCTGAGCAAAGTTGTAGCCTCGATGCTACAAGTCACTTCCTGTTAATTTTTCTAACCATCGAAGAGCCGTAACGAGTTTTTCTTTTTTGTGTGTGTGTCCCTGCAGAACTCCCAGAAGAAAGGAGGAGCACGCGCCAACAACAAAGCTGACAAGAAGCCTGCTGCTCAGGTAAAACACACACACACACACGCACGCACACACACACACACACACACACACACACACACACACACACACACACACACACACACACACACACACACAGTGCTGGGTGTTCCAAATAATCAATAATAGGAAGTAGTAGCTCAGCAGCCACAAATAAGGTTGTTGATTCAACACAAACACATCGCTGATGTATTATTATAAAACAAATCTGTCTTATTTAATTATTTTAAAGTCCACAGATAGTCCTAGGAGAAGAAAAGTCAAAGCCAGGATGTTTTACTCCTCATCCAAAGAGCTTCTTCAGTTCTGAACATTCATAGCAACTCATGACTTAGTCATCTGTACAACACCAATTAGAGGGAGCCAAGTCCCACGATTGAGCTGTCAGGAGTTTTATTCTCACCCAATGAACTCTTCTGAACTAAACCAACATGTTGGCTGGTTGTGAAACCTTCCTGTGTCGTTAGCGTTAGCCGCGTAGCGTTGGCCGTGTCCTGGGTGGATGATATGACTCACAGAAACACCAACTAATGAAATATAGATGATAAACCTCATCGTATTCTAACTTTTGGTGTCGGGATCGCCTCGGGCAGCTGTCTAGTTTAAGCTGGTGAACGCTGACTGTTATTCCTGCTGATTGAGCGGGCAAAGCTAAGCAGTGTTGGGATAAAAATTAAACAGCTAGCTTGTCAGCAAACATGTTTTCTTTGGCTTCTGCCAAAAATAAGAATCCAAAATTATAACTTCTGAATGACTATAATAACATATCATGCTAAACTCACTTTTTGTGTCCTTGTGTGCTGCTATGTGGGCTCTACCGCCTTCTAAAATGCTCCAAGCTTTAAAAAAAGAAGAAAAAACCGTCCATCCATTTTTTGTCAGTGTTTGGTTTTAGGAATTATGTGCCTAAAACAAACTGTTTCTAAAATTCCCCATTTGTGATGTCACAGTCAGAGACATTAGAATAAAACCAGCTCTTATGTGTGAGGGACAGCAACAGCAGCTCTTCTCTGACCTCTTCCCAGATATTGACCCTTTGCACCGACGTCACCTAATCACGTGGGTCCACCATGCTGGACGGCAAAAGCATGTAAACAGTGAGCGACACGAGTACTAAACAAAGGGGAAAAGTAGAGCCAGAAATTGTTTTTTGCGATCAAAACAAAAGCAAAACTCCTCCAGCATTCCTTCAGCTAGTCCATGCCCAGTTCAGTTATCAGAAGAAGTAGCGCGTCTAGCCGGGGCTCATAGAGAGCGGTATGCTAACTAGCTTACCAACGTTAGCTTAAGTTCTCTCTGCGGCTGTTCACCGATGTAAACATGTTGCTGACTTTGCCTAAATTCACCCCGCTGGATTTATAACATTATGTTATAAACAGCGTTTCACTTTACACCAAAGCTGATTGTTAAAAAGTCCGGATCCCTTGTTGCTGGTGGTGTTACCGGGTTCAGCTGCTGCTCTCACACCGGAATGAGATCTCTGAACGGCGACGCTCATATAAATAAATAACGTAATTTTAACACGTAATCATACATCAGAGCTTTAATATTGTTAATAATTGTCCCGCTTTACACTACAGTGGACGGCGCGCATCCTCTGTGGTGAAATACCCATCCATCAGGATTATTGATAATCCTGATAATATTAACTAACTAACTAATAACTAACTAACTAACTAATAATATAACTTGTATAAACACATCACATTTATCCCTGTCCCTGTCTTCCTTGTGAAATAAATGAACGTTAATCTTACCCGGTTAAAACATGTTTGCTGCAAATCTGAGGCCTGCTAGTCCGCTTGACGCGGCAGTTCATCTCCGTCCTCAGTCTCCATCAAAGATATTAAAACACAAAACGAGTTGAGTTTACATCCTTGTCTGTTAGTGCAGCCAACCACGCAGCGAGCTAAAACCATTTTACGGTCAAATCAACTAAATAAAATCGATAAAAGGCTACTAACTAGCTTGTTTTGACTAGCTTCACTGGAATTTCAGTGGGTGTAAACGGTCTTTTTGCCATCCATCATGGCGAAGGGGGCGGTCACATGAGTGGCGTGACGTCAATAAGAGCTTCTATTCTTATAGTAGCCAATCAGAGGATGGGTGGGTGTGGCCAGCAGCAGCTTGGTTTCCTAAAGTGACAGAGCCCTGAAACTGGCTCATTCTTGAAGGTACTGTAAATGTCAAGAATAAAACTACTGAAATCGCTTTATGTGAGAGGGATTTAGAGCAAATAACTTCGTAAACCTGTTTTTGTATAAACCACTGAATTATTATTACCCCTTTTAATTCTGCCTCCATGTTTCCACCACAGGACTTTGTTGAGGACTTTTTGATCTGCTTTTTTGCATGCATGGTTACTTATTTCAGCATAGATCAAAGCTTCCTCTCTTCTTTCCTGCAGGTTCCTGTATCTACATACGTTATCAGATCAAACATTGACGATTAAAAAAATTAATCCTCTTTCCGTCGTCAGACCCCCTTTTTAAAAAGTTCATAAAAGAACGTAAAACTTTCTTTTTTCTCCTCAAAAAGCCCCAGTCTGTCTTTGTGTGAGCTCAATATGAAAAAGTCTAAAAATCAGCAGATCTCACTGCAAACAAAGGTAATTCTCTCCTGAGCGGCTGACTTGAGCCCAGACCCCCTTCCCAAACCATAAATGGCTGCAAATGCATCGTTTAATGTGGTTGGAACCGCTCCACGGGTCGTAAACCAAACACAGACACAGAGCTGCTCCTGAGGAATGTGTGGTGGGGTCACCTGAGGTCAGCTGCTGCAAGTTTATGATAATCCTAAAGAACATTTAAAAGTGCTTTATGTTTACAGTCTATTTCTGCTGCAATTATCACTTTTATTTACACAAAACTGCTTTTTTAGACTTTTCACCAAATTTGATTAAAGCTTAGCCAGCATTGGGCTCACTTATACCCATATTCCATTTTCCCAGAGATGTAGTAAATATTCATTTCAGATGGAGATGACGTCTGAGGAGAACCACTAATCAGTATGTTTCCTGGAGTTGCTCTGATCTGTTTATGGGCCCCTGTTTTTGGTTGCTGACAGTCAAAACACAGCTTTGTAATTTGAAGGACGCTCTAAACAGAACAGGAAGTTGTCTCGGTTGAGTTGGATTGTTGCTACAGGCTAGTGGAGACCGGGTCATTTTCCACTTTGACTCTAGGATTTTGTTTTTGCATAAATAAACCCAGAATAGTCAAAAAATGTGAGATTTTCCAGGTATTTGAATGCATCATCCGCTCTGAGGTATCTGTTTGCGCCCCCTGTCGTTTCCCTCCAGGAGGACAGCTCAGACCTGAAGTGTCAGCTCCACTTTGCCAAGGAGGAATCGGCCCTGATGTGCAAGAAGCTGACCAAGCTGGTGAAGGACGGTGAGGCCATGAAGGAGGAGCTGGCCAAGTACAGGTCCATGTACGGAGATGTCAACGCCTCGCTGACCGTGGAGGAGGTGAGAGAAGGTTGTAAATAAAAGCTCAGCTGTTCAGTAGAAAGCAGAGAATCAAAAGCAGGTTTTCCTTTTTGACCCTCCTGCAGGTTGCTGACTCCCCACACACCCGTGAAGCTGAGGTCAGAGTTCACCTGAAGCTGGTGGAGGAGGAGGCCAACCTGTTGAGTCGACGCATCGTGGAGCTGGAGGTGGAGAACCGGGGCCTCCGCGCCGAAATGGACGACATGAAGGGGTCGCAGGGTAGCTCACCCAACTCCTCGATCATTCAGAGTCTTTTCATTGATGATAGAACAAGTCCAACTTCCTGTTCTTCATTCACAGATAGTCCTCAAGATCTCACAGGTGGTGGTGGTGGTTCTGGACCAGGCCTTTCGGGAGGAGCCACCGTTCTTGGAGGAGGAGTGTTTTCTGAAAACGTCATGGAGCTCCAGAGGCACCTCCAGTTCGTGGAGGAGGAGGCGGAGCTGCTGAGGAGGTCCCTGATCGAGATGGAGGAACAGAACAAGCTGCTGATGAACGAGATCAACCGCTACAAATCCGAACTCCCACCTACAACATCGTCGCTGTCATCCAGCTCGCTGATGTCTCTGACAGATGGGCGGCTCAACGATAGCCCCGCCCACTCTGTACAGGAAGGGGCGGTGCTTATTAGTACTGACAGCCCGACCCATGAGGAGGAGCTCCGATCGGCCCAGCTTCAGGTCGGAGAACTGAGTGGGAAAGTGAAGAAGCTGCAGTACGAGAACCGCGTGCTGCTGTCCAACCTGCAGCGCTGTGACCTTGCCTCGTATCACGCTCCTTCCTCCTCATCGTCATCGAGACTGGCGCTGGAGACTGATGCAGAGGCAGGAGACTCCGCTGAATGCCTACCCTTCAGGTACGTCTTCCACTTACAGTCCGAAGTCGGTCTGTCTGAACGAGTACTAAAGATTCGCCTGTCTGTCCGTCAGCCCGCCCCATCGGAAAGAGCCCGTTGGCGGAGAGAACGAATCCGTTGAGATCAATGAGCAGAAAAAGACGATGGAGGACAACGCTGGTGCACCAGCCTCACTCCTAGGGCGCCTCGGGCAGAAGGACCATGATGCCCTTCTGGCCATGAGGGGCCAGGCCCGTTTGGTTTCCACGGCAATACAGCTGCTGACCTCCCCCGAGTCCAACTGCCTCTCATCCTCACCTTTAGTGTATCACAAGGTGTGCAGCAATGAGGCAGCAGAGTGCGACCTTGAGAAACCTCCGCCTCTCTCCCAGGTACCTTCCCTCTGTCCGGGGCGAACACTGAATCGTTTCGCTCTTCTTCTGATCCGCTGAATAAAATAAACCTGGCTGCTTCTGCTCTCCAGATGTCAGAGCTGTCTGATCTGGTGGACCTTCCTCTGGTTGGCGCTCTGACCAGCAGGCTTCAGGTGCTGCACTCCCAGCTGCAGGTCTTTGTGGAGCAGGTAGATGCCCTGGGTACGCCTCAGGTGGACGGAGATGGACAGGATCAGGAAGTGGAGGAAAAGGTAAAAGACAAGAAGCACAATCTTCTCCACCCCCTACTGTCACTCGCTTCCTTTGTTTTATTTTGTCACATTTAAATGCCTAAACTTTATTTTTGGCTGATTACCACCCGACCCCATCCCAACGTGCTGCCTGAGTTTCTCTGCAGTGAGAAAAGCTTTACACGGCTCGCTCAATCCCGACGTTCATCCCAAAAACATCCCATTCTCTGAGCTGCTGGTGCAAAACCCTCCACTGCATGCTGTTCAAATTCCTCACCTGTGTTTAAATGCTGCTTTTGGGCCTCAAATGGAGCCGGGTGCTCGGACAAAGTGAGATTAAATGGAAATTTATAATGTGGGTTCACGCTGACTGTGGCTGTGCAACTGTGGCCGCTCAGATTATAATTTGGATTAACTTTTGAGTTTGTTTAAGTGGATCTTAATAGTGTTCTTGTTGCTGCAAGAGAAGAATGTGATGAAAATCCACCAGGTTCCTTTAGCTTCCCGTCTTTTGCTATGTAGGAAAATCTAGGAATGGTTGCGTCTCTGAAGCAACAGATACACATTTCCTACTTTTTTAGTCATTTCCAGTCATTATTTCCTTTTGAAATTCTCCACCTACACTGTAAGAAAGGAAATGTTGAATTTACTAAACAAATTATGTCACCTGGTCACTAAACCTAGCTGCATGTAAATGTAATATACATTTTTATGTTAAAAGTAAACGTATATTCTGCTTTACATTTAAGCGGCTAGGTTTAGTGACCAGCTGACATAACTTGTTTAGTAAATTCAACATTTCCTTTCTTACAGTGTTTCAAAAGAAATTTGAAAAGTAGCATAAATGTATTTTTTTGTTAGTTTGTTTTTTTTACAAGATTTTAAAGTCTGATATTTGCAGTCAGAAGCAATGGAAGTCATAACTTATTTCAATAAATCATAAATTAGATTTTCATCTGTTTTTGCTTTTTAAATTTATTGAAGTGTAGATTTTTACTTTTTAACCGAAGTAACAACATAAGCTAGGATGTCTGTGCATACATGAGACACAAAAAGTCTTGTTCCGCAACAGAAAACATCACAAAATAAAAAAAAACTTTTTACTTTTTATGTGTTAGTTTTCTGTGTCCTACACTCTAAAAAATAAACAGTTGAATTTACTAAACAAATTATGTCACCTGGTCACTAAACCTAGCTGCATGTAAATGTAATATACATTTTTATGTTAAAAGTAAACGTATATTCTGCTTTACATTTAAGCGGCTAGGTTTAATGACCAGCTGACATAACTTGTTTAGTAAATTCAACATTTCCTTTCTTACAGTGTTTCAAAAGAAATTTGAAAAGTAGCATAAATGTTTTTTTGTTTTTTTACAAGATTTTAAAGTCTGATATTTGCAATCAGAAGCAATGGAAGTCATAACTTATTTCAATAAATCATAAATTAGATTTTCATCTGTTTTTGCTTTTTAAATTTATTGAAGTGTAGATTTTTACTTTTTAACCGAAGTAACAACATAAGCTAGGATGTCTGTGCATACATGAGACACAAAAAGTCTTGTTTCACAACAGAAAACATAATAAAAAAAAATAAAAAAAAATTTTCACTTTTTATTTGTTAGTTTTCTGTGTCCTACACTCTAAAAAATAAACAGTTGAATTTACTTAACAAAGTTATGTCACCTAGTTCCACTAAACCTTGTTGTGTAAATGTAAAGAGTAAAAAGCATTGGTTTACGTTGTGATGTTAAAGGTAAATGTATATTTATTTTTACATTTAGGCAACTAGGTTTAGTGGAACCAGTTGACTTAACTTGGTTAGGTGAATATAACATTTAATTTCTTGCAGTGTAGTTTTTCTAATCCATCAGTTGATCCATGTGCGTGTTTGATACACAGTTTATTAGGAGGTCTGTAATGTTTTATGTTTGTTAAAAGAACTTTAATTCATGAGATCAAAGTAGAACATTTTAAATTCTGACCTCCGAGAGCCGTTAACGATGATTCAGAGCTTTTTTCTTCATTCTTTTAGTTGTTTTATTTGAGTGATTTTGTCTTCCGACGGGATCCGATGTGGATAAATGATGCAGCAGTACCGATCTGTGATGTTTTGACTCCATTAGAGGCCAATTCCAACCCCTCCAATCTCCCCCGTCCCTCTTTCTTCCCTCTTTCTTTCTGCACGGGCACCACCACTTTCCCACTTCTTCCATTTCCTTTTCCCACCTTTTCACACACTCTGGTTGTCATCGTCCCCTTTGACCCTTCTTCCTACCTCACCTCCTTTAACTATAACTCGTCATTTTGTTCCCCCTTCGCTCTGACCTTTCATCCTAACTGCCTTCCCATTTCCTCTCTTCTTTATTCCCGTCTATCCTTTTCTGTGTCATCTCCTCGTCCCTCAGCGGTTCATCCTACCCTCCATTCTTCTTTTCCTCCTTTTCTCCACCCTCTCATTCTCCTCTTTGGCCAAGCTTTTTTTCCTCTACATCCTCTTCTGTGTCTTGTGAGGTCCATAAGTCGTTACTGTGTTTTTCATGTCACATCGGCGATTGGCGGACGCTGTTTTGGTTTGTTTTTTATTGTGTTTTCCGTCATCTTCTCCATTTTGTTGTTCTCCCAAAACGTCTTCCACCTCATCTCTACCTCCCTTTTTTCCTCTGTGGTTTATTTTTGTTTGTGTGCGTGTGTTTGTTTTTGGTTTTTCTTCATTAACTTGCCCATGCGTGCATGCAGCAGCTCGATTATAGGGACCGATCAGAGCCAGACGTGAACGATGAAACTGAGGAGACGAGCCAATCTGTCAGCCAGGAGTCGCCGAATCAGGAACGCAGCCAGATGGAACGGGAGGGGAAGGAGACGGATCAGGCGTTGGTGAGCTTAGTCACGAACAACATTACAGCCACAGACTTTTTTATTGGAGACCTGATGCGCTTGCACCTCATGGCTGACGGCCAACACACGTCTTCAAACCAGCCTTCACCGTCATGTTTTGTTTTCTACCCGGTAATTTTCTAGCATCAGTGAGAGTTTGACGTAAACATCTGCAGCAGTCGACCAGCAGGGTGTGTTTGTGGTGTTAACAGTTTGATTTTAGAGTTAAATTCACATTAGACAACAACATTGTTGGCCACGGCGCTGACAGGAAGGGTGCACCTCTGTTTGTTTGACCTTTCACGGTGTGTCTCCGTGGCAACCAGGGTTCTGTGCGTCTGCATCTTTATCCACGATGTCGAGGGTGAGCGGGTGAGGACACAGACATGGAATCAGACACAAGAAAGATGAAAGGCAGATTTAGACGCTGTTGTGTGAACTTAGCTGAGTTCAGCAGTCATGGAGTTTTCATTTTCACCCAGCTGATAACCGTTTTCCTCTGCTCATCCGGGGCTTCCCAGCAACCTCCACGAGCTTCACCAGTGGTATCCCTCCAATTTGTCCCAGTCAAGCTAATATTGAAATACATCTTCATCTGCAAGCAGAAGAAAGAGTCCGATCAGGTCTTTTTGGCTTGTGGGACTCTATTCGGGGATTTTGGAGAGGAAGGTCCATCGGATTGTCGAACCTTAGATTCAGGAGGAATAGTGTGGCTGTGGAACACTGGACCAGCTCTATACCCTTAGGGGGACCTGGAGGGTATGACCGGTGCCTGGCTGTTTCCTGGTGAGTGTTGGAGTCCTCCTAAGCTGCTCTTCATCACCGATTCTGCTCATAACTTTTATGGACAGGATTTCTCGGCACAGCTAAGGTGTTTTGGTGGCCTGAGGATCAGGCGATGTGGTCCGGTTGGCTTCATCAGAACGTGATTTCCAGCTTTCGAAACTAAACGATGTGTCAGTTTTAGTTCATCCTTTCTGGGCATTAACCCCGCAGCAAATCACAATCAAAAAGCATCTTGAATCTTTTCATGTACAAAAATATCTTCTCTGGGAGATAAAGTTCTCACGGCAAAGTCTTCCTTTAACTGTGCTTACTTTTGTGAAAACCTCTCCTGATGTTTGAGCACATTCCCTATGAGCGGCTGGCACTTTTCACAGCAGCGAGTCATTAAATCTAGAGGTTGGGTTTTACGGCTGACGATGGAGGCAGTTAGCGATGGGGTGGTGCGCCTGGCTGAGGGTGATGGAGGGCAGAAACTGAGCCTATTGGAGGGTAAAAAAGGACATTAATGGTACAGCGGGTAGGTCGATGGATTGCCCTCACTCAGCAGCTAAATGAACCATGGGAATGTGAGGATAACCGTGTGTGTGTGTGTGTGTGTGTGTGTGTGTGTGTGTGTGTGTGTGTGTGTGTGTGTGTGTGTGTGTGTGTGTGTGTGTGTGTGTGTGTGTACTTTGTGTAGCAGAGCTGAAAGTACTCTGATGTAGTTCTCACACTTGTCAGTTTCTGTATTTATCACATCCTAGTTCCTGTATCTTCTACCTAACCATAGGCCTTCTCCATCACAAATGACTTGTCTCCTGTCCTTCTTCTCCAGTCCATCCAGGCCACTGACCTCCAGGCTCAGCTGTCCAAAGCAGAGGAATCGGTCCAAAAGACTTGGGAAGAACTGGAGAAAAACCGGCAGAGTGACAGTCACAAACTCTCCCAGGTCAGTTTGCAGTGAAAACACAACAAAAAGCCCTTCTGAGGTGGTGTTCCCTGAGTGAGTTTCTCCTGCTCTCAGCTGCAGGAGGAGCACCAGAAAGCCCTGATCCGACGGGACTTCCAGCTGCAGAGTCTGGCCGTGCAGGCTCGGCTGCAGCAGAAGCTGTGGAGCCAGGAGAGGACTCTGCTGGTTCAGGAGTCCCAGCACCTCAAACAGGCTCTGTTGCTGCTGAGTCTCAAACTTCGCTGCTTCCTCAAACAGTGGAGGCTGGGCTGCAAGAAGGACGCAGAGTGGAAAGATGTCCTGGAGGTGTGAGAGAGCGAGAAGAGCCGTTTGTCTGTTGTTTATTTGAAGCATGAATGGATTTTTTTTAAATGGTGATTTTTAGATGAACAGCTTGAACGACCTGTACTTGTTGTTGGAGGAGGAGAACCTGTCCACAACCCAAACGGACAAGCAAGGAGCTGCAGAAGAACTCAGCCAGACTATAAAGGTGAGGAGGTCACTAGTGCACACACACACACAAGGTGGTGTAACCCTTGAACCAGAAACACATCTTCACCTCATCCCCCTGTGATAAGTAATCCATGCTCCGCACACATAGATGCTCTCAGACACGCTGATGATCACCTGTCTCCCTGCAGTCGAGCGCCGTGAGCAGCACCTTGGCCGACCTGAGGGTCGCCCTGCAGGATCTGAGCGCAGAGCTACGGCAGGAGAGACAGGGCTCGCAGGAACTCACCCAACAGTTCGCTAAAGCCAAGGCATCTTGGGAAGTGGAGAGGACTGAGCTGAAGAGCGTCATCACGCAGGTCAGTTTTATTGAAAACCTCCCTAAAACATCTCTCTTGGTCCCTTTTTCCTATAAAATATAATCGTTTTAATGTAAGAAGAAAATAATGTTTTCACAAATGATTTCTACATTTTAGATGAACTGTTGACTCTGTGGCTTACAGCTGAGGTTGTTTTATTTAACTTTAGGAGGACCAGAGTTGGTTTTAATGCTCTGATACATGAAACCTTAGAATTAAAGGATGGTGCAGCCACCTTCTTACCCCATTTTATTCTCTACTGCAAAAAAATCCTGCTTCTTCAGCGCCCGAAACGGACATTTAAAAGCCCACTGAGGCTGACCAGTCAGAGCAGAGTTTGTACATCTTTTCGGTGCAAAAACTACATATATTACATCATTTAAACTATTAAAGCCTGTTTGAGTGCATTGCTATCTTTCAGTCTCATCTTCCAGTGTGGAGTAATAGTTTGAACACCGCCGACCGCCTTTGTCTCCCTGTGTCATATCAGCAGCTGAAGCGGTAATAGTTTTAATTAATAGCCTCTAGAACAGAACGTGTGTGTAGCTGAGCAGAAAAACCACAGATAAATTAAAAGAAGCCTGCAAATATATTAAACTGTAAAATTCATATTCAGAAAGGCTCTAAATGCCTATAAATTGCTTATGAAAGCTTAAAAATTGCCTTCATTGACGTAGTTTACTCTGCAATGTCGTTAGCATCATAATGCTAAAGCTATCCATTATAAACCCCATCCATCACTCTGCAACTTCAAGATAATCTGCAGAGAATTGATGCAAAGAAGAAACCAAACATCCAGCTGCCTTATCGTGGTCCTTCCAGCC
The DNA here is from genome assembly GCF_043380555.1 of Nothobranchius furzeri. Classification (NCBI taxonomy): domain Eukaryota; kingdom Metazoa; phylum Chordata; class Actinopteri; order Cyprinodontiformes; family Nothobranchiidae; genus Nothobranchius; species Nothobranchius furzeri. The sequence continues at coordinate 34,676,351 of NC_091755.1, forward strand.
CGCAAACTCGATATAGCTGACAGTCGTTGTTAATCATCGTCACCTTCTGATCCGTTCTGTCCTCGCATCGGGGTACCAGATGATTTGTCTTGTGGATGAGAGCAAAGACAGAAAATGCTTTTTATTTTCTTTTTTCCTTAAACTGCAGATTTTTAGTGATGAAAATTGATTTTACTCTGTTTAACTAAGATCTGGTCAAAAATGAAACACAACTATATAAACTGCAGCCTTGTTGTTTGCTGAAATCTCCCATGTGCTAGATGCTACATCTGGAAGCTATCTCACCCTCTGCCAGCAATGCACAACTGAAAATTTGCAGTGTGTGTGTGTGTGTGCGCGCGCGCGTGCGTGTAATTAGAAAACAATCAGCTGACCACATCAGAGCCCAGGCTTCCTGGCAGCGGCTCCTCCAGTGGTTCTTTTCTGAACAACTTCATTTCTTGCTCCGTCCTGCTGTCAGAGACTTTGACAGGAAATTATCTTCGCTGTTCAACCAGATAAACACACAGTCAGTAAATTACACAAGGTGGCAGCAGGAACCCTGAAATCATCGCAGAAAATTAAATTATCACCCATGAGCTGAGGTCCACTTTCACGTCGCACCAGACCTTCTGGGTCCATGATTGTTTGTAGGACATGTCACTAACTGGAAAAACACAGAAAACACCTGGAACCTCGTTACGCTGGAAGCTGCTTTATTCATTAGTAAATCCACTGCAGGTTTACCCCAGAACTATCCTGGCAAGCCATCCTATGTATGTAAATATCTCGTCTGGCCACCCGTTCAACCCTTTCTGCACGCTATTGGACAGCAGTAGGGCCAATCAGAGCAACAAACAATGTGACTTAATCACAGCGACAGAAATCAGTCAACAGGGAAAGATGATGATTATTTTATAAAGGACTTAAAGCAGAAATCTAGAGTTTTTGTCAGAGTGCACCATCTAGAGGAAGAAAAAGGTATTGCACTTTAAGCCCCACTCCTTACTTCCAAGATTATGGTTTGAAGAAACGCCTCTTGTAGCTCTAACCAGGCAACAGAGCTGAAACACATTGATTTACAATTATTATTCTTACATTATGCTGTTCATTCATATTCATGTATTTTACAGACTTACTTGCCCAACAGTAATACCACCAACTCTGCATCTTTCCAGATAAAATTGTGTGTGCGCTCTGTGACTGACATCTGCCCGTGAGCGGGTATCTAACGCTGTTGGCTAATGCTGAGTCCCGCTCAGGTCATACTGCATGGTGCTTAATGGTTCATGGGGCAGGCTTAGCAAAAAAAAAAAAAAGGGACACTTTGCCAACATTGTATGACAGTACAAAGTGAGCCTATCGTTCTTACAGATTTCTAAAAATCATTCCTGAAAGGGGGAAACTCTGAATTGCTCCTTTGAGTACCTCTGTCTGTTCACGTTTCAAAGAAAAGTCCCAAGTCTAAATCATCCAAAGTTGATGCCAAAGCCGTTTCAAATGAGCGCCATTCCCGAGCCACCGCCATCTTTGTAGTTTTGCACTGCCACCATCATGGGATCTGCCGTAATGATGCTAGGCCCGCCCAACAACTCTCTACAAACTGGCCCGACCTACACTTAGCTGAGACAATGGTAGACCTGCTAAGGCTACAGCGGAGCGTGGCTACACCAACAAAATCTCCCGCTACCGCTACGGTTTGTCTAGATTGCGAGGCTAGCTCAGAACTGTACGCATATGAAAGATAAAGAGCACCTATGTTTTTTTTTTTTTTTTGTGTGTGTAAATCATCATCACACACCAGTGAAATTCATCTCCACATTTGACCTATCCCCATGGAGAGGAGCGGCGAGCTGCTGCGCTCAGGAACTACTTGCTGGTTTAACCCCCCCAATCCAACCCTGATTGTCAAGCAGGAAGGCATTGGGCCCCATTTTTTTAAGTCTTTGGTATGACCTGAACGGGAATGGAACCTCGACCTCCCAGTCCCAGGGTGGACACTCTACACTAGGCCACTGAGCTGGCACACACAGCTGATAACATTTTACATTAACGATAGCATCATTACGCTGGCTCTAGGCTCCTCCTGCTGGTAACCCCTGAGTACTACACCTACAGCAAATGGCCTGAACACACACAAAATATGGCGTTTAAAGCGTGCCACAACCCGTGCACGCGCATTGGGTCCACAGCGCGCGTAACGGGACTCGCGAGCGCAAATATACATGGCAGCGCGCGTGTGAACGGGACTCGCGAGCGGAAATATACATGGCGAGAGGTCATTTGTGCACTGAGAGGGAGCAAACTGTGTCTGTGAGCGCACAAGGATGTGCACAAGTGACAAACCTGCGTGCGCGCGTTGTCAACGAGCACACGGCAGAGGAAAACGTGCCCGCGTGGCAGCCTCTGTGTGCGCGCTCGGCAGCCTCTCTGCGCGCTCGGTTTCTGACTCCTGCTCGCTCGGCTGTAAGGGCTTTTGGCACTCTGGAGGCGTGGCCTGTGGCAGATCTTCTCTGTCCTCTGATTGGTTAGTTTACCCCGCACTTTACCCTCTATTTATATAAAAAAGTCTGATATTCAGTAGTTGCTGGCATAGCTCAGCTGGGAGAGCGGGTGACTCTCGCCCCGGAGGATCCAGGTTTGAGTCCGGCCAAGGAAAATGCAGTAGATGTCATGTTAATTTTTCTTAATTTCAGGTATTTTACAGTTGTGACCGTTCAACTGTCATTAAACGTCCGAATGTTTGCTGGGCAGTGTTTTAAAAAGTGCACATAAGCTAGATGGTTTTAACCATATAAAATTACATTTTTTGTGATACTGGAAAAATACATACTGAAATAAAACTACTGGTTGAAAACTTTATGACTGTGATTGTACAATATATGACTCACTAATACACTGCAAACTCCCTTAGAGTGGGGCTTCCAGAGAGAGAGAGAGAGAGAGAGAGAGAGAGAGAGAGAGAGAGAGAGAGAGAGAGAGAGAGAGAGAGAGAGAGAGAGAGAGAGAGAGAGAGAGAGAGAGAGAGAGAGAGAGAGAGAGAGAGAGAGAGAGAGAGAGAGAGAGAGAGAGAGAGAGAGAGAGAGAGAGAGAGAGAGAGAGAGAGAGAGAGAGAGAGAGAGAGAGAGAGAGAGAGAGAGAGAGAGAGAGAGAGAGAGAGAGAGAGAGAGAGAGAGAGAGAGAAAAGTTCTTGCCTCATTAATGTATTGTTTATTTTTTTTCAGTATTTAATTGACAAATTATCCTTTCAAATAATTAATTGATGAGTTACATAATTGTCCATTTAGAATTGTTGAATGGACTGAGTCAAGTTTGGTGCACTTTATATATTTCAAAACATGTTTTTTTTTATTTTAATGATGCATATAAATAATTTAAATGTTAATTTAATGAAATATTTCTATTTTTTCATTACCTCACCCTTGTTTTGAAAAAAACGGAACCTTGCTGGATAATATCATGGAGAAACTATTTGTTCACAATACATGGCTCAGTGAGGATCTGTGTAAAGGAGGAGATACTCAGAAATCTGTCTGCAGATTGTTACAACCCAGACTGGAAGTGGTGGGCTGTAATAAGAAAGGAGACCAAACAGAGGAGTGGGGGTTCAACAACTGATTTATTTAACAAAAGTAAGGATTAACTAAAGCAAGTTAGTGAACAGAAAATGGCCAGTGAGGACTCTCCACCACACAGGAGAGACCCAGTGAAAGCAGAAAAACAGTAGGCTTTGTAGGCAGCACCACACCCTGAGCCCAGGTGCCTCCAAGGCTGCTTAACGAGCTGCCTACAACAGAAGAAAAACACAATTAAACACAAATGAAAACCCAATGAGACGGTGGGGGCATCACAACACGTTCAGGACTACCCAAACACCAGTAATTCTTGACTGCACTGATCTGCTTTAGTAAATCCTTACTTTGGTTAAATAAATCAGTTGTTGAACCCCCACTCCTCTGTTTGGTCTCCTTTCTTATTACAGCCCACCACTTCCAGTCTGGGTTGTAACAATCTGCAGACAGATTTCTGAGCATCTCCTCCTTTGGTATACAGATCCTCACTGAGCCAAGTACTGTGAACAAATAGTTTCTCCGTGATATTATCCAGCAAGGTCTTGTTTTTGTCAAAACAAGGGTGAGGTAATGAAGAAATAGAAATATTTCAATAAATTAACATTAAAATTATTTATATGCATAATAAAAAAAACATGTTTTGAAATATATAAAGTGCACCAAACTTGACTCAGTCCATTCAACAATTCTAATGGACAATTATGTAACTCATCAATTAATTATTTGAAAGGATAATTTGTCAATTAAATGCTGAAAAAAATAAACAATACATTAATGAGGCAAGAACTTTTTAAACTTGAACATACCTACACCCACAAGTCTATTTTTACCTGGTTTAAACCATCTAGCTTATGTGCACTTTTTAAAACACTGCCCAGCAAACATTCGGACATTTAATGACAGTTGAACGGTCACAACTGTAAAATAATACCACAGGAATTAGGAAAGAATAATATGACATCAACTCTATGTTACTTGGCCGGACTCGAACCTGGATCCTCCAGAGTGAGAGTCGCCCGCTCTCCCAGCTGAGCTATGCCAGCAACTGCTGAATATCAGATTTTTTTATATAGATAGCTAGAGAGTAAAGTGCGGGGTAAACTAACCAATCAGAGGATAGGGAAGATCTGCCACAGGCCACGCCTCCAGAGTGCCAAAACTCCTCACAGCCGAGCGAGCGGAATTAGAAACCGAGCGCGCAGAGGCTACCGAGCGCGCAGAGAGGCTGCCGCGCGCGCACGTTTTCCTCTGCCGTGTGCTCGTTGGCAACGCGCGCACGCAGGTTTGTCACTTGTGCACATCCTTGTGCGCTCACAGACACAGTTTGCTCCCTCTCAGTGCACAAATGACCTCTCGCCATGTATATTTTCGCTCGCGAGTCCCGTTCACGCGCGCGCTGCCATGTATATTTTCGCTCGCGAGTCCCGTTCACACGCGCGCTGTGGACCCAGTGCGCGTGCACGGGTTGTGGCACGCTTTAAACGCGATAACAAAAACAATGCGGCTGTGAATTGATCATATACATATGTGTTCTTTAAACGTTTAGCAGAACCTTCCGGAAGTTTTCTGATTTACCACCTTGATGGTTACAAGCAGGCATCTAAACAACTTTTTTTTTGCTACTTCACGCTTGTTTCTGTTGAGGTTGTGAGTAAAAAACAAGGGGAGGGGTCAGGGAAAACCAAACAGTGGCTCCATCAGAAGGCTTTGTTTCAGCTGCAGAAGTCAGCTGTTTACAGCGCTGCTATATTCGTGTTGGTTACGTAACGTCTAGCCTGTTTCTGTTTATTATACCGGCTCGTAGGAATGTTGTGGTTTCGGTTTGGCCCAGAATCACAGATGAGTCCCACTTTGTGGTAAAAATAGTTTGATAATATCAGCATTTCTGATTTTATGAAGAAATTTCACAGCAGAAGAGAAACTCTGTCTAGGAATGGTGCCTCTAGGAATTCCCAGAGGCCTCCTGGCAACTGCTTGACTTCTTATAATTATATAATAATAATAATATTATTATTAATATCATTTCACTGCATTTTTTTAATTCATTAGCGAGTCAAATCAGCTGCTGTATATTTTCTAATTAAAAGCTGTTTCTGGACTAGTGGCTGTTTTTATAAAACATGTTTCCCCACAAAAATCACTAAAATTATCTTCTTTTCCTTATAAAGGTTCCTCTGTTGAACTTGAAAGTCACAGAACAAGTGTAAAAAAATTTAATTATTAGTTTTTCAACTAAATAAATGATTTTAATTCAAAAAATGATAAGTTTTATCTTCCTGAATAAAATAAAGCCGAATCCTGAGCTTAAACGTTTCTGATGCACCAATAAAAACCTGTCATCCAGCTTCTGCTGCCTCAGCAGTGAACTCCCCTGAGATGTGGGTCTCATTAGGTCGTCATCATCAATAACGAGAAGTACAGTGTTGCCACGGGAGCTGGGAGCTGGGCCCAGCCTGCGACTGGTTGGCTGGCAGCACCATTAGCACCGCGTACAGGCGCCACCGAGCCAGACGGATCGGGACGGAGGAGGATTGATGGGTCTGGGAGGCGTAGCGGTGTTAGAGCGTTTGTTAAATCGGTGGGCCAGTGGTGTGGGCTGTGAGCGGTCCGGGGCTCACACACAAGAAAATGTGAAGCTGCTCATAAATATTTGAAGGGATGCCACCTACAGGCTCTGACAGCAGAAAGGGGGTGAGGTAGCTCAAAATAGAGGGTGAGGAATCTGCAGAGAGGGGAGGAAGTAGCTGGGAAAACCTCAGGAAGGAGGCTTCTCTTTATGTCTCCGTCAGCTCGAATGAACTCAAATGTCCCATTTTACTCACTCTGTGTTATCAGGTGGGATTGCTTCCATTACTCTGTGTATTTATGCGTACCTGTATGTGAAAGATTTCTGTTGTGGTTTCTGCAGCTTGAGAGCAAAGCTGGCAAAGCCACAGCAGCCCTGTCTGCCCCTGAAACCCTAGACCCCATCGACCTGAAGGTGGCACTGAAGAAGGAGCGTGAGGAGCACCAGCACCTCCTCGCGGAGTCCTACGCAGCAGTGATGGACCTAACCAAACAGGTGAAGGGTCAAACCTTTGAGCACAGGCCTGGGAAGCTGAAAAATATGATGTTTTGTTCTAAATCTCCTGATTTCTGACCAATCAGCTTCAGATCGGAGAGAGAAACTGGAGCAGGGAGAAGGTGGAGCTGCTGGAGAGGTTCAGCAGGGAGAGAGCTCAGTGGGAACAGAGACTCAGAGAGGCCGCGGCGCAGCAGGAGAAGGTACGGCACGCTGGTTTACTCTGAGATACGTGGGATGGGAGTTTACGACAGTAGGAGGACACTGAGGATAAATCAGAGTTTTCTCTTTACATCACAGCCGAAGCCGCTGGGCGACGAGTCAGACATGGTGGCTGCTCGCGGATCGGCGTTGCAGAGGTGAATGTTGAAGAGCTTACCGATTCATGCATGACTTCCATTTTTACCGTGTTAGTTTTACTCAGCAGCTGTTCTTGTGAAAAGGGTCAAATCCTCCATGGAGTTGGAGGCTGGAGAGACGGACCGTCAGGGCGAGAAGATGCACTTTGATGCCCCGCCTCTTTTTAATCGCACTGAGCTCTGTGACCTCACCAGGAAGAACTGGACCTACCTGACCAATCAGGTTTGGACTTTTAAATATTGCTCTTACATGTAACTGGTTGGCTTTAAGCTGATCCGTTTATGTTCTCTTGGTCCAGACCCCAGAGACTATGGACAGCTGTAAAACCTGGGACGGTCCCAGCGTCTCCCACAGCAGCTTAGTGGAGTCCCAGTCTGATCTGGAGTTTGTGCAGAGAAGCTACACCGCTCCAGATCGCTCCGGTATCCGGATCTACTACAGCCCTCCGGCTGTGAGACGCGTGGAGCCCCGGAGAAGAAACCTGGAACCCGTAGATCCTCCTCCACCTGGGAGCTCCTCTCTGGGACACAAAGACGCTCTGAGCTCCTTTCACACTGAACCGCCAGCGTCCTCCTTCACTTCCTCCTACGAGCAGTGGCTGAGCTCGCTGTCCAAGCAGCACCGAGAGCTGCTGGAGAGCAGGAGCAGCTGCATCTCCAGCTCCATGCCCAGCATCGTCATTAGCAACGTGAGCTCCGGGGCGGATAACAGAGTGGTCGATGGGATGACGCCCACTTCTCCTTTCCACAACCTGGACATTGGAGAGATTTCAGCAAACTTAAGTGACGACATGAAGGAAATGACCAACTGTGTCCGCCAGGCCATCAGGTCTTCTTCTCTGGAGAGGAAATCCAGCAAGGAACCTGGAAATCAGGTAACATCATCTAATAAATCATTTATCTCTTTTATTCAGTTGTTCTGAAACAAGATGAAATTTATGTGCTTGATTGTTCTAACCTCTGCCCAGCTGGTGGGAGTATGCACCAGGTCCACTCAGACCTCTGCTCAGAATGTCAGCGTTGGGCTTCAAACGGAGAACTTCCCCAGCAGCAGGGGGGCGGGACTACACCCCAAGGCCTGGTCTCCTCGTCCATCTCCCGCCACCACCTCCTCTCTGGCATCAGCCCGGACTCGGCAGATCTCTACGTCTCTGGATAAAGTTCACAGCCGTATCGACCGGCCGTGCTGCTCCCCCAAATATGGATCTCCAAAATTACAACGCAGGGTCTCATCTGGTAGCTTTTTTTTCTTATCATTTCATTTAGCATCATTTAAACCCAGTTGACGGCATTATGGAGGATTTGCTTTCAGGCTCCACCTCCAGACTGGACAGCCCGTCTTCCAACAGGGACCGCAGCCTGTGGAGCCTCCAGCAGAGGCCTATTAGTGGGGGTGGGGGCTCGGCGTGGGCTCGCTCCACCACCACGAGGGACAGCCCCGTCCTGAACGGCCTCACCGACGGCCTCTCCAGCCTGTTCAGTGTGGTGGAACACTCTGGAAGCACGGAATCACTCTGGAGACCTGAAATGGGTGAGCATGTGTGAAAATTAATATCCTTTAACCTGAAATTACAGACTTTTGTGGATTCTTTTTTAATTTTACTTGAAATGAAGCTAATGGGAGCTTTGTTGTGCTGCTTTAGGAGCCAGCCAGACCGCCAGCCCAGCTCGGCAGCCTCACGCTGCAGGAAAACCATCCGGAGCTGGGGTCTGTGGATCTGATTCCAGCTCCCAGCGGTATGGAGGACTGGTACAAGAGCTCTATGGGAACGTCTGCAGCAGCCGTAGCCCAGTAGGAGTCACCCTGCCTGGGGAGAGAGCACACAGAGACTCCCTTGGCAACCTTGGAAGCGTGAGTGTGTTGGGAGGAATCAGAGATGTGGATGAACCCAAGTCGGACTGTGTCCCAGCGGGAGTCGGAGGACCCGGCTGCGACACCGTGACTAGGATTGTCAACAAGAGGTTTATGAGGCAGACGGCTGGGGAGGAAATGATCAGCATCATGGGAGGAGGGAAGGAAATGACGAGCAGCGCCGCGGCCGCCGGACCAGGCACGGAGGTGAGGTCTATTAAAATTCCTAAAGCACCGTAGTTCTGTTTTTCTTCATTTACACAAATTCTTCTGATTCCCAGGAAGCTCCATGTGACTGCGCCGCTCAGTCTTGTGTCGCCCGACCATCGAGAGCAGCCGCACGCCACTGCAAGCATCGTCCGCAAGAAGCTCCAGCGGCAGCAGAGGAGAAAGGAGACGCCTGCGCCGAGTGACGCCCCCACGCAGAAATCTAAGCACATTCGCTTCCTAACAAACACCACTGCCATGACACGCCTCCTCACGTCACCAACAGTACATACACACCTCCAAGCGCACTGCCAAACCCAACACACACAGAGTGATAGCACACAGCTCTGACTGCCTGACAAACCTACTGCCACACACACACACACACAAACACACTCTTTCACACTCACAGACACACACAATCCATCTTGGATGCCAAGGACAGGTCCAACTTGACAAATCTACCAGCAAAACCGAACACGGACACCGTCACCTCCTCCAAACAAGAATTATTCTGACCTAAGGAGAGTTTAACAGGTATGATATCAGGACTGGATCTACTCAACTAAACCTCTGAGTCCAGATCATTCATCAGAAGGACTTCACCTCACTGTTGAGTATCACTTGGAGCTGTAGGATAAACACTTTTACCAAAATAATCCATTCATGGGTTCCACATCATGCATGGATTTAAATGTAAATGATCCTTAATTTATGGGTTTGATGAAAAATGGGCTTGTTTTAGAGTGCAGGGAGGATGAAGGATTCATCCTTAAACCATCGAGGGTGAATCTGATGAAGACATGAACACAGCATGAAACTGGGAGCAAAACATACAAATTAAATCCATTTCATTAGAACACACAGACCCTTTGGTTTGCATTTGGGTGAAAAACATTAACAGTAATCAAACATGCATTCAAGCCACAGCTGAGTTCAGTCTAACACTTAAAGCTTTGGTCTGTAAACTCTTCACTCTAAAAAAATGTTGAATTTACTTACATCAGTTGGTTCCACTACACTTAGTTTAAATGTGCAGAGAATTACATGTTGTCCTTTTACAAGAAAATGTACATTACTCTTTACATTTAGTCACTAGGTTTAGTGGACTCAGTTGACGTAACTTGGTTAAGTAAATTCAACAATTCATTTTTTAAAGTGTATCAAAATAATTTAGAAAAGGTAGCATAAATGTTTTTTTAAACAAGATTGTAAAGTCGGTGACATTTGCACTTAGAAGCAATGGAAGTTATAAATAATTTCAAGGATTTGTGAAATACATTTTTATCATTTTAAAAATATTTTTATTTATTGAAGTGTATTTTTTTTTATTTTTAAACTAAATATCAAACAGCTTAAGCTGGGATGTCTGTGCAAACGTGAGACACAGACGTCTTGTTCTTTTACAGAGGAAAAGGTAAATTTGGACATTTTTTTCTTCCTTCTATTTATTAGTTTTATGTCCTACACTCTAAAAAATAAACTGCTGAGTTTACTTAACCTTGTTGCTTTAATGTAAAGAGTAACATACATCTAGTTTTGACATAATTTATAACAATGTATATTATTCTTTACATTGAAACAGTTGACATAACTTAAGTAAATTCAACATTTCCTTTCTTACAGTGTGGCTTTTTTCTAATCAATCAGCTGATTAAGTGCCTGTTAGTTTGTCTTTTAGTCGGCTCACACTGAACTCTAAAAAACACACAAACCAAACATCCTGTTTATTAATTTTATAAAGGATTTTATGTATCAGCTTGTACTAAATTTACAGTAAAGTACTGTATCTTGATGGAAAAACTAAATGGTGCAGAAAGACATAATATACATCTTTAAATGTCATTTTTATGTTAAGGAATATTCTGGAAACAGCGGTAATTTTTTTTTTAATGATGACTTATTGTTAGTATGTTGTTGTTCTGGTGCTACTGGTTGTGTGAGTGGCAGCCTGACGATTGTGAGTCTCTACACACAGTTTAGTGACTCAGCAATCTAAAATTGGGCATTACAGTAACACACACTTAGGGAAACCCACAGTCTCAGTGCTGCTGCCTGTCTCAAAACCATCTGCACGAACCCTGAATGCCACACAGCTGGGTCTTCTGTTTTTATTTAAATAAATACCCCACTTTTATATGGATTTAGCCAAGAAATGTGGTTAAATTACACAGAACCTGTTATTTTATCTCTCATTATTCTCAATAAAGAGGCAGCTATAATTGGCATTAATATGTCAGACTTTACTTGTTGAAATTAAATTAATCTTAATAGATTTGAAGTATTTTAAAACAACAAGGAAACCCTTACTTACTAGGTAACATGTACTGGTACTGTTGGTAGAAACCATTTTACACTGTAAGAAATAAAATGTTGAATTTACTTAACCAAGTTACACACATTTACTTTTAAAGTAACACAGAGCAGTTTCCTGCTCCTCCTCCCTCCTGGTTGAAAGTGAAATTACAACTATTGTAAACAACCCTGCAGCAGCCTGCTGTAGCTAGCTCTAACAATGAGCTAACACTAACACGAGCCAACTAATACTAAAATAAACCACAAGGTAAAATGATCCACACTGTTGGACAAAAAATATTAATACTTACAAGTCCAGTAGCAACAAAGCCAGGTCACCATCAGTCCTTGATTTTGTAATCTACTTTAGCTCCCTCAAACTAGCATAGGCCACGCTGAGGTTCACTCTGGTTTTAGCTTTTAGCTTCACCTCCAAAGACATTACTCTCTTACTTCTGCCATAATGCCAAGAGAAAAAGCAAACATAATTTTCTTCGTCTTGTGCTTTTTATTGATGATCAGCGAACTGACAATGCTAACCACTAGCGTTACAGCTAATAGCTGTAAAGCAGGTAGAGAGCATCCCTTATAGGGCACCTATCCACTCCACAAACTAGCCATTGCGTGTTTTGGTCAGCAAAGGGCTGCAGAGTGGTTTCAAATATGAAACAGGTCAAGTTTCTAACCCAACAATCACTGAGACGAATGTTAAAGCTGTAGCTTAAGTTTCTATTGCTACTTTAACATAGCAACGGATAAAAATGTATATTACTCTTTACATTTAAGCAACTGGGTTTAGTGGAACCGTTGACTTAACTTGGTTAAATAAATGAAACATTTTATTTCTTCGAGTATACGAGAATGAATAATTAGTTTAATCAAACAGTTAGCGTTTGTTCAGCTACACTGCAACACATATCAGTCATTTTTAAGTTGTTTCTAAGGAATATTAAATGATATATATAATTATGAAAATTACACATTATGGCATACCGTATACCTAATTTTCATTCTGAAATACAATTCAGTCTGTATTGTTTTTTTTTTCTGAAATCTTTAGAACATTTTTTCAAAAACAAACAAAAGAAAACGAAACTACTTAAATTTCCTATGCAGGATACATTATTACAATGCAGACTGTTGCTTTTAACATATTGTTCATATTTTAGACTGTTAAAAGTGAATTATTTATTCAAATATGATCAGTTTGCTGCTTTTTTTAGACTAAAAATCTGAAGTGTTTTAACTAAGTTGGGTTTTTACCTATTTTAACTGCAGAGATCCAAAATATGTCATTGGGAGACATTATTTTTATTTATTGCTGAAACTTCTTGGATGTCAATAACCCTTTAGGTGTATTTGTTTAAACCGTAGGGAGAAACTACGTTGAAGAGCAAGTCACCCCCAAATCAACATTTTTTTTTGGCTGATAAACTATATAAATAAGTGTCTAATCGTGCTGTAGACACATGTAGTCAATAATTTTACACTTTAGTCTTAGTTAATTTAAAAATGTTCTGCCTAAAACTGTCAGTGTTGTGCCGTTGTCAGGTAAAAACTCTACACTGCATTTGAATTTAAATCCGCCATCGCTATTGGTTAAGAGGTACACTATGAAGTTGGCTGGTACATTATGATGTCACAATGTCATTGTGAACCTGTGTGTGTATTTGTTAGCAGCTCCGCCCTCTCGGTCTGCGAGGCAACAGCATTTATCGCATTTTTCAAACAGGAAGTGGGAGTGGGGTAAGACTCTGTTAGGGGTGACTTGCTCTTTAAAGTCAGTCATTCCAGTGTGGCAGGGATTGTGGCAGGGATTTTGTTTTTATTTATTTTAAATACGTGTTATTTTGATCAATTGGTAACTTTTATTAGCATTTCTTCTCACATATATATGAAACTCTGGGCAGAAGGTTTACCAAATTCTGTTCTACCTCTTATACTCTGCAATCATCAAACAACAAAACCATATTTTTGTATAATTGTCATGAAAAATTCACGTTTTGATGACTTTTGTTGTCATTGAATCTTACACAAGGCCCCTTTAGTGCCTTTCTGCTACAAAAAGTGTCTTGTTTTTATTAAGCTATTTCATTTTTCTGCACATATTTGACTCAAAATAGGTACCAGAACATATTTGCAAATGTCCACGTGTGGAATTTATTTTAAATGTCAGAATTTGTTGGCTGTGTTTTTAGAATTTCCAGTTATAATTCAAAGTGCTCCCTTGGAAACTAACCTATTTTTGGGCAGTCACTCAAGATGTTTACATCTCTTAGCGCTATTAAAGAATCTCACTCTTAGTCCTTGTGTTTATTCCCACATGAAGGAATTTGGCTGAAACATTTTAAATGATCATTTTTATTACTTTTTATATTAAATTTCTAACACAACACCAGATGAAACCAGACTACATCTCAGATCCTGCGTTCAAACATTTACTAACTGAGAAGTAATCCAGGTCACAGCATCGCCAGCCAATGAGGGGGGATGTCCTACCTTGCATGGCACAAACCCTCTTGTTCCTATGTAATCCTGACAACATGATGATTTCCTACTTGTGTGATGTTTCCATACCATTCATAAGATTATTTCATGCTGGGATTATGTAGATAAAACACTTAGCTGTTCTTAAAGGTAGCTGAACTTACCTGCTTGTATATAAGCTTTGTATAATCTCTCTTTTTAGTTTAATAATGCTTGATTTTTGGATAAAAGGAGATTGCAATGAAAAGCTGTCTATGATGAGTACAAGGTTAAGAGCGGTTTCCATACCATGCTCCGTTATTTTCTTTGAGAAAAGCTGAATGTCAACAGCTGATCTGATGCAGGTCGCTGTGGAAATATGTAGCTGTCTCCTTCTGCGGCCTCTGTACATAGATGCATTTTAAAGACGAATGACAAAATAAAAACAGCATCAAATATAATAAAAGGGTAAGAAAATCGTGTCCCACTAGGATTTTTAAAGGGTGCGTCTGTTTTTCCAGCAGATATCTTGTCAAACGAGATCTAACTGCCTCCTGTTTGTCATAGAAATCACAAATAAATGTTTCATTGATTTTAATGTAGTTTGTTGTCTTTTTTACTTTTCTACTGTTATTGCCAGTTGTCTCTAGAAATAACAATAGTTTCTGTGTTTTTCCAGACTTCAGATTATAATGAAACATTTGGATCATGGAAAGTATTTTTTTTTCCTGTTGAAGGGGAGTTTTCCTCTCCACTGTCGCTACATGCTAGTAGGAGAATTGCTGTAGTCTCTGACACAAGTCAGTGACTCGATGTGATCTGCTGGGTTTCCCTAGTAAGGAAACATTTAAATGGCATAATGAACTGAACTCATTGCACTGATAAGTAGGTTCAATTGGAATGTTTCTGTGCGAAGTGCCTTGAGATGACTCCTGTCGTGACTTCAATTCAATTCAATTCAATTCAAAAATACTTTATTAATCCCAGAGGGAAATTGATTGCTGTAGTAGCTCAGGATAATAATAATAATCAAGTCATCAAAGAGTTGTTGTATATTACAATGGCTGTTGGCAGGAAGGATCTCCAGTAGCGGTCAGTGTTGCAGCGAAACTGAAGAAGCCTCTGACTGAAGACACTCTTCCGTTGTCGGACAGTCTTGTGAAGAGAATGCTCAGGGTTGTCCATAATTTTCTTGATTCTCTGGAGAATCCTTCTTTGCATTATCTCCTCCAGCGGTTCCACAGTCGTCCCCAGAACAGAACCAGCCTTTTTTATTAGGCTGTTGAGCCTTTTCAGGTCCCTGCTTCTGATGCTGCTACCCCAACAGACGATGGCTGAAGAGATTACACTCTCAACAACAGACTTGTAGAAGATGTGCAGCATCTTGCTACAGACATTGAAGGACCTAAGCGTCCTCAAGAAGGGCAGTCTGCTGTGTCCCTTCTTGTAAACGGCTTCGCTGTTCTTTCTCCAGTCCAGTCTGTTGTCCAGGTGAACTCCAAGGTATTTGTATTGGCGCTATATAAAGAAATGGAAGTGAAATTGAATAAGAACGTACTGCTGTTGTAAAAGTACTTATTGTCTCTGGAAAGTTGAAAGAGTTTAGAAAGTGAGCATTTGGGTTTTAAGAGGCTTAGATATTAAAGCCAGGTTTATTCAGAAAAGGACAATCTGGCAACACTGTTATTAGCAGTAAAGCAGCCAAACTGCAGATTCCTTTTTAACACCCATATGTCTCCATGTGAAAATCTATAAAGACAGGAACACAATAACAATGAGGAGACATTGTGGGGACAGAAAGGAGCCCGCCACAGCTTTGTAGACCCTGGCCAGTGCAGCAGTATTACATCAATCCAGCCTGGAGGAGCTAGTCTCTGAGCTGAGAGCAGAGCTGTGCTCCTAAATTCTGAATGCTTTGACAGATGTGGTTTACTTGTTTAACTAAAACATTTGCAGTGGTCTCTAGTGGGAATGAATGTCTTGGGGGGGGGGGGGGGGTAGTTCTGCTATGTGGTGGTGTTGCTAATGGTTAGCTTCTACTAGATGAGACGTTCTCTGCTGTTTCCTGGATGCTAAACCATCAACAGCCTTCCCCGTAGTGAGTCAAGATGGGTGAGTCCATGAATGTTAAGCGACAGTGTGATGTAGATCTGTCAGGCTTTTCAGATCCGTCTCTGTTCCTCTTTGACATGTCAATGGCTGTGAACAAAGAGAAACTGTAAATAAGTCATGAAAGTATAAAGTTACATTAAAACCAAGGACATTGTTGTTTTTCTTGTGAAATTCCCAATAAGTTTGATGTGTCACATGACCCTCTTCCTGTTGAAAAAACAAAAGTTGGATCCAAGATGGCCAACTTCAAAATGGCCACCATGGTCACCATTCATCTTGAAAAGTTTTGCCCCTCACAGATACTAATGTGCCCCAAACAGGACGTTAAAATCACCAACCGTTCCCATTTTATTAAGGTGTATCCATATAAATGGCCCACCCCGTATTTATTTAGCCTTTTCTCAGAGTGCTGCCATGACCAGCTTTGACGGGCGTCCACCAGAGTCGCTCTTTTATACCAACATGATTTTTTTATTTCACTTCACAAGAACAATAATGAGCTACAATAGGCTCCCAGAGGTCCCAATCACAGGAAGTGACCTCGTCATGGCAACGCAAGTAAACAAAAGGAATACTTCCTGTTTTGACTGTAGGGATGATGGGTAATGATTACTTTATGGTTCCTAAAGTAGGGAAATGTGTTGAAGTGAACTCTACAGGAGAAACAAGAGGTGGGAAGCAGCAGCTGCTCAGAGCTGGAGGTAAATGAGTTCTTGGTAGATGTACGGGTGAAGCAGGTCCAGATGAGGACAGCACCTGTGGATTCTGAGCAGAATCAAGAGTAAACCACAAGTTTAAGCCAAATCAAAGATGGGAAAGAAAGAAAAAGACTCAAGAAGAGCCAAGGAGAGTTGTCAAATCCTCATCATTCATTCCTGCTTCTAAAAGCAATAAAAAGGGTGGAGCAGAGGTGGGGGTGAGAGTCAGAGAAGGTTCTGGACATGGAGAGATCTGAACCAGAGACCCATGACATCAGCTTATTAGCTAATTAAATGTTACTTATAGTGTACCTTTAGTCTTCAGAGGAAGCATAACGCTGCTCTGCAACAGTCCTTTCACATTGAAAGTCATTGACTCCTTCAGCTCTTTGATCTCTTCAATCTGATGAAAAAAAAAGACAAGATGAAGTCTGAGTTTGCGGCCAAGTGCACGACTGTTTTATATTTAGATGATGTAAGGTTTTTCTGATAAAACGTGCAAATTCAAGACTTTCCTCAAAATGCAAGAACAACCCAATCATGGTGCATTAATAATGAAGCAAGTGTGCATCGGCTTGTTCTCTAGTTAACTCTGTAGATTTTCACCAGAAGGTCAAACTCCTCCAAGAGTCTAGCTGGGTGCAGCTGTGGGATTATAGGAGCAGAATGTTATTAAAACAAAATATTTCATTTTATCTTAAATTTTAGGTTTATTTGTTTTTTCATTTCTGCCTAAAAAATCAAACTCTAGCTCACATTTTAAAGGCAGTTCTGGACTGAATTGATGAATTGATTTAAATGTCTGAGAACACAGGAAGTCTGCAGCGTCTGACTCAGGAAGCTCTGGCATTCAAACTATAGATCTATGCGTGTGTGTGTGTGTGTGTGTGTGTGTGTGTGTGTGTGTGTGTGTGTGTGTGTGTGTGTGTGTGTGTGTGTGTGTGTGTGTGTGTGTGCGCGCGTGTGTGTGTGTGTGTGTGATGCATGCAGTCAAAAATAGGTCAATATTAGATGAAGCCTGTGAGCATTCCTCCTGTGTGTGGGGAGGGAATGCTGGTGATGCTGAAGGAAAAGTCATGAGTCATCCATCATTTCCTTCCAAGCAGATAAACTTTTCACATCATTTTCTGAAGCCGTCTTCATCTGCTGCTCTTTTTTGTTTTACGAAGACATTTTAGTAAACTCTCCGCATCTCTGGCACTTAAAGGTCTGCTGAGAAATGTGTCTGGGTTCAAATCTACTCTGAGAGGAAGGGCGGGACTTCCTTTTCATGCAAACACTCAACTGCACATTGTCGGGCTTTTATTATCTCAAATAAGAACAAACACCTGACCTTTTAACAACAGGAAATTGGATTTCTGCAGCAGTTAAAGGAAAGGTTCGGCCCAGGCCTCCGCTCTCTCTGACCTTCTCTCCTGCTACTGTAGGTTTCTCACGTGGGGTCAGAGGGGTCACGGAGCAAAGGAATCAGGCGTTACGGAGCATAAACTCCACCCAGGCTTTTCTATTCATGAGTAACATTGAGATGTCGCTTACCATCTACAGTTTGTTTAAAATGCACGTTTATAATTTATAAGACATTTTAAAAGAAAGAATTTTTCACTTTCAGATGGAGTTTGTCACTTTCAGAGGTCTGAAGGTTGAGTTTAAAGCATTAAATATTTAAATCCTGTCGTGTTTTTCCTCTCTTGACCCTGAAACCTGCAGACAGACGCTTGGCCGGTAGTTAAGAGTGATAACTGTGCCTGCACTGCCACCTGCTGGCTGTGTTTGGAATAGTAAACCATCTGCTGGTTAGGGAAATTTTATTTCATTTACAAACAGCTGTTATAAAATATTTTTTATTATTATTCTGTAGCTCTTATGAGTAGAGCGACTTTAAACTTTCATCAAGCTTCATCGGTTGTTTATTTTTCTATCATGATGAAAAGTTTAATGTTGATTTGTTTTAATTGTTCTCTTAATTGATGAACTTATTAAAATAAATCAAAGGTTACGGTTAACTTAGATTTAAAATGACAATTTATTCATCTTCATGCATCTACTCTAAATAAAATACTGTTAAGACAGAGTATTAGTAATATTTATTCCATATTATATTATTATTATTATTATAGCTTCAAATGTGTTTGTAATGCTTATTTTAATTATCAGTAACAACATTGTTCAGATTCATATAATTATTTAGTTCATCTAAAGCTAATTTGAGGAAAATTTACAAAATGTATTTATAAAATCAAAATAATTAGAGAAACATTAACCAATGATGAATAAAAGCTCTGAAAAAAACAAATAAAAGAAAACCAGAAAATGACAGAAAACAGAAATAAAACATTTAATAGTTTGAGTTTTATCAGCCATGATTTCAGTAAACCCAACTTACTTTTATTTATCTAATTAATAAGCTGTTTACCTGTTTGTTTTTCCGTAAAGTGTCAAGACTCTTAGCATTTGAATTCATTTCAAATTTACATTTTTTAACACCAAAATTTCTTTTCAGTTCATTTCCTGAGATGGTTTATTTTTTTAGACTTGGGAAGCTTGGGTTTTCTAAACGTTGCGTTTCGAGATCGTTTGAATCAAAATGTGAACGAATGAATCACAAAACGCTGCTGAGAAAAGCAACTATCAAGACCATTTGTGTTTTATTCCAACAAACGAGACGATAAAAGCTTGAAGACGACCAGAAACAGTAACGTAACACACGTCAGAAAACAAACACATAAACGATCGTTTATCCCCACCTCTAAATAAAATCTCTTCCTACAGGTGGCACGCCTGCGAGCAGTATTTACCTAAAAATTCTAACCAACAGAAACTAAAATGAGCCTTTTTTGCTACATAAAGCTACTGACTAACCAAAGTTAACGGAATTAAAAAGCTTTCACAAGTTTTTGTTTATATGTGCACATAGCCCACACACACACGCAACGTTCAACGTGCTTCCTGGTTTTTCTGTGAGCGCCTTGAGGTCCAGAGTTAACGGCGCCATCAGAACAGCTTTATCACACCAGGAAATAAAGATACAAAACAATGTTTGAGATGCATAAAAGGCAAAAATGGTAAATATTAAGTTTCCGTGCATCTCTATTCACAGTATTCGTTAACAGGAGGTTTTCTACACCATCATTTAAGCACGTTAAAACTCGATCCAAACAGGAAGTGGTCTTCTCCGTGACTGCCATCGACTGAAAGGTCTTCCTTCTGATGGAAGAAAAGCCAACTGTGGTTATCTGGCTTCTTTTAGGGCTGACTGACGTTAACAGATAACAGGCGCGGTGATTTGATCTCAGCAGGACTGAGATCAAATGTGACCAACAGCAGCAGTGTGCCTTCTGGAAAAACTCTAAGGGTCGGTCCTTTAGTTGTTGTCAAAATCTGTAAATGTCTTGAATATTTAAAAAGGCCTAATTTCTGTGATAAACGATATTTCAAACCAACACGAGTAAAGAGAGGGGCTTTTCCTCCGTTTTATTTGTTGGGGGTGATCTTATCGAGTCCCGGCCAGGCCGGAACGTAGTAGCGAGGCAAAGTGCCCTCCATGAGTCTTTCCATCCACAAGCCCAGGCGGTCCAGTTTGTGGTGGATCTGTAGGGTGGACGTGCTGCGGGAGCGGTTGGATTTGCGAGCCGGGTGGCCATCGCGGGAACTAGACCGCCCCTTCCCCCCCGAAGCGCCCCCTTCGTCCTCAGACGACTTGCTGTCCAGGTCTTCCCCAGTGTAGACGGGCTTAAACAGACACAGGCACTTCTTGTGGCCGTTAAGCGCAAGCACGTAGCCAGTGTAGTCCACCTTACGGTTACCCCCGTCGTCCTCGTCCGCGTCGATCTGCGCGGCGTCCTGAGTGTATTCCAGCAGCGTGTTCATCCACTCGCTGTGCTTGTCGAAGTTGAGGAAGGAGAAGTGCAGCGTCAGACTCCTGGGAGAGAGAAGACGGGTGTGAGCGTGAGGAGGTTTCGATGAATAAAAAACTCAAGATGGAGACGGTGAAGCTTACCCTGTGAAAGAATAAACCTCTTTGGCAAACTTGCTGAGCAGGATGTTCTTGGAGGCATCAGTGAGAACAAGAACGATGTTCATGTGTCCCGGTCTCAGCTTCACCAAGTTGCTGATGTAGGTGATGTCCGTCAGCTCCGTCACCTCCACAAAGTTCTTTTTAGGAGGCCGACTGAATGAAAACAAAAGGACAAAGCTTAAAGGTGCATGAAGTGAGAGTGACCTCCTGTGGTCAAATGTGGATACTGCGGTCCACGTATTGAAACAAACTCGTCCGGTCTCAGCGCCAAAAGATTCTAGATGATGGAATATAGATGAGTCACACAAGCTGATAAGTAGATAAATATATTTCATTGTAATTTCATAACAGAAAAAACTTGCTTGAGGTTTTGAGAGCTCACGGTTGTTTTCTAATTCACCTTAGCATTGTTAGCTCAACATTAGCTTCCAACCTGCTTCACCCAATATTAGAGTAAAACTAAAAGATGCCGTGCCTCCTTCAGGCTACCAGAAATAACTTCTGGGTGGCTCCTTTTACTGGTTTCCAGGAAATGTGTTTTAAAGTCACCGTTCCAACAAAACTGAGAAATTAGGCTGTTTTGGGGGATTATTTCACAGTAAAATTCCTACTTATTGCTCCTTTAAAAAGGTGTGGTTCATGGAAAACCATTTTTAATGTAATATGTAATAATGAAATATGTGTAGGTTTAGGGTAGACACGTCCAGAAATAATGGCATAGGTGATATAATGCAAAAAGATGGTTCTACGATCTCCAAGTTTTGGTAGATAATCATCACTTTATAATCCTTAAAGAGGCATTATGGAAGTTTGACAGCCAAAACATGTATAGAAATAATACATTTCTTCTTCATACATTCCCCTGCAATGCCCTGGTCCTGTAGAATGAGCCCTGGCATTTTTACTGTGATTGCGTGTTTTTCTGTAAAATCACAGAAAAGGAGAGCTGCTCGGGTCGAGCAGGCTGCTTCATGCGCGTTCACGCTCAGGCATAGCCCGTAGCGTTTGCTATCAGTAGCTTTAGCAGCAGGGAGTGAGGTAGTGCCAACTCAGAGACTTTGTCGCTGTTCCTAACGCCTAGTGATGAACCTAGCTGCATTTCTGAGGACGCTTAGCAACTTTCTTCTAGATATTTCCTGCAAATTAGCAACAAAATAGCCATTTTCGCTCCGAACCGTTCTTTGAACGTTGATTCAGCTGTCATCAACGATATAAATGTTACAGATACAAAAGATGTTAGTGATGCTATAGCTCACCTAGTAAGACATCGGACTCTCGTGCGGAAGACCTGGGTTCGATTCTGGATGTGAACATAGTTTATTTAGAGTTTCTTTTTTACATTAATGGTATATTTTTTTACAGTAAGATGCCCAAATTTTTATTTGAGACTCGCCGAACGGCATTGAATTCACAGATAAAAAGATGTGGGTTCAACTTTCATTTTGGAAAAATTTTTCAAGCAAGGGAAGGGAATGATCTGAGCATGCAGGAGCACTGACCCATCATAAACCTTTGTCGGCTGTGCTGAAGAGAAAGGTACAGAACCACAGGGTATCTGCAGGTTTAAGGGAGCCAAATTTAAGACTTTTTAAGACCTTTTTCAAGGCCACTTTGACCAAATTTAAGATTTTTTAAGTTAAATTTAAGCTTAACAGGTGCTAACCACATCGCGAACGTGGGATTAGCCATCCAGTTACCAATAAACTTGCAATTCCCCATGGCACAAGCTCTCACTAGCTTAACCAGCTAATGTGCTCATCTAAAAATAGCCTCCTTTCACAACCAACTGAATGTGTACGGTTTTGCTTACACCAATATCATACACAAGAAATGCTGAACACTAACTAGAAATTCACGAAAATTTTATAGAAATAAAAGAATCTTGTTTAGTGGGCCTTTGGTAATTTAAGACCTTTGGAAACTGTATTTAAGGATTATTTGTAATTTTTAAGGATTTTTAAGGTCTTAAATTTTGAAAAGCAAATTTAAGACTTTTTAAGGACCCGCGGATACCCTGGAACCAAATTATTTAATTAATTAGCTGCGCGTTCTCCTGTCCTCTGTCCTCCGGGCCACACACACACACACACACACACACACACACACACACACACACGGGACTGTCTCAGCTGTTATTTTTGTTAAGGAGTGTGCATGTACAGCATGCGCGCCTCGTGCACGAGCCTACTATTGAAGCTGCCGTTACGCTTTTGGCCTGAGGGGGCAATCGCGAGCATAAAAATTCAAAACTCCGTAAAGTCCCTTTAACGACCTTTGATTGTCAGATCACACGGCCCTATGGTGAAACTCTAGGATTTCAATAGCCTGACAGCGTGGCATCAGACTATCATGGACTCACCCACCATCTCCACTACAAACCTGTTCTCACCTGGAGGTACCAATTGTCTCAGATGATCCATTTTCCTCGTAAACGCCATCTTTTGCTTTTGTTTTTGTCTGTTTTTCATCACTTGAGTCGCTGCAATAAAACAAGACAAAAACAGTATGGAACTAGGATTGGGACAACATTACATTGAACTTGTAACATGTTTTGTAACTGTGACTTTTGTTTTGTAGCATTTAATTAATGTTTTGTAACACTTAACTTTCGTTTTGTAACAGGTAAATTAGTTTTGTACCATGTAATTTTCATTTTGTAATGTAACTTCGGTACATAACATGAAACTTTTATTTAGTAACTTGCAGAAAAAATCAATAAGTTTCAAATCACAACTTTCAAAACACAAGTCTCAGTCTACAATTACAAAACATTTTGTCCCAATTCGAGCTTGCGTCCGACAGGAATATTCTTGGACAGGAATCCAAGACCCGTGATTGGCTGGTCAGACAAAGCCTGTCATTGGTTGTTTGGGAAGGAAGCTAGAACTGGGACAAAATGTTTTGTACATGTAGACTGAGATGTGTGTTTCACGAGTTGTGATGTGAAACTTGTACATTGATTGTTTTCTGCAAGTTACAAAATGAAAGTTTCACGTTACATGTCAAATGTTACGTGTTACAAAACGAGAATTACAAGTTACAAAACATGTTACCGGTTACAAAGCTTGGTACAAGTTACATGTAATATTGTCCCAATCCTAGTTCCATAAAACAGTAGCACTGTTACTTTAATCCAAACCATTTCCTGCTTATTTTCTTCTTTTCTACAAAGGAAAAGTGTGGGAGAAGTAAAATCCACCAACCTGAAGGCCAGGATCACCACAGTTCCAAACAAGATGAATAAAGCAGAGAAGATGAGGGACAGAAGAGGCATCATCTCACGCCTAAAAAGGATCAAAAGAGCTTTATTTCATGCAGGAAGCTTTTTGAATCGATCTTATTTATGTTACTATAAAGTCATCTTAGTTCCACCTACCAGTTGTTGTGTAGGATGTCATCGATGATTTCAGAGAGGTAGTCATAAGACGCATAAATCCACCGAATCACAAACATCTACAGAGTTCGAATATGAAACGGGTTAGCAGCACAGCACGGAACATTTTAAATAATCTGACTCTAATCTAAAAAACACACCGAGGCAAACTCGTTGTTGAGTTCAGGCAGCACGGCATCATGAACAAGGATGGACGGGTCCTTCTGGAGTCGCTCCAGCTCCTCCTGGAGACGGTGCTTGTCCTCTTCGCTGCCGTTCCAGGAGGTAACAGGCTTGAACAAAGCTTTACCGGCTGCATTACGCCTCTCCAGGATCACCACCTGCACACATAACCAGACAGACACAGAGAAGGGGAATAAATCAGATTACTAGATGTCAATTATGCTAAAAAAGAGCCGCTTATGAGCTAAAATTCTAACATTTGCACTATTTACAATAGAATGTAGGAGGAGTACCAGTGGTGCTGAAGGCAGGCTGTCTTTGCTGCTCATGAGGATGTCACAAAGAGGCTGTTGCAGCTGTTGGTACACATAAGCAAACCTCACAACTTCCTTGCTATTGGTGGACGCAAAAGAGAGAAAGGCCTGGTTCCTTAAGGAAAAGACCTCTTCGTCGTCTGTGATCAGCAGCACACAGTATCTGAGGAGAGGAGAAGCATCAGAAATGAGATAAACAAGTTTTAATTACCTCAAACAAGACGACAAGTTTCACTGTGATAACAGGTAAAAAAGAAAAGTTTAGAGTTTCTTACTTCCTGCGTCTGTGAAACTGTTTGATGGGGCAGAGCTCGTCGAACAGCTTCTGATTGACGAGCCGCGGGGCGAGGAGAAACTTGTTGTTGGACACAAACTCATCTATTATTTGCTTTTTCATTCCTTTAGCCTGAAGAGTTTGGAGACATGAGAAAGCATGTAAGAAAGTAAAACTTTATTTATAAAGCACCTCTCAAGACAGAAGTCCGGAAGTGCTACACATTAAAAAAACAACAAGTGCCCGAAGTCTGAGCCCTGTGGAACACCATAAAGTAAATGTGTGACACAAAAGGGCAACGTGATGGAAAATGGTTTTAATTTACCTGTATGATGTCAGCAGGCTTGTCGATGTTTTCCTTAAATACCAGCATGGTCGGAGCGTAAGTGTTGATGTTGAACCGTTTCTGTAGATCAGAAGTCTCTGAAAGACCCTGATCTACGTAACCAAACTGCAGGTAGTCCTTATAGGCGAAAGCTGTCAGCTATGGGGATAAAAACACACAAACACAAACATATTAATGTGTTTTAAGTGATCTGAAGTAGTTTTTTTTAAAACACAAGATAATGACTTACTTTGTACAGCAGAGGAATGGAAGGCACTTGGTCAAACAGAAGAACGTGTGGCTTGTTGAGATCGTGCCAGCTGTTCAAGAACTGCTGGTCAGTTTTATCAGTGACCTGAAAAGAGAAGACTCTGTTATGTTTTCTAGATTTGTGACATTCTAGATAAATCTAGATGAATTTACCCGCTCTACAAGTCTCTGTGGGAGAAGGTCTTCAACAAATTGCCTCAGGTGCTCTTTTGCTACAGCATAATGGAAAAATGTCACTTTGCCATTGATGACACCAAGAATGGACGGGGTGCGGTGAGCACCAAGGTGATTAGCAAGCCGCCTCTCATAGCCAACGTCAACCACACCAATTCCAACACCTGCAGAGACAAGACATTAAAGTACACCTGAGCAGATGCTACCGTGGGACTGGGTTGGACCATTTCATACCTAGACTCTCCATCTCCTGCACCACTTCTTTCCAGACTGGCTCAATGTGGATGCAGCTGAAGCACCAGTCAGAGGTAATCTTTATTAGGTATGGCCTCCTGTAGCTGTCAGGCACCAGTTCATTGACATACTGGTTGAAGTGGAGAGTGTACTTGCTGTCGGTGAAGTCTCTGTGGGCCCTGCTGTTGAACGGGAAGTTGAAAAAGGATTCGTCAAAGTAGAAGCTTCCCTGCCGGTGGCCATAGCGACCGCTGCCATAGGGCTGGGTGTCATCTGTCTGGCCGTAGTGATCGTAAGTGGCACGTTTGTCTTCATTAGACAGAATCTGGAATGGAGGAACAGATGTTACACACACGTTTTAAACCATTTAGGGAAAAGGTTTTGGAAACTCACCTCATAAGATTTAGTGATCTGGATGAACATATCCTCAGCACCTGGATTTTTGTTTTTGTCGGGATGCCTTAGGAGGAAGATGCACATTAGTTTAAGGAACTGAGGAAAGAGGATCAGAGCAGAATCAGGTCAGGGTATTTACCATTCTTTTGCAAGACGCTTGTAGACCTTCTTGATCTCTGCCTGGCTCGCAGTCCTGGTAACTCCTAATGTTTTATACGGGTCTATTTCAGAGCCCGCATTGCTCCATCCTGCCAGCAGCACAGACAGGACCACCACCACCACAGCCAGAGACATCATCCCTGCCATCAGTTACCTTAAACGTACCAAAAGCAACAAAGGAAATCAGGTTAAATGAGCTGTGGACCCTCTCTGATCATGACACGAGTTTTAAGACGGGTTACAAATCTGACATGTACACCCGTTTGTCACAAAAGGTGAGAAAACCGAAAAAGAGGCTGGGTAGGATAGGTAAATGACAGCAAAAGCGGCGGTATGCTACTTCTCGAAGACAAAACGTTCAGGCTGATACGGTCGGTGGCGTCATCACCTCGGACAGATGCGCACAGCTGATATGGACGACCACACCACATATTCAAGCTCCTCGTTCTTCTGGTTAACATTAACAGCCAACCTTCCAGGGTGTGTTCCGCAGCATCACACAGCTCCTCCAGGGCAGGCTAACGACAACCTGCTGCTACGAAGTGGTAGTCCAGAAGGAGGCGCTCCATCTTCAGCAGTCGTCATGGGAAACAGCTTGTTGTGTCACACTTTCTTTGGGTCTTATGTAGTTGTAGTTTTAATGTTTTACTGTGAAGTCCGGTGGGTTTGAGCCAAGTAAATAAGACACCGCGAGCTTTTTGTCTGAAAGGGGGACTTTCCGTGATAGCATATGAACGCACTCTATTTTTTTTGGGGTCACGTGCCACTAATTGACCAATCATAGTCGGCGCTGATGTAAACAAGGAAGTGGAAAGCGCAGCCGGAAAGAAAATACGAGTAAAGAGCTTTCTGTTGCTTGTAAATGATTCGGTTTCAGTTTTACACACGGGTGGCGAGATTTAGGACACTGACTGACCTATGTCCAAACCGAATAACTAGTCAGGAATAGTTTTGTTTTACCTACGTGTCACCGCTTTGTTACCGCGGGCAGGATGGAGGAACAACACAAAAACATTCTTCAGCGGAACAGGACTGGTTTGGTGAGAGATTTGGATCCAACTAACCTCTATGACGCCCTCCTTGAGAAGGGGGTTTTCACCCACGACATGATCGACGAGCTTCGGGTATTTGATTGAACTAAAGGTTAGTTTTTGTTTATTTATTCAGAACTAATGTTACAGTTCCTCCCACCAGATCGCTGGAACAAGAAGAGATCAGGCCAGACAACTAGTCCGGGACTTGGAAACCCGCGGGAGTCGAGCATTCCCGTTATTTCTGGAGTGTCTCCGGGAAACGGGTCAGCAGGCTTTGGCTGAACTTTTACAAATTGGAGTCCCAACTGTTCAAGTCCACCCTGCAACACCCACAGAAGTGGTCCGTCCTGTTGTGGAGCCCCTCCCAGTTAGTGAGTGCATCACACTAAAACTTATAATCTTTCATTTTACTGAATAAAACTGTATTTTCGTGATTTTTTGTTTCATAGTTTCCCCCATTGATGTTGATAAACACAGAATTGATCCTGTACCTGTCCACCCAGTACAGAGACCAACTATTACTCCCAGCCCACGTAAGATAAACATTTGTTTTAAGTGTTATTATGAGACATTTAATCATTTATGCCTGACTTTTGTTATTACCACAGCACCTGAGAAGGAGTACTTCAGACCAAGGCCAGAGGGCAGGACACGGCGGGATAGTCTTCAGGTAGGGAACCGTTTATGTTGCACTGATTTGATTGAAATTCTGATTATGCCCTAGTTTTTTGTTTTTTATTTAAATGATTGATCCATCTTCCTCTAGTTTCTGTTTCTCTCTATGTATGTTGCAGAGCTATAAAATGGAAGCCAACCCCTGTGGCCACTGTCTGATCATAAATAACGTGGACTTTGAACCCCAAAGTGAACTCAGCAACCGCAGAGGGTCCAACGTAGACTGTGAGAAGTTGGAAAGTAGATTCAAGGCGCTCAACTTTATTGTTAAAGTCAAAACAAATCTGAAAGAAAGAGTGAGAATTGTCTTCTCTAACTTCTGTTTTCATCTGAAACAACACAGGAAGTATGAAAAACTTAACTGTTGTCATTGACTTTTAGCAAATCAAACATGAGCTGTCTGCTTTGTCTAAGAAGGATCACTCCCAGCTTGACTGCTGTGTGGTTATCATGCTCTCCCATGGGACTGAGGTAAGCTTTCTCAGGATTTCACTCATAAGAGTCCAAAACTTTTCATTTTTTTCCCCACCAGATTTATTAAAGTCTGTGATCTGGATCACATATAATCATATCTGTAGGTGAGTCATAGCCGCTTTCCTGGTGCCGTTTACGGCGTGGACGGAAAACACGTCACAGTTCAGAACATCACGCTCTACCTGAATGGACACAACTGCCCGTCCTTACAAGGGAAGCCAAAACTCTTCTTCATTCAGGCCTGTGGAGGAGGTAAAGTCACTAACAGCAAAAAAAAACCTATTTATCCTCTCAAATGAACAAATTAAATTTAATTCATCCTTAAGATGAAAGAGACACCGGCTTTGAGGTGTCCCCCGACGAGGTTCATCCCTCCAGCGGAGGAGAAGACGACCAGACGGACGCCATCCCAACATCGTCCAGCAGCGATTCTCTCAGCCTGTCGGATGAGATCGACGCCCGAACCTCTCTGCCCACCCCAAGTGACATCCTTGTGTCCTACTCCACTTTTCCCGGTGCGTAAATTACCATGTGTTCATTTAAAGAAATAACAGCATCAGTTTTCTTGTTGCTCTAAAGCCACTTTGATCATGTGACCAACTCAGGTTATGTTTCCTGGAGAGACACTCAGGCAGGTTCTTGGTATGTGGAGACTCTGGACCGCATCCTCCAGGAAAACGCTGCTACAGATGACTTGGTCACAATGCTGGTGATGGTGAGCTTCCTTCATCTTGCTGCCATGAAAGAGTCTCTTTTTATCCATCCAAAGATTTTTAATGTAAAAACAGCTGATCTGACTGTTTTGTTTACAGGTTAACCACGAAGTTTCCCAAAACTCTGCAAAGGGGCTTTACAAGCAGATGCCTGGTTCCTTCAACTTCCTTCGGAAACTTTTCTACTTTCAAGTCTCAACATAGTGACTGTATGTGAATATCTGACGCTACAAAGCAAATTCTTTAGTCAAAATGTACAAATCTGAACTGTTTTGTGACTTTTGTTATACTGAAATAATATTTTCTTGTGTTTTTCTGTCATTTGTGATCCTCCCAAAATGTTTAAGAGCTAAAAGACTTTTTCTATGACCGTTATCTCTGTTTTAAAGATGGCTGACTGATTGACTAAGCATGTTGTAAAATGTCAACATGGGATTTACTTTTCATTCTCAACTATCTTCATGCATCTTTTTCTACTCGTAATTCTTTATTAAACATTTGTAATCCATGATGTTCTCTTGGATTTCAACATAATCTGCATTCTGGCTGAGTTGTTTGTGTAATCTGACTAGCAGCCAGGTATCAGCATGCTATAGAAACACCTGCTGCAGGCTAAAATAACGGTTTGTTTCGGTCTCCCCTCTGCCACTAGAGAGTGCCAAATACCACAAGTTAATCTATTTCCTTCTGACCATCATTATGTTAGTTTAGTTTAATATTTATTAACCCAAAACAATGAAATATCAATCAAATGGGTGTTCCTGTGACATTATTGTTATCTACACAGCAACTCACGATATTATTCTACAAAGACACACAGTGGGACGTTGCAGTGAAAAACAAATGTAATCTTATAAAATAAACACATAATAAACAATAAATCCAATAAAAAAACGAGTATATACATAAACTACTACATAAATAATATTAATAAAAATATAAATAATACTTTTCAGAATAAATAAATATATAATCAAAATTAAAAACAATAAACAAATCTACTTTAGTCTATAATAACACAAATAATAGAAAAAACAGTAGAGTATAGAACAGGACCACCGTTACTCCAGACAATTATTAAATGTTTTTGGTGTGATTTTTATTAGTTTATTTTAGTAGTGTTGAAGTGTTTGTTTGTGTGTGTGTGTGTGTGCGTGCGTGCATGTCTCGACTATTGCAATTCACTTCTTTATGGTCTCCCCAACAAACTCCTTCATAAACTGCAACTGGTCCAGAATTCAGCAGCCCGTATTATCACCAGAACCCCTTCCTTTCACCACATCACGCCGGTTCTCCAGCAGCTCCACTGGCTCCCAGTTAAATTCAGGTCCATCTTCAAAATTCTCCTCCATACCTTCAAAGCAATCCACAACCTCTCTCCTCCATATATCTCAGACCTTATAAGTATTCACACCCCGTCCCGTTCACTCAGATCTTCTTCTTCCATCCATCTTGCGGTTCCTTCTGCCCGTCTCGCTACCATGGGGAGCAGAGCTTTCAGCCGCTCTGCTCCTCGACTCTGGAACTCACTTCCCCCAGACATCAGGAACATCGACAGTTTTACCCTTTTCCAATCAAAACTCAAAACACATATGTTTAAATCTGCCTACAACCTCTGATTTTATTGAAATGTTTCTCTCTGTTTTTTCTTCTTTGGGTTTTATTATTGTTTTATTGTATTTTATTACGTGTTTTGTGTAAAGTGACCTTGGGTGTCCTGAAAGGCGCTTTGAAATAAAATGTATTATTATTATTATTATTATGTGTGGGCATCCTGGAGACATCCCAAAGAAGACCTTTCACATAAGAGATGAACCTCCAGTTGAAACTGCTGGAAAGTCTACAAACTGGTGAAGCTGTAACATGTCTATTTAGCTTTTTCTTCGTGAAGTGAAGAAATGTTTTGCTCTCTAAGATAAATTGTGTTTTTCTAAACGTCCAGAGTCCTCCAGGGAAACTGCCTCCCGTAAAAACCCCGCTCAGCTTTCCTCCACTGAGACCCTACTGACCTGCTGTTGTGTGTGCATCAGCAGCTGTAAGCCGGCCAACAAACTCCATGAGCGTTATAAAAGCTGAGATCTTAAATCTCATTCTTGTAACTGATGCAAAAATATCTTATCTTTCAGTCTACTCCCAGATTGGATGTCTGCCTTCTAATCCTCACAAAGTTTTTGTTTTTCTCATTTCTATCGACTCCAGCTGGATGAATGAGAGCCACGGGGATCAGATCCAAGATAATGTTGCACAAGAGGCTGGCCCACACCCGTATGAATAAGTACCGAGTGTGAGCTCCCACTCCCATTCGCACTGACCTCTCCTCAGTCGTGCACAACCATGCTCCTCTTCAGCACTGTGCTCTGTGAGTATATCTATATGTGTGTATTTAAGCTACAGAACAGTAAATGTTTGCATAAAAGTCGAAAACGTCTTAACTTAAACAGTTTTATTTAACGGGGATTTTCTTTTTCAGTGCTAGGAACCTCTGTGCTTGTGAACGCAGGTAAATATGTGTGCATTCAAATGCAAATCAGCATCTACATGTTGCCTTTAAACTTTTGTGACTGTTATTTTAGGGTTTTCAGCAGAAACGGTTACGACCTGTCTGGAGAACGTGGTTCACCGTCTGAGCTGTGGTACGAATCTTTATGCAGCAGTATTAAGTTTTGTTTTGTAAAATCTGCTCAGGTCTTGTTTTTCTCTCCTGGTTTTTAAGAAGACTTTGGAGTGATCAGTGTTCAGACATCGCTGTACGGACGTGTGGACAGCTCCGTCTGCAGCGACGGAAGAGGCCCAGATCAGGTTTCTGACACGGACTGCTCCCTGCCGGGGGCTGTTGATATTGTCAAGAAAAGGTGCACATATGATGTGATTTACATAGAAATGTGCAGATGTTGTTTATTTAGATTACATCTAGTCCTTCGGTGGTGCTGAGTGAGTTTTGATCCTCTCTTTTCTCCCTGCAGATGCAACGGGAAAAAGGTGTGTGAGCTGAGCAGTGATGCTTTTACATCTGATCCCTGCAGGGGAACCGCCAAGTACCTGCAGACCACCTACACCTGCCTGTCAGCCAGTCAGTGTCATGTTTAACGGTTACTATGCTATTTCTCTGTGTGTAATCTGGTTCTGTGTAATCCTGACCTAAAGCCAGCTGGATTCATTTGATTCTTTTTACTTTTTTAGTTACTAGTGTGACATGTGAGCACTCTCTGGCGCACCTGAAGTGTGGTAAGGTCTCACTTTAGATGTTGTTTCCATGTCAGACAAACAAATGGGTGATCCTGTCATTATTCCTGTTTTCATTAACAGATGAAGGACAGATCATCTCTGTCTACGGTGCTGATTATGGACGCCGAGACCAGACCACGTGCATCTATGGCCGACCCATCTCTCAGATCCAGAACACAGCCTGCTCTAATCCCACCAACCAAGTTGCTGACAGGTAGTAATTAACTTATTCTATCTGCAAAAAATATCTAGATGTTTCTTTCCTTAGAGGTGTTTCACATCTGTATTCAATTGTGTGGCTCCACAGCTGTGAAGGGAAAAACAGCTGTACCATCCAAGCCTCCAACTCGGTGTTTGGAGACCCCTGTGTGGGGATCTTCAAGTACCTGGAGGTGGCTTACGCTTGTCAGTGTGAGTCTCTGGTTTAAATTTGCTAAAAGAAAAAAGAAATGCACGTTGTGACATCTGGTAAATATTTGAAAAGTTAATTCTGACAATTTTTTGATCCCTAAACAACTTTTATATGAGGGAAAAGATCCTATTTATATTTTCTGGTTGTAAAATATTTGCACCTTTAGCACATTTTGACTCTACAGACGTTTAAAACGATCTTAAAACATTTCCTTTTTTCCTTTTGCAGATCCATCGAACAGCCAAGGCGAGACTGTGTAAACACGTCACCTCACAATGAAGAGGCATTAAACAAAATGCTTAAACCAACAGTGACATGTTTATGTTTTGAATGTTTGATTTTTGTATTCCTAATAAAAATGAAATCCTGCAGCTCAAGAAAAGCTTCCAACCTTCTATCCATCAGGAGCTCTCTTTTGTGTTTAGCTGAGTGATTATTTTTACAGGAAGGAAAAATAAAAGATAATGGGAACACATACACACACACACGCACGCACACACACACACACACTTCCTGGTGTCTGCGTGTGGAAGGAACTTTTTTATTTCCATGCACTGAAATAAAATACTTAAAAAAACCTGTTAATTGTCTTTTTATAAATTTAAAATAATAAAAAATATATATATTATAAAATAAAATATTTCAATACTCATCATAAATTCCACCAGATGCTCTCACATCACCATCACCATAACTACATGCAGGCGATTATTGTTTGTATCTTCTCTGTAAACTCAAAAACTTTTGTTGCAATTGTTTCAGCAATGCTGGAAGAAGCAGCACAAATTTAAAAATTCATTTAAAATCAAAATTTCTTTGCAAAAATCTAAAAATTCACAGAAAACGGTTATCATCTCAGCTAACGACCCAGTTTTGCAACCTAATTTATCACATTTTTCCAAATCCAGTGCTTGCTCATGCTGCAGTTGTGTTGTGTCCGTTCTCCTGTTATGCAACCCTGTTTGTGAAAAGCTCTTCATAATTTTTTCCTGGACAGTTCTGTTATTGTTGCTTAAAGTGGAAACAGGAGCTTCCCATCCAGCGTGAGGAAGCTCAAGACTGCAGCCGAATATTCGCCAGGATTGGGAACATGAATGGAAAACTGTGGAAAATGAGATCTGAATGAGTGCAAGTCGAATAACAACAGAACCGGTGCAAATAACAAAAAGCAGCAGGAAGGAAGGGAAAACGGTTTTCTGGTTTTGTTGGGGGCAGTGATGGTTAGAGTCCAACA
The DNA here is from genome assembly GCF_043380555.1 of Nothobranchius furzeri. Lineage (NCBI taxonomy): Eukaryota > Metazoa > Chordata > Actinopteri > Cyprinodontiformes > Nothobranchiidae > Nothobranchius > Nothobranchius furzeri. The sequence goes on from NC_091755.1 coordinate 34,710,436, forward strand.
GCTGCTGGGAGGAAGGACGGGCTGTTCCTTCATGCTCAAGGATGCAGCAGTCTGCTACTGAAGGAGCTCTCCAGGCCTTCTGTCCCCCAATTCCTGCACTGGATCAAGAGGACATCCTAGAACAGAGCTGGGCTTCTTAATGAACATATCTAATCTCTCAGCTGCCCCAACAAACCACACCCTGAAAGATGGCTGAGATCACTGAGTCAAAGAAGGTCTTTAGGAGCACCCCTGTACCCCAAAGGACCTCAGTCTCCTCAGCAGGTAGAATCCAGCCCAGTTTGTTGTTCAGGTGAGAATTCAGGTAAGTCATATGTCCATAACCTGGAGGTTCACTGGGATTACTCTGTTGGGCCTGCACCTGCAGAAACCCACCACCAGCTCCTTGGTTTTCTCCGCGTTGATCAGGAGGTGATTCTGCTGACGTGTTCCCAAAACCCCGTTTTCTGTCTGCACTCGAGCCGTCCTCACTTGTGATGAGGCAGACTACAGCAGAGTCATCAGAGAACCTCTGAAGGTGTCAGCCTGGGGAGTTGGAGACATCTGCAGTGTAGGGGTTGAAGAGGAAAGGGGCCAACACAGTTCCCTGCGGGACCCCCTTACTACACACCAGCTCATCAGAAACAACCTTATGACCTTTTCCACTAGAACCGACCCAGCATGGCTCAACTCGGTTCAAAGCGGTACCAAGGTGTTTCCACCAGGTTGCATTCCTGTTTTAGTGTTGAAGTACCTCAAGTGTACTAATCCAGACCAAAAATGACCCTAGACTGTCAGTCATTGATTACTTGGTGGTGGAGTCACTGGTTGCCCCAGTGTTGCGCCTTGATGCCAGCAGCCTTTTGCGGGTTTCTTTTTTTCAGTCTGACAAAAAGCCGCAGACTAAGAAGAAAGTTTTGGCACAGCTGCTGTCGAGTTATTTTTAAATCCCTTAACCCTTAAATCTGAAATGAACACACACACAAAGGAGGGAGGTCATTTTTACGCTGTGTGGCCAGAGCAGCGGAGGGAAGACATGACAAAAACCCCTCCGGGTCTCCGCCATACTTCTCTGCTCCTCCTTGTCCCACAGTATATTTTACTGAAAAGACAGGACGAAGAAGGCGGGGCCTTCTCGAGTTACAGACACTAACATCACGTTCCAAGACAACGCCGTCAGGTGGAAAGCCGTTTAACCTAGGGAGTGAAAACAAGGTCACATTTCCTTCATACACACCCAGGTGCATTCATTCAACAGAGTTTCCCACGGGAGCGTTACTGATAAATCAGACCAAGCTGGTCTGAGGCAAGGCCAAGTCCTTCCTGTAGAGACTGATAGAGACTAGCAAAAGGATGAACCTGCGTTTAATCATTCTTAATGAAGCACCAGATGTTTTAGCAGTCAAGACATTAATACCACTTCAATAATAATATCAATTTTTACTTAACAGCTGCCACATTCTCCACTTTTGGGTTACGATGTTTTTGTGTCCCAAATGACCTTGTGCTACTTTTCACACTCTGGGCTCCACACCGCTGTGAAGCCACCCACCAGAGCCCGCTCTCCAGGTAGGATGGTGCTAAAAGCACCAGAGTACTTTTCCGACTCTCGTACCCAAGTACTTTCCGCTGAAGTCAGTAACTTACCGATAATTTTACTTTTACAACTGACCGACATCGTTTAGTTTGAAAAACAAACAATAAAGACCTTTTCAGAATCTTTATTAGCCAAATATGTTAAGAAAGGAGCTGTACAGAAGTCAGTCATGTTAACATCTGTCCTCAGGAAACACTTGATAAAAAAGTTTATTAGATAATTTAGTTTATTATTAGTTTGTTCGTCACAAGAAAACTGTCAGAGCTCTGTTAAGTAAAGAATCAAATCAAAATATTCAATTTAAATCTGATTTCTTGGATGTAATTGGCTAAAATGACGACTACCAAATGACAGTCAAGTGACTGATGTCATTGGAGAGGTCCGTCTTGGACGGGTAGACGACCTTCAGGTTCCCGTCTTGATCGACGGTTCGGACCTGTTGGACAATCAGCTGACTGGAGGTTTCAGTGGTGGCGGCAGGATCCTCCCCGTCTGACCCCGCCTCCTCCCGATGCTCAGCTGTAAACTTGTTTAACTCCGCCATTTTCTGTGGGAAATAAGGAAATCTGCCAGTTAAACGGAGGAACGACAACGCTTCCCAACAGAATTTCATCATCTCTCCAGAGAAAAGGAAAAGCTTAACGTTCAGCTTTGGGAAACACCAACACACTGACTTTGCATGTTGTTTTGTTGAAAATTGAGCAACATCAGTGCACATTTATATAAAAAAGAAAATATCTACATTTGTTAAACTTGGGAGATAAAAACAAAATTCTACTTCTTGCATCTTCCCTCATAAACATAAGCTATGCCAAGATGGATGGAGGCTGAAACACCATTCAGAGAAAAAAATATAAAACTTTATATTTTTTTTCATTTAGCAGATGCTTTTGTCCAAAGTAGCTTAAGAGTTTTTGACCTATGCTGTGTTTTTGGGCTGTGGGAGGAAGCTGGCATACCCAGGGACAACATCCCTGTAAGAGTAATCCTTCACTGCCACCCACAGGACAAACCGTAAACCGATGCTGTACCTTTACGAGTCATAATAAACATAAAAGACAATTTCATAGCCCGGGAAAAGAAAAGACAGGAAATATGAAGCTTACTACAATCAGAGCATCCATGACATCTTTACAAGTCTGTAAGTTGGCTGCACTTGTGACCTCGAGGAACAACTCTTGGGTCGTTTTCTTGATCTGCAACCAAATACCACCTTAATACGTCATGAAAATACACACAAACCTGCTATGCATCTTGTGAATATTGCATTTTTCTACACTCATTTAATTGTGCTCTATAAAACGCTGACGATATCTAATTATCACAGAATATCAGCAGTTTGATTTTGATATTCAGGAATCAGTGTGAAATACATGCACAGACCTTGGTTTTCTCACTGTTGGTGATCGGTGGGAAAGAGATCACATCTCCCTCTGCATCCACCAGGCAGGGGTAAAACGATTTACCTTCTAAAAGCTGCAGGTATCTAAAAAAGAAAGGGCAGTGTTGGCAGAAATAAAGCAAACCTCAACCTTCTTCCTCCTTTTTACTGCTTAAAGACCGAGTTCACAGTTTTTTCAACGCATCTGCAGTGGTCTCTAGTATAAACAAAAGCCAGTTGTGAGTTGATCTATGTGGGGGGGGGGGGGGGGGGGGAGCTCTGGCGCTCCTGTTTTAAGAAGTAGACATGAGCCAGAGGAGAGGGGAGAAGAAAACTGCAGGATTAGGAATCTTACTTCCTGATATTCGGACATCTCGCCTCGGATTGGCTAACAGCATCGCGACTCTTCCATCGACTCTGTTGAGGTTTTATCTCCACAAATAACACAAGCCTGGCAGAGTTCTGCTGTGTGGTGGAGTTGATAATGCTAACGGTTAGCTTTAGGGATGCACTGATCAGGTTTTTTGCTGCCGATCACCGATACCAATATCAAAGAATGCTGATCACCGATACCGATCACCGATACCGATCACGTGGATTGGCCAGAAATTTTCTACAACATTATGATGAGTGCTACAAACTACATAATCTGGGAATAAAGGAAATGTAACCTAATCTAAAATGGTCTGTATTAGGGTTGTCACGGTGTGAAAATTTAACCTCACGGTTATTGTGACCAAAATTACCACGGTTTTTGGTATTATCGCGGTATTTTTTTTAAACGTGCTACATTTTCACACAATTAAATAAACCCTGTATGTCAGGAAATATTATCCTCAGTTTGTGTCTAAATTTTGCCTAAAATGTGTTATTTTGTAATTATGTTGTTTATTTGTTTACATTTATTTCCTTTAGTCTTTAAAATACCAATATTTGCCCATAACTTCTTATTTTTGTCTGTTGATGTCATCATTTTAAAAATATTAGATCAGATGATACTCAGTACTCAAGTAGCCTTCTAATCAGATACTTTTTTTACCCATACTTGAGTAATAAACCCTATATCAGGAAAATATTGTCCTCGGTTTGTGTCCTTCCAGTGAGCTTTGCAGATGTGGGAAAATGTCATCAGGCAGTAACCGTTGTTAAATTCATAATTATTCTCGGAGAGAGACCAACTCTTATCTGCCCCTGGGAGCCCCGTAATGCATAGCGTCATTTCAACATGGGGGTGTCCGCGACACGGTTTATATGCAGGTAGCGGCGCTGCGGCTGCTTTATATATCGACTCGTTGCATTCTCCCTCAACCCAAATCCTCGGATCACGCATTTTAGCTAAAACGCTAACGTTAACTAGCCTTGTGTTGACTGTAGAGTTGTGGGTGATGGTCACGCAGATGTGTCATGAGATTTGACTCCTGGTGTCTCCTCCTTTGGCCATTATTTCAGCTTTAGCTTCAAGAAAGTTTTGGTTGTAAACATCAAAGGGCGCATGTGCTGCTGGCAACTTCAGCAGATGATACGGTGGCTGGTAAGGGTCACCGCGCCTACACTGCAGCCACGGTAAACCCACCAAGATCATAGTTTTTTTTAAAACAAGACGGTTGTTATTACTGTCAACTTTTTTTTTTTTTTACCGGGGTTTACCGGTCTGCTTTGATCTAAACTCCGATCAAAACCGATAGGGGCGCTATCGGCCGATTGGGATCAAATGCCGATCCATCGGTGCATCCCTAGTTAGCTTCTACTACTCTGCTCTTTCCTGGGTGCTAAACCAACAACAGCCTCCCCTGTTGCAAGCCAAGATGGGTGAGTCCATGACTGCTAATTTGACAATGTGGCACACGATCGACAGCTTTTTAAAAAAGAGCTTTTCCTCGTCTGTTTTCTATCAGAAGCTACAGCGGGAAATAAGGGTAGACTATTTTCACATTCAGCCTGCATGATAAACTCAGAATGACTGACTCTGACCATATTGGAAAGATAACAAATAAAAACAGTTTCTCAGTGAACTTGGCCTTTAAGGAAATTCCAGGGCTTGAGAAAGAGTCCTAGGTGGTACTGACTTGTGGAGACCTGTCACATTCTGCCTCTTCTTCTGCTTCCTGAGCTCCTCAGCTTCTAAATGAAGGTGTCTTATCAGCTCGACGGCAGTCATCTCTCTCCGGCCCAAGGGCACAATCTGACCGAGAGACAAACTCGGCGTTAAAATGCAAAACAAACAAAACAAAACAAAACAAAAAAAACTGGAAAAAAGACTTCATGTTCTGAGATTCACAAGGTCCTGATGCCTCTGCAGAAGCCCACCTTCAGCTGGGTGGGTGGTTTCACGTCATAAGCCAGCGGGCCTTTGAGAAGCTGTGCATCATGGGTAGCAATAGTCGCAATGGTTCTTTTACCACACAGATCATCGTGGAGTTTCGTCTGTAAACACAGATTTATTAGCAGCTATCCCTTATCGGTGACATTCTATGAACCTCACCAGGTGTTGCTCTTACCTGAGCCATTAGGAACCGTTTGAGAGCGTTCCCGGACTTTAGGTTCATGCCTCTGACCGTGCAGCACACCAAGTACGGACGAACGTCTTTGACCTCAGCGCTGACTTTGACCGTGAGTGCTGTGGGAACATCTGAAATGTGGAGCACCTTCACGACCATCCTGTTCAGTTCCTCCTCCTCATCCTGTTCTTCTGTCTCTTTGCCCTTCTTCTTCTTCTGCTGCTGCTTTTTCTTCTTGTCAGCACTGCGTCCTCTGTCAGCATCAACGCCCTCCTCCCCCTGTTTTCTCCCTTTCCCTCTGAGGTAGTCCAGGATGGACTTGGTTTGACACCCATTGACCATCTTCTCCAAACGCTTGTCGCTCAGCTTGTTGCCTTTAAAGTTGATCTCCTTTAACTTGGGGCAACTGCTCAGATCAGAGGGGATCTCTCTTAATTTGTTGTTGGAGACATCCAGAACCTGCAGAACCAGAGATGAAACACATACATGAGTTAAAACAAACAGGAAGCACGTTTGTGTTTTTATTTGGATTAAACTCATCCGAAGATGGAGTGTGCCTACCTTTAGAGCAGGCAGCTTGTGAATTTCTCCACATAGCTCTTCAATTAGGTTATCAGAAGCCACCAGGGTGCTGAGCAGATCCAGGTTCTCGGAGTAAAGATCAGGAGGAAAACGGGTGATTCGGTTCTTGGAGATGTTGATGGTGGACAACTTGGTGCACTGACTCAATCCACCCGGAAGAACCTCCAAGCAGTTGCAGCTCACGTTCAGAGTGTTAAGCTCCCTCAGCTGAGTTATCCCCTCTGGCAAGGCCTTAAGGTTGTTGACGGAAAGATCCAGGACCTTCAGGGACTTCAGGCTGCCGATGACTTCTGGAATGATGGTGAGCTTGTTTCTGCACAAGATCAGGCTTTGGAGGTTTGTCAGATGTTGGATGTCCTCGTGGATCTCTGTCAAACTTGGGCACTGGCTAACCTCCAGATAATTCAGCAACTGGAGGGAATAAATGGAGGAGGTGAGTCCGCCGATGGAAGAAATTCTCTTGTCAATAGTATTACCCTGTAAAACCAGCTCACGCCTCTTCTCCGTGGCTGCTTTCTCTATTTCTGGCCATTTCTCCATGTCATCCACGCTGCTTCTGCACAGGACATGGATAAAACAATCGAGAAAGGCTACTTCCGTTTGTATATTTCAAAATAGCGGACGACTGTTGTGAACTCGTTGTTTCGTGGAAAAACCTAAGAGCTTATTCGCCTAAACAAACAAACAACGTTGAAAAAGTAAGTTAATGTAACTAACAGAAATTTGACGTATTCTGTGTCACTATGTAACGACATGTCAAACTCTTACTTTGAAATAAATATTCAACTTCCTTTTTTGGTAAGGCATTATTTACGGCCTAACGAACGTGTCAACACACCTTAATAAATGCTTCCAAATTCATATTAATATTTAAATTTCTGCTTTTACTAAAGTCTGAAATATTTAAAGCTACAATAAACACATAGAAAAAGCGAAAAGGGGGCAAATAAACCAACAACAAAATAAAACTACACAGACCAGAATTCCTTGAGGCAGTTTCACAAGTGCGCATGTCCGGAATTGATGTTGTCAGTGGTGGTTATGGAGATGAGATGGGACTACGAGCAGTCAACTACACGGTAATGTTGCTGGTAAGATATCTTTAAGAAACGCACAATAACAGTTTTATCTTCGTTACACTGTACAGTTACAAAAGGTATTAAACGATTAAATTGTAGAGGAAGTGGAACATTTCTTTAATTTCCGACGGTGTAGGCTTCACAATGCAGGTACTGTTAGGTTATTAGCTATGCATACTTTAGCTAACGACCCCCCCCCCCCCCTTCCCAACTCATTCCAGCCTGCTACCAATTTAATTTATGAGTGTTGTTTGTTCTATATGCGGGTTTCAGTAAAGTCAAAGTGAACTGACTAAGGTCTGTGCTTTAAATTGATATTTGTGTCTTTAAGTGTGCAACTTTGACTTCTCAAGTTGACGTTTATGTTACTTTTTAGGCCTCTCTGTTCTCACCTCTGTTCTTACATATTTTTGCACCACACATACAGATCCTGTGGTAAATGTTCAAACTTTAGCAAAATCTCTTCATTAAAAAATGTTTTGTTGTGAATGTTCTAGCAAGTCATAAGCTGAACTTGGAGGGTGAGTTGAGTTAATGCTGTCACCTTTGCAGCATCTGTAAATACTAGTTTTTAATTTAAAGGTGCCACAAGAAAGAATTCTGCAGTGAAATAACCACAAAACAGTCTAATTTCTCAATCACGTTGGACAGATGGTCACATTAAAACAGAGTTCCTTCTCAGCTGCCTGGGTAGTTGCCAAAGAGAGATGTAAATCTTTGTTTACAAACTGTCCAGCTTCCATATTTCCTGGTTCCAGAGCCAATCACATGTGAGCCTGCAGGGTTGCCAAGTCTGCTCAGATGCAAACACTGCAGTTCAGCACCAGCTGAAAATACAGCAGCTTTGTGGACTGAATGTTAGACAGTGAAAGGAAAGAAGTGGACCAGAAGTTATTTCCGTCAACTTTAAGAAGCCACGGGATCCTTTTGGTTTACTCTAATATCGTGTAAAGAAGACTAGAAGCTAACGTTGAGCCAACAATGCTAGCAGTGAATTAGAAAATTATAATCAGCTCTGAAAATATGTCAAGCTGCTTTTCCAATGACCAACAACCTGAATTAACAGTGAAATGTGTTTATATACCTGTCAACTTACTGTGTATGACTCATCTTTGTTCATCATTTGGAATCTTCTGGCTCTGAGTACGGACTAGTTTGTTTTGATATATGAGCTGCAGAACCCATATTTGATCACATGATGTCATTCTTACTTCATGCACCACTGAGTAGCTTTGATGAATAGTGGCAGCCCAAAGAAAGCTTCCTAATTTTTCTTAATCAGTATTAAAACACTTCTAGAGTTTTATTACATAGAACTGAACTCAACTACTTTGGGGAAAGTACAAACACGCTTTTCATTTCAGCAGATAAAGTCATGCATACAAACCAACACACATACAAGAGCATTATTAATAATATGGTGTATTGTTGGCGGGTAGAAGTTTAATCTGAGTTTATAATAATAAAAGTACACTGGAAAGACCTTCTTATCCCTCTTTAAATGTCATTCCTTTCAAAGGGAAAACTTTTAAAGAAACATTGATTCTCAGGTATGAAGGGAGTGCAAAATGTTAGTTAGAATTGGACACACAGTAGAAAACTACAGAACAGTACCAAATTCACCATTGGAATAGTATTTAGTATAGTTTTTACAGTGTATAGTTTATGGAACATCAACATTATGTGTGCATTTATTCTTATTAATTGCAAAATAATAGGTTAATTATCGTGTTTTTTATTTAGTGCTCATCAGAGGAATGCCCAAGAAGATAGGATTTATTGTGGTCAGCTCTTCGAGTCATGAGGACAAATTCAGTGCCAAGGAGCTAATGGTCCACGCACCCACAGTCCATGGCTGGAGATCCAGCAGGTAGTTTAGTCTTTTTACTTGTTCTTACCCCCCCCCCACCCCCCCAAAACTAACTTTTATTAACAAAAATCTTTTTCCAGGCTGTGCTCCTTCCCCCAGCACATCACCCTTCAACTGGTGGAGAGGAGCAGGATAAGGAAGCTGCAGCTGCTGGCTCACCAGTACCTGATCCCAACCAAGGTGGAGTTCTATATTGGAGACAGCCTTCCTGAGACCAGTCCACCAGGACTTTCTGGACAACTTCAGAGGCTTGGGTGAGTCTGCAGACCTGGTCAGGCTCAGGCTATAATAGTGTTTTTAAGGATTGATGTAACTCATTTTGCTAGGCTATATGAGAGCCTAGGGCTGTTTTTGGTGATGCGTCAAAAATAAGTTGATTCAATCCTTTATGAAAGTGGTGAAGTGAGTTGTTGATTGATAGAAATCTTTGGCCTTAAAGCCTAAAGGGTAATGATGGGTTTTGTCTTGTTACGTGAAGCTAATAGCTGACAAGTTTCTTTCTCGTAACCAGGTATGTGTCTCTGGCGGATAACGAGAAGACGGCTTTTAAATCTCGGGAGCTCAAGTCGGTCCACGTGGATGCCGCTGGAACGTATCTGAGAATAATGCTGCACAGGAACCATCCCAACCGTTACAACCACCACAACCAGGTAGTCCTGCATCAGCATCAGTCCCACCTCCTGCAGTTTGGTAATCCTATCATGTATTTGTGTGTAACCTTCTAAAATAACTTTTTTCAGCCACCTTGGAGAGTTTTTCCCATGCAAATGTTATAAATACATTCTAGGAAAAGCACAGATATTGTATGGGAATATTAAAATCAATAAAAAATAATCTAGCTTTGATTCCTGTTGGGGAAAAGAAACTCTTCATCTCTCAGGATTACATATGAATGTGATTGAGTGCTGTCGCCCTTCTTTTCATTAAGGTGTTTTTCTGTTTTCAGGTTGGTTTGGTTGCCATAAATGTCCTTGGGGATCCTCTGGATGGCAGCAGCTCCTTAAACACAACAGTGAGTGCTCTCCTGTGGAACTCTGTGCTGACCTTACATCTCTACAGCACTAGATGGCGATGTTGAGCCTAAAGCTCCTTTCCGTTTGTGATTCAGGGTTAATTAGTTAATTTATACACATATTCGCACAAACTGAACTCTCTGTGTTGAATGCAATTATAATTTATTCTAAATAATACGCAGTTTATTTATATTATTTAGCTTGAAAACAAGAGACTGAAATGATGACATTTACTGTATATTACAAGTATTTGATATAATGTGTTGGTGATAATTTAGCCTTTAGCGTTGTAGAGTGTAGCCTAAGTTCACAGGTGGGCTGATTATACAGAGCTGTATATTTCCCCTGTGTTTACCTGTGTGTGTGTAAACGCGTCAGACATGCAGTCATGAGAGACAAAGGGAGGGTACTATGTAATCCAACAGGAGGCCTACAGTTAGCGTAACCAGATAGTCCTGCAGATGGATGGCTCGGAGAAGGGAGAGTACCTTAAAATGCACACACACACACACACACACACACACACACACACACACACACACACACACACACACACACACACACACACACACACACACACACACACACACACACACACACACACACACACACACACACACACACACACACAGAGAAATACATGCAAAGACATGAACACCCACTTGCACAGATTCCAGTGAACAGGCTGTGCATTGTTGCTCCTTTAATCCAGTGAAGCACCTCCATCGCAGCAGAGATCTGGCCCATCCAGTTGGCTGGAGCGCTCCTTCTCCTGTTTCTGCTTCGCAAGTGGAAATTATGTTTGTTCTGCATACGAAAAACATTGCTTGTATAAATGGAGGATGGTTGGTTGATTGCTACCTAAAGAGTTGTTTACCCAAAGCTACACACACCTTATGAAGATGTGCATTACACCTCTTTATTTGCTCTCCATCTAACCTTACACTAAACAGTACCACTTCATGATGAGGCTCCTCTCATAAATGGCTATAAGACAGTTTATAGACATGTTATTAATGTATCGGCAACATGTTATCAATCATTAATATGTATTTATTATGCATGCATTAATGACGGGTGAGAAAGAGAGAAACCAGAAAGATTTTTTGATCAATAATGAGCCAAATCTGTTATTTTCCTTTTTTCTCTTAAATAATACCTAATAAATCTTATTTATGATTCGTAACATGTTACAGATTCATTAGTAATATATTTATAAACTATTTATGAGGGGAGCCTTATTGGAAAGTGGTATCCACTAAGCTAATTACTGCTACCTTACTCTTTTCTCTTGTTGCCACAGCATGCTTTGATTTGTCAGATCAGAAAAAACTACAAATGTCATAATAAAATGAAGGTATGTTTAGTTTATGCTGGGATCTATTTATGATATAAGACATTCTGATATCAGCCGCTGAGTCAAAGTTAGAGACTTTTGACTAAAATCAGCTGATCTTCAGGGTTAGGGTTTCACTGGTGATCTGAAACTCAAACACCTGATTTTTTTCCACAGCTTGGTCCTCGAGTGCATCATCACCAAGCAGCAAACAAATAGACGTATAAATCTGACATTTTTCTTTCGTTCTTTTGCTATAAGTGCTAACTGATGTTAGCAATAACAATTTTCATGTATTTTTACATCCAGAAGCAAACTTTTCAAATAAATCAGAAAAATAAAAGAATAAAGAATTCTGTTATTACACTGTTTTAATTTTTCAGAATCTGTTAAAAGTGGAATCGGTGAATCAGAACCATGACCAGAATCAGTGCAGTGAAAATATTTTCTGGATGTTTTTAAAAAGACTGTGTAATTTGTATCGTTAATCTCTGGAATTATCCATCAAAATGTTGTTGAAAGTGAATTAAACAAAGCCCAGTTGTTGAAAATTATTGGCAGCTTCGTAAAACATAATAAAAATCGGGTCTAAAACACATGGAAGTGGGTCTACGCCATATTAGACACCATGTTTCCTTCTACGGGAGCCTGTGAGGACAAAAAGCATTTACTGATTTGTAACAAACGATTACAAAATTTTCAGCATTCATAAACATTTTACACATTTATCTCTTCACTCGTAGCCAGTGATGAAAGGGAGTCTGATGTGTTTGTCCTTTTGCTGGAGGTTGTGATCCCCAGGGCTTTTTGACCCTAATGGCCCTCCGTTGGGAAGATCTTACTCAAACACAAAAATACAGCTCTCTTGCAATGATTTAGGTATTTACTGCCCCCTACCGCCATGGAAAATACACGCAGTCACTTTAAACATTTTATATTAGGCTGCAGTTAATTTTAGAATAATAAATGTTAATCATGAAGAATCATCCGTCTGGCTCTATAGGTTTACAAAAACACATGCAAAGTCAGAATAAGGCAGTAAATTTTACTCCTGTGTGTTCAGAAAACAACCTGTTAGCGTTTGATCGTCTTTTTATTTAAGTAGAATAAAAAGTGTCTTTGAAATGGATAAAAATGTAAGATTTTCAAAGTATTTAATGAAAAACAAATGTAATTAAAAGAGTCTTGATGATAACCAGACTGTGTTTAGCTAATGAGGTAATAATACCAGTATATTTACCTTTATTAAAAATAAAACTTCCAAACTGACCTTTATTACTTTGGTTTTCATATTTCAGCTCGTGTTACAAAAGGGTCGTGCTACGCTGTATTCCTGCGCATCGCTACTCGCAGTTAAATTTATACTTAAAAACAAAGATGTCACTGTTTTTATGCAAATCATTTTTCCAGTTCAGTGCCATCCGTCTGACAGCAAGGCCCCACTTGATGTGTGACTTCACGTCTGAATTTTTTAGTGTAATTTAAATGGTATGAACACTGAGAACCTAATTCCTACTGCTTAGTTTGCATTGAAATAAAATCCAATACCTCTGCAGGCTAAACTCAGTATTTGCTGCAGTTTTTCTAGATAAGTTGTCAGAAGTCTTTGTGACCTAATGTAATCGGACAGAAGAGTCTGGAAGAGGATGTGGCATTCTACAAACCGAAGCATCTTTATCTGTTTTTACATGAAGGAACTGACGTTATTACAGTGAGTTTCCTTATAGAAGAATTCTGCAGCACATGCAAATAGGAGACCCTTTCCTACTTTGACTATAATCATTTCAGAGTTTCATGTATGTACTTCAGGATTAGTGGACAGCTGTTAAAGTCCCACTAGTCATCACACACTGGTGAAATGACTTCTACGCATTTGACCCATCCCCGTGGGGAGCGGTGAGCTGCAGCTGTGGCTGCGCTCGGGAGCTATTCGATGGTTTAACCCATGGACGTAATTTGGGGGGGTGGGGGGGTGGGGTGGTCCAAAGTCAAGTTTTGACCCCGGCACTTTTTACCATCCAAAAACAATATTACTTTAAATTAAAGTGACACTGGTTGAGCTTTAGGACCACGCAGAAACATTTATGTTGAAGCCTGTTTCCCATTAGAACATACTGTAAAGACCCCCCCCCCCCCAATCTAAAGTGAAAATTACGCCCAGTCCAACCCTTTAAGCTGAGTGTCAAGCAGGAAGGTATTGGGTCCCATTTTAAAGCCTTTGGTATGAACCGACTGGAATTTGAACCCAAATCTCCCAATCAGGGCAGACACTCTACCACAAGGCAACTGAGAAGGTGTTAAGCTGACAGGAAGTTAACGAGGAAACTTGTTCTTTTTCATGTGAAGAGCTTTTTTGTGCAGAGGAGTGAGAATGATGTCAGCAAACACCATTTTTGTTCCTGTAAATATGAGCTTTCAGTGGCTTTCAAGGTGATTTGCAGCATCTGTAGGGAATTGTTGAACCCTTGAGGGAATGAGTAATGTGAGTGTGTGTGTGTGTGTGTGTGTGTGTGTGTGTGTGTGTGTGTGTGTGTGTGTGTGTGTGTGTGTGTGTGTGTGTGTGAGATTTTTAGGGTTTAGGCTATTTGTGGTTAGGTTGTTTGCTGTTTATCACCTAAACTGACAGATTAATTGAACAAGTCTCCTTAAAGCGACCAACAGCTGTCTGTCAGATCTTTGCATAGCACAGTATTGCAAAATTGTACAGTAGATGCACGTGTGTGTAATTTGTCCATCTGTTTGCCCCCAGCCAAGCAGAGAGCAGCTGATTGAACACTACCTCACCAGCACCCAGCAGGAATCCGCCTTGGACACGACTTTCATGGGGTGAGGCTCGGCCGTTGAACCCTGGTTCCTTTGTCTCGTGACAATAACACCATTCAGGCTGGAAGACAAACGTTTGAAGTCAATGCAGGTGGTGGCCTGTGCAAAGAAAAAAAAACATTTCAAAATACGTATATATTTTTTATTGCATCAACCCCCAAAGATGGTTCACCTCAAGGTCTCGCCCTCTTCAAGGGAAGTAAGGAAGAAGAGGGTGGGGGGTCATTAAGTACTTTTTTTCCCACATTTGTGAGGAATTGCACAATGGCTAGCCCACTGAACTGATTATAAAAATGATTTAAAATCTATTAAGAGCCTAGCCATAATGTGAAAAAGACAACACCCTTTTTTTTAAATGGTGTCTTTGATCTAAAAGAGAAAATCTAAATCTTCTCTTTCAGCAGCCTTCTGCATGAACCTTGTTGCTTGCTGTTAAAGATAACATGAATGTAACTGAATGACAATAAATAAGAGTCTTGGTCACTTTCTCACGCATTTCCTGCATTAGCCGCAGAAAGAAAATACACGTAAAAACGATCGGATAAAAAAAAACAGATTCTTTGATGTCACAGGGGAAATTAGTATTCATGGCCCTGCCCACTTTGGCTTGTGTCCGCAGAAGCTTGTGTTGGTTTTGCGTCCAGAAGAGAGCAGAGTGTGTCTTATAGCAACTGTTAGCATTAGCCACTCCACAATTATTAGTGGAGATAATGCTAGCTTTTTTACCCAGGAAAGCAGAATGAAGGCAGCAGAAGAGTCGCATGGAAGTTAGCCAATCAGAGGAGAGAATTTAGCATAGAATGAATTTTAATGAGTAAGGCTCAAAATCTTGTCATTTTTGCACCCCTCTCCTCCGACAAACTTCTACCCTCTGAAACGGGAGCACAAGAGTGGTTTTTACACAGAAAACGACTCACAAGGCATTCATTCATAGAGCGAATTTACTGAAAACACAAGTGAATGAGACTTTTTTATTTTCGAACACGTAAAATCACATCCCAGCTGTGAAAAAATAAAAACAAAGAACATGTTGAAAAACATAATCTCACTTTATTCAATTTATAATCAAAAACAAATGCATTTGAAAGGGGCTCAAGAAGAAGCTACAGCTTATCCAGTCCTGTCCCGATTTCTCATTTCACTTTCTTAACCACAAAAAAAGGTAAAATCTTAAAATAATTATCAATACAAAATCCAATGCCTATCCAGCTGGTTATATTTTTATCCCTTTATATGTATTTGTGTAACTGCTCATGCTTACACATACTAACGTAGATGAAAAAAACTCAGTCACAATTACACACTCACCCTCTTTCAACTATTTCAAACATTTGTGGTCTTTGTGATTTGTTTTGCTTCAGGAAAACTGAGAGCATCTCCCCATTTGACGACTTGGCCTTTGATATGTACCAGGACCCAGAAGTCGCTTACATCATTCGCCTCTTGGACCAAAAAAAGCACGACATGGTCCAACAGGAGAACTTTGAGGTGGCCAAGATTCTCAAACAGGCCATTGCAGATCTGCAAAAGGTAAATGAGCGGCTTTTCTGATTTTAACAGAATTTTACTGCTCTAAATAGCGTTCTTTTAAATCATTTGATGTTGCTATGACTGAGTAATAAAGATAAGGAAACACTTAATTCAATGACCTGAATGACATAAAATTAATCTCCGAGAACGAAGTAAGGAATCTTGGCGTTATCTTCGACCAGGACATGACATTCAAATCCCACGTTAAACAGGTTTGTAGGATTTCCTTTTTCCACCTTCGGAACATTGCTAAGATTAGATGCATCCTTTCCAGGAGTGATGCTGAAAAACTAGTTCATGCATTTATTACATCAAGACTGAATTACTGTAATTCATTACTCTCAGGAAGTCCACAGAATGTAGTTAAAAGTCTTCAGCTTGTCCAAAATGCTGCAGCTAGAGTTCTGATGAGAATTAAAAAGAGAGATCATATCTCTCCTGTCTTAGCTTCCCTACATTGGCTACCTGTTAAATTCAGAATAGATTTTAAGATCCTTCTTCTCACATATAAAGCTCTTAATAATCAAGCTCCATCATACATCAGTGATCTGATTGTTCCATACGTTCCTAACCAAGCACTTCGCTCTCAGACTGCAAGTTTACTGGTGGTTCCCGGAATATCTAAAAATAGGTTGGGAGGCAGATCTTTTAGTTATCAGGCTCCTCTCTTGTGGAACCAGCTCCCAGCCTTAGTCCGTGAGGCAGACACCTTGTCTACTTTTAAGAATAGGCTTAAAACATTTTTATTTGATAGGGCCTATGGTTAAAATCTGATGTTAGCCTAAATCTGGACAAGTGGGGGAGTAGAGGGAGGTGGAGTGTACAATCGGTAGACGGCTCTCCCTTACCCTGCCTCCAACATGCCTCCATCTATAAGGCTAGGTTATCCAGAATTATCTCTGTAGTTATGCTGCTATAGGCTTAGACTGCTTGAGGATACACTGATCACTTTTCACACTCTACTACTTTCTTCTACAATCTGCTCTTTAACTGTATTATTTCCTGCTATTTCAGCTGTTAGCTTTATTTTTCTCTAAGTGTTTTTCTCCCCAGAAGAAGCTACAATAATGTTCTGCTGAGCTGTGGTGCCCTCATGGAGGGGGCCATCGTCTAGCACACTGCAGCTAACCACTTAAACATTCTCCCTCTCTTTACTTTCTTTGACATTGAATGTGCTACTACTAGTTTACCCGTTTAATTATAGATTCACTAGGATAAATACAATAAAGTTTATCTCTCACCAAATAGAATATTTACTAAGAAATCACAATGTAACCATAGAAACACCACTTGATATACATGTTGTGTGTGTGTGTGTGTGTGTGTGTGTGTGTGTGTGTGTGTGTGTGTGTGTGTGTGTGTGTGTGTGTGTGTGTGTGTGTGTGTGTGTGTGTGTGTGTGTGTGTGTGCGTGTGTGTGTGTGTGTGTGCGTGTGTGCGTGCGGGTGGGTGAGTGTGGGTGGGCTGGTGTTGGTGTGTGTGTGTGTGCTCTGTCTTCTCCATACCCAGTGAGTCGTGGAGGATGGCTGCTTATACTGAGCCAGGATCCTCTGGAGGTTTCTTCCTGTTAAAAGGGAGTTTTCCTCTCCACTGTCGCTTTATGCTTGCTTAGTATGAGGATTGCTGTAAAGTCACGGACACCCGTCAGTAGCTTGATGCAATCTGCTGGGTTCCTTATATAGGAACCTTTTATCTGATTGGCTTAATGAACTGGCCTGTATTGGAATGTTTACTATGTGATGTGCCTTGAGACGACTCTTGTCGTGATTTTGCGCTATATAAATAAAATTGAATTGAATAGAATAGAACTTGATAGTGGTTGGTGATATCTTGATGTCATCAACAAGCTGCTATCACTGAAACTCCTACTTCTTTCTTCTTCTTTAATTTACATCTTGTGGGTTTTTACAAGGATCTTGTGCAACAGAAGCAGTTTAAACATTGTTCAGATTCCTGTTACAGACTTTCTTTGTGTGCAGCGTTACCATGCAGTCCATGAATTCTTAACAAGCCCAGCAGCTGCAGACAGGGTCTCTGCAACTCACAGATGCCAGCTCGTCTGTAACCAGACTGTAAAGGGGCTCGCGGATGTTAATGGTTGTTAGCATGTCACGTTAGCATCATGATCATGGTAGTTGGCCAAGACAGTCATGCAGAAAATCCCTTGTATCAGGCTAGCATTACATGTTTGTAGATGTCTGCCAATAATGGAGGCATTTCTTTTACACCTGCCCCTTCATTTTGAATATGTAGCTGTGTCCAAACTTTATTTATATACTGTAAATGGTAACTGTAGTACTTTTCAACTCAAATATATGAATAATCAGAGCAAATACGTCTTTATTTTCAAGGAAAACTTACGAATTCAGAGACAAAGAACTTGTTAGACCAAACTTTAACTTGCTTTTCTTTTATCTCTAGTGATGCTTTTTTAGTCAAAGTAGCATGAGATACATACTAACTTATGGGCTGTATATTATGTAAATGTTCTCACTTTGCAAATACATTTGCAAAGTGAGAACATTTGCCTGATTCTTCTACTGTTCTTTCTGTTTGAAAGATTTTCTTCTGAAGCTTGAATATGGATAGGAGAAAGCTGTAAGTGGCATCAGAGCGTCGGCTGGCATCTAGTCCATGTTGAGATGGCTGGAAGCTGCTGTTCAGTTTCCATCTCGTAAATCTCGATGACTCAATTCATGACGTACTTGGTTCTGTAGAACCAGGGCAGACCTGCCCCATGCTAAGTCTGAGGCGATCCCCAGGAGAGGAACTGCAACAGCCATACATTCAGCATGCATCAACAAAAAGAGAAAAGGAATCACCAGACAGTTAACGTAACGACAGAACCTGCAGTACCAGCTTGTTTACTTCCGCACATCCTGGACTTTTCCAGGTGGGAGAGCGTTTGGCTCGGTACGATGTGGAGAAACGGTGCGCCATCGAGAAGGAGGACTACGACTTGGCCAAGAAGAAAAAGGAGCTGATGGACGAGTACAGGAGGACTGTTTACCAGCAACTTGAAGTGCACAACCTGCTGGACGTCACGGTGGTCAGCTCATACCTTGAGATTAGCTTCATTTTCTTACACACAGTGTGTTCCTCTTGACTTATTTAATCAAAGTCTAATTATTTTCTCTGTTTCCATGACATCACCAGATCACCGGAGCGGCAGGGTCATCCCCAGTCCTGGGCCCCCCCACACATCTGCCTTCTCCAGGCCCCACCAAGCCCCTGTTGTCCACAGACCCTTTCAGAAAGGGAAACAAAATAAACTCTCATCAGCATCAGCTGCCAGCCAAACCAGCTGTTGTGTCCAAACACATCAGGCCACCTGATGCCTCCGCAGCTTTACCCAAGATCGACGTACGCTCTCTCCTCTTCATCAAATGCATTCACCTCCTTTTGTCAGACTATCTAACAGCATCAGCAGGCACTTACAAGAGTTTGATTACTATTTTCTCACGAGCGATCCACATGCTCCTACTTGCTTGTGATCCCATATTGTAGTAAATGTAATCAATCTCTGAAGCTTCTTTGGAACTGACTAAACCTGTTGTGCTTGAACCCAAAGCACACAGGGAGATTATGACCAGCAGACACTGGTTTTTTTCACTGCTAACACCGGCCTTACTACAGGTTTGGGTTTCACTATTTAATTAAAAGCGTGGAACAGTTGGCTGACTGGTGGCTGCCAGCCTGGCCTCAAGGCGGTGCTTTGAGCCAGCAGGGTGCCACTTGGCCCACAGGAACAAGAGACGGAGCTCACAGTTTGTTTAGAAGAGAGTAAACAATTATTGTTATCCTGAGGCTGAATGATCCTCAGGTACAATAACACCACCGAGAGTTAAAGACGAGTGTGCGAGCTCTAACAGAAAATGTATTCTTTTCTCAAGATTTGAATGATATTAGGAACTTATGTTGGGTTTCTGTTGGCCGTCTGGTGGTAGGTTACAACTTTGCTTTATGATGAGACGCCACTGCCGGCCCTTCAGAGGCCATTGGAGAGCATTCCAAGCCCGGCGGCAGAGCGCCCCCCGAAATGTGACGCTCAGAGGACTTCACAAGGACCTGAGCCGATTGGAGAACCAGAACTCCTCACAGAGACGGCCCAGAGAGAAGCTGGCCTCGCGGTAGAAGTCTATGGAGAGAGACTGGTAGGGAAATCTTAGACAAATAGACGTTTCTAAAACTTTTCCAACCCCACAGCAAGTCATTTTGTCATCTATCCCTCCTCAGGTTGCTGGGGCATATTCTAAAACCTGGTGCCACAGGGAAGATGCTCTTGTGACCGTCCACAGCAAACTGCAGTTGTCTTCCACGGCCGCCAAGGAGGAGCTGAGAAACATGATCAGAGCTGCTGTGTTTTTGGTGAAGATGGCTCTGCTGGATAAAGTTACACCTGTGAGTCATTTCCTCTAAAGATAAACGTCCTGGTGTGAAATCCAGCCCCGTTGGGTCTCAGTGGACACCTTACAGCAGATGTCATGCTTAGAGTTTCTGTTACAAACAACATAAGGGGGCACTCCCCCCCCCCACCTCTATAACAACTGGCTTTTCAAAATAAACATTACAAATAACTAAACTCAAATAGAAAATTCCCCTTTCTGCCTATCAGCTCAAGTTAAACGAAGTTAGATTTTATGCTAACGCTTTCTCTCCCACTTTAGGTTTTCCATGCATCCCTGAAGCTGCTGCGGTTGCTGGTCCAGCTGATCCCAGGTCTGGGTCTGGGTCAGGCTGAGGTAATCCACTGCATTGAGCAGACGTTTCCTCACTTGCTGTCCAGAACCGGAGATCTCGCCAACCGTGTTCGGGCTGCAGCCGTCACCTTCATCCAGGTGCGAGAGTCAGATGTTAAAGCTCGTTCCAAAACAAAGCACAGCTCAGGACAATGTTATCTTTCACACTCACGGGGTGTTTTTATTTGCTTAAAGCATAGCTGATTTGTTTATGTGACATAGGAAATGTGTTTGCAGAATTCCAAGGATGCAAAGGAATACGGAGTGAAATCCGATGAGAAGAAGAGTTGTCCCCTGGAGGGTGGGCCTGAAAGTCAAATAGAAATAAAGTGAAGGGTTTACTGGTGATGGATGTACCCAGTGTGCAGCAGTACCGGGACCAGAGTGAATAGGGTGTGTATGGGGAGCATGATTGGGTGCCCGGCTTGCATTTTTGTAAGTCTTGGGTTGTATGTGTATGTGTGAGCATGAGGGAGGGAGTGTGTGACTGTGTTTGTGTATGACTGTATATGTCAGGTGGGACCTTTGACTCCTCCCCTCTCCTGGGACTTCTTTTGATGATATAGATCTTCGTCCCCCCTCCCCCTGCCACACCTGGTGTGGGGGGTTGTGCCTTGGTCTGCCTGAGTGTTCGTGGCAACCGGGTCTGGGGGTTTAAGATTTTTGGCATCTGCCTGATAGATCCCGGTGGCTGCCTGGTGGGGTCTGGGTCCCTGGGCTCTGCTGGGTCCCCGGTGGGGGTGGTTGCCCCTGGGTCCCGGGTCGCTGGGTCCCGGGCTCGGCCGGCTAGGGGGTGGGAGGCTGCGGGCGGGCCTGTGGGCTTGCCGCTGATGTCTCCCGGGACTCTGCCGGCTGCTGGTTGTGGCCCCCCGGGGCGATCCTCTGTGCCTCTCGAGGGGGGCGGGGGCCTTTCTGGTTGCAGTCTCCTTGGGGTTCCTGTGTTCTGGGGCAGCGCCTGGATCTCTGGGACTTGGAGCTCCCCCCGTCTCCTGCGCATCTTTGGGGGGCGGATCTGTGGTCCCTCACACTCTCTGTTGGACGCTCCTATAGAGAAACCTTACATGAACAAGCGCGTGTACGCAGGTGCTCACATGGTGCTCTCAAAAGTATGGACTTGGGCACGTTCAACACATGTCTTAAGACTATGGTGGGCACTTAATGCACTGTGATTTATTATCGTGATTCTTCAGTTAAACAATGTTGATTATATATTTCTTCATCAAGTTGACGCAGTGATAGCTAGATCTTGTTGTATTGTTGTTGTGTCCCATTTTTTTTGTTCTTTTGCTTTTTTTTGTCTTTTTCTGCAGGTCTAGAAGCAGACTCTTGTTCATTATTGTTTATCTTTGTGGACCCCCCCCCCCCCCCTCTCTCGCCCCACCTTTTGTCTTTTCCTTTCTCTTTCACCTCTGTCTCCGTGTCTGGTCGGAATTATAAAGCATTCAAAAACAACAACAATAAAGTTTTAAGTATCAGGCGTGACATTAAAAGCAGACGCTTTGATGCTCCACCTGAGAGTAAATCTGTAAGGCTTGTTACCAGCATTCAGACATCAATTCTGCTTGCTTCACAGCCAGACAGGACACGGGAAAAAAAAAAAAAAAAAGAACTGGAGATCTCGCCAACCGTGTACGGGCTGCAGCCGTCACCTTCATCCAGGCGCGAGAGTCAGATGATAAAGCTCATTCCAAAACAAAGCACAGCTCAGGACAATGTTATCTTTCACACTCACGGGGTGTTTTTATTTGCTTAAAGCATAGCTGATTTGTTTATGTGACATAGGAAATGTGTTTGCAGAATTCCAAGGATGCAAAGGAATACGGAGTGAAATCCGATGAGAAGAAGAGTTGTCCCCTGGAGGGTGGGCCTGAAAGTCAAATAGAAATAAAGTGAAGGGTTTCCAGAACATTCAAGCTTAATGACGGCAAACCAATTTAAAAAAAACTTCTGAGTTTTATACGTTAAATGGAAAAATAGAAGCATCATGGAAACACGATTCTAGCTTCCACGTATTCTTATTCGCTTTCTAAGAAGGAAGAAGATGGAAGTACGTAATTTGTTTTAAAATGTCCAAACAGTAGATAAATGCCAAGCTTGCTGACAGCTCTGTTGCTTAAATATTTCAGGGAAAGTAGGGAGGTGATGTCATGTTTGCATCAGCCTCTAAACAAACTTTGTGTCCTCACCCCGACTGCCCACACCCATTCCTTGCAGCTGGAGGCGAGCCACCAGTGTCCACCAGAGAGGACACGATGGGTGTTTTTGGGTTTTGATGCTGGTAAGCATGTGCTGTTGGGTGAAACCAGAAAGTATCCGTCAGCTTGGGATGCGTAGAAAACGAGGGAAATGTGTGTCTCAGCTTTATGTAATCTGTTCCAGTGAACTCATATATGGGTGTGTTTGTGGGAATGGGAGTTTGTCCCTATAACCGCTCACACTCATGAGACTCGCCTAGATTCTCCGATGAGGCTAAAAAAATGAAGTTAACAACAAGAGAGGGTTTTCCAAGAACATTCCACTAACTAGGAGACCTGTTATATCTGCTGTGACTTGTCTTCTTACCAGATGTTTGTGTTGAAGGATTAAATGCCATGCAGCGCAACGCAGGTATTTATTAGGGGCTTCGAGCTCACATTTCACTCAGCGTAAAAGCATACGTCGGAAAACACATCAAATTATGTCCGCCTACATTTCACAGTCATTCCTCTGTTCTTGTGTCGTGTCATTTAGGAAATTGCAGTTTTGAAGGATGTCCGGGCCGTTCAGATAATCCCAGGTGAACTGGTGAAGCCTTACAAATCCAACTTCCCCTCTCGTCTGGCCCAGAGTCGGGCCGAGCTGATCAAGAATTTACTCGTGGATCTGGGTTTAGAGAACTCGGGCTTCACCCTGGAAAATGTCATCACGGTAAATTAAACACACCTATGTATTCGTGTTATTTTTATCGTTGGATCGATCTGGTGTTTTGGGAAGGGTCGGAGGTTTACGAAATGAAGCTGTGAATAATTCAGATGAAAAAAGAGAAGCTGATATTTCACACATGACAAAATGGAAGATAAATAAAAACACTTTTTGCTCAAATGCACCTTAAAAAAAGTTTGCAAAGATGTAAGTGATTGTTGTTCAAACATGCACAAAAGGGTCATCAGTACTATTATATATATATATATATATATATATATATATATATATATATATATATATATATATATATATATATATATATATATATATTAGTGGTGGGCATAGATTAATTTTTTTAATCTAGATTAATCTCACTGTAATCTTGGAATTAATCTAGATTAATCTAGATTAAAATGGCTCATTCAAATTCTGCCAAAGGCATATGTGTGTGCTACCTAGATAATGAATAAAAGCAAGTCTTTGAGAATGGAGGCATATTTCTTGTTTCAATAATGCATCACAGACTGATAAAGCAGTTTTACTACGATAACTGATGATGAAAATAAATAATGATCAATAAGTATTTGTGTTTAATAGCTGTTTATTCAGTTCAACAAATTCTGCACTGTAGGTCTACAGAATAGGTCATGATTAACTATTTACAGTCAGTAGCATTTGGTCAATCAGACCAAGCTCTATTTCTCCTTCTTCCACCAGTCACTCAAGCAGACCAGCTTGTTCACATTGTCTGGTGACAAACTAGATCTTCTCTTCTGCACAATATGGCCTGCTAAAGAAAAAAGTATATAGATATACACACACACACACACACACACACACACACACACACACACACACACATACATACATACATACATACATACATACATACATACATACATACATACATACAGACATACATACATACATACACACACACACAGAAACTATCTGGCCTGGGGAGGGGGTTAAATTTCTGGGGTGCCCTTCCAATGCCTCCCTTTAGTTTGCATGTAGGATCGCCTCTGGTGAATAGGAGAGAGCTGGAAATGATGCCACAGCTCACCTGTATGTGTCACACAACCTCCCTCTCAGCCGTCAACCTCCTCTATGGAGGCACCGCAGAGCCGCTCAGACTCCATTACCCAACATCCCTAGCGCCAGGCTTCCGTTTCATGTCACCCGCCAAATCTATATAAGGAAGTGCCGCACAACGCCGGCTCACTCAGTCATCGTTCTCACCGAACTTAACCTAGAGTCCAAACCAGATCAGCTCAGATCACGAAGCCTGTTCAGATCAGACCAACCAGATCAGTCCAGCCAGATCTCAGAATCCTGCCTGTTCGTACAGATCAGCTTCAGACCAGGAGTCGCCGTGTTCAGCTGTGTCACCATACAGCTGCGCACCCGGCTCCCAGATTAAACAGCATGTCCATTCAACCCGGCGTCAGTCACTCCGCGCTTGGGTTAAAAGCCACGCCACATCCAAACTCTCGCCCAGCTCGAGTCACCCCGTTACAGTATGAGCAGAAGCCAACTGTTGCTGTTGTTGTCTCTGAAAATGGCAAGGGGAGTTATCCTAGCTCAACTTTTCTAAACAAAACGTTTATTATTCCAGGTGAATTTGAGTCGAAGCCACATGAACAACGACCTGTAGAAACAATTTATCACTTTATCACAATAAACAGCTGCTAAAAGAGCTAAACTTAGTTGGAAACCGCACCTGTCTGAGAAAGTCTTGTCTCGGTTTTCTCACATCCGAGCGCTGCTTCGGCCGCGGACGGTGAAGTGTGGCCCGGGGAAAGCCCGGCTGGAAATGTCAGAGGTAAACAAAACAAAATAAAAAGAATGAAAGTCGGATTTATGGATTAAACTCTGGTGAAAGTACATAAATTATTTACTTGTCCCGCGCGATGAGAAGGGAGAAGCGCTGCTGGTGGCGAAGGTGCGACTGTTCGGCTGCATGGGGAACATTAAACTCTGCGAGCCTGGCGTCCGTCCATACGTACGATGATCCGCGCCGAGTATACATCCGCGCCAACCAGATATCCATCCGCGCAATGTGAAAGCCATCATAGCTTACTTAGTACAGACCCAGATCCCAACCCAACTTTGAGAATAGATTAACGGCGTCATTTTTTTTATCGCGCAATAAGACTCTGGCTTTGCCGCAGCGCGTTAACGCCGATAACGGCCCACCCCTAATATATATGTATATATATATATATATATATATATATATATATATATATATATATATATATATATATATCAGCATATTTCTGGTTTTAGAGACCGAAAGGAAATGGAATAGAATAAAAACTCATTTAATGTCAGTGGAGAAGTTTCATCTACATACATAGATTTTATGGTAAAATGACGTCAGCTGGGGCTGCCAGAATGGTACCGTAAAATTATGGGTAAAACTTATTTTTCATTTACAAGAAGGTATTTTTATTGCTGTTTTCACTGTTAAAACTGGTACTGAAGTCAGTATTTTACTGTAGAAAAAGAAGTTTTACTTGGGGCAAAAAAATAATTTTTTTACTGTAAAATGAACATGAAAATAATCTATAAAATAAAATTTGTGCCCCTGAAAAAAAACGTTTTTCCCACTAAAAACAAAGTTCAAAAGATTTTCCTCATTACATGCAATCAATCCATAGAATTAAGTAACCGATTAACTGCCATTGAGCTCATAAATGGTCATAATAGCTTTACCTGCTTAATTGCTGTTCATGTCTTTCAACTGTGCTTATGTGTGTGTAGTAGTCAAAGCTTTGAGTCAGTAATGACATCAGCATCAAACGGCAGCACAGGCTTCAGGTGGATTCACGAGTCAGATCAAGAACAGACACTTCCCTCTGACTAATGGTTCAGCCAGATCTCACCTACATGCCGCTAAGCACCCTGGGAACCAGGAAGTAAACTCCTTACATTTTTACCAGCAATAAAAAGCTGTGTGTGTTTCAGTAAATGTCAAAATCATAGTTTTTTACTGTTTTAATGATGCAAGAGTGCTTTACTGTAGAATAATGTAATTTTTACAAAGAAATTTTTTTTACAAATGACTGTTTTCACCAATTAATTTACATACAGCAACTTCATGTAAAATCAACAGTTTTAGATAGTTTTATAGTTTTTGGTTTTAAGCTTTTTCACTGGTAAATATAGGACTACTTTTACAGTGTAAGAGCAGCAAAGAATATTCAGGTGATTAAAGGATAAAAGGATGCACCGTGAATAGAATATATGTACAGACATGGACTAAATCGTTAGTACCCGTCAGTCAATGAAAGAAAACCCACAACAACAGTCACAGAAATCACTTCAATCTGACAAAAGTAATAATAAATAAAAATTCTATGAAATTTAACTAATGAAAGTCAGACGTTGCTTTTCAGCCACGCTTCAACAGAATAATTTAAAAAATTAACTTGTGGAGCAGGGCTGGACAAAAATGATGGTACTGCTAGTAAAGGGACATGTTAATTCAAGGTGTGTCCACCAATCAGCATCACGTTCCTACAATCTTGTAATCAGTCAGCGGGCCTTTGAATAGTGCTCCAGGCAGTCGCTGTATCTTTGGTGACATGGTGTGTACCACACTCAACACGGACCAGAGGAAGCAAAGGAAACCTTCTGATTACAGGGTGGGCACAGCCCCTCTGACACCGTTGCCCTTCCATGTTTTACGTTAAGTAATCCGACACCAGCTACTCTCCGACTCTCCTTGACTGTCTACCTAAGCAGACTTCCCGTAAGTTTACTTAGCTGAGCCTGTGTTGTCACTGCTGGCACCCACATCATTCTTTAGTTTCCATCAGTGACCTAACACCCACATACAGTTCAACCAGCTGTAGACCCAATGGGACAGGCCTAAATGCTGCTCTGGCTTGGCTCTCTTCCCCTCCCCCCGTTTAGCCCTCCTCCTCACTCTGCTCGACTCGTCAGTGAGAGCAAATTGTCAGGTTTGTCATCAGAGTTTCTACACCTTTGGAAGCCAAAGGCAAACAAGTGTTAGTGAGCGGATTGCGTGTTTGGACAGGCTTGCTAATAGCTAGACCCTTTTGTAGTGGCGGCCTCATGTGTTTGCTTCACATACATTGTCAGTCTTAATTGAGACGTGACACAACAGCTGCTTTCTGCCCAGACTGTTAAATAGCCGGACTGGCGTGTTAAAACCAGAATTTATCTACTATAAATTAATTGAGATGCTATAATAAACAGTTACATTTGATTCAAGCATCATTACCCTTTTAACTCAGAGGTGGATAACAACCCTGAGAGCACTCATGTTTCATATTAGTTTGACTAATTTATTTACGTGTGTGTGTGTGTGTGTGTGTGTGTATGTGTGTGTGTGTGTGTGTGTGTGTGTGTGTGTGTGTGTGTGTGTGTGTGTGTGTGTGTGTGTGTGTGTGTGCGTGTGTGTGTGCGTGCATAAAGTGATGAACGCCGTTATTGTTTGTCTCTAAAAGTCTTAACAGAAGTTTTGGTTTTCAAATTAGTCTGTGGCCATAAAACCTCTCTACAAAACAATGGTTGTGTCGTTCTAATGTTGTTGTTTTGTGCTGTCCTTGTTCAATAAATCCAAACCTATAAACCACTTCACAAGGTTGGGTAAACATCCGCAAGGTTATTAAAATGTTTTGGAGCCTCGTTGTGTTTATTTAATGGCATTAAGAACAAGACACTGAAATAATAACTCCTATCTGATTTAGTTGAAAGGCAACAAGCCGTGCTGTGTAGAACTAAATAATTTGTTCTTACCCAAATCTTTACCTTCCTCTGACTCCCATATATTAACCCACATCATAAATAACTCCCCACTGGCTCCTGAAGATGTACTTACGGGATATTCAGTTTAAAAATATTCAGTATTTCCTAAAGAAAAATGATCTACCGTTTCCCTTTTTATTTTTAATTAGAACTTTTACTTAATTTGGCAAATACAGCACACTGTAAAAAAAAAAAGTTGGGAAAACTCAAAATTTTGAGGCAACAAACTTCAGGAAAGTTTTAAGTTTGGCGCATCAACTTAATATTCTAAGTTATGCATTTGATTTTGACAAACTCTCAATTCTAAGTTTCTCTAACTTAGTTATAAGTTGGAAAGACTCAAAATTTTAAACTGTAATAAGTATGAAACCTGAGTTTATCTAACTCAAGTGTATGTTGTAGTAACTTTGAATCCCAAGTTTTTGTTACCCAATTTTAAGTTGTAAAAACGTAAATTTTAAATAGTACTGACTGTAAATCCTAATTTATACCTCAATTTTAAAAGTTCCACTTACTTAAAATTTAACATTTCACCAGTTATTATTTCTGACTTTTCCAAACTCAAGTTATTGAGGCATAACATTTTACATTTCAACAACTTTTAATTGTGACTTTAGCTTACTCCACTACAACTTGCTGCAACTTTTAACACATTTCACAGCGAAAAGTTGAATTACCACCTCATGTATATATTGCATACACCAACTCTGTTATTAAACAGTATAGGAAAATGTCATTTTTGATAACAGACCACACTTAATAATGTAACAGATGGGTTTAAACAGCAAATTCTAAACAAAAGCAAATTCAGATGCCGATGACAAGTGTTTTTATTTTGAACTTTTGTCACATCATGTTAAACACCATGTGTAACACTTCCCAAAAACTGAGAATGCTTAGTAAAACACTACACAAGTTAAGCTATGGAGCATAAAACTTATCTTGACAGACACTATTGGCATTAAAACATTATCTGTTTGATACAGAACAGCTGAAAAAGCTGAACTACAACTGTAGGAAGCCCAACACATCTAGCTGTGAGACCAGCTGTAAGACTAAATTATTTTAAACTTATGCACTTTAATGTACAGTTACAAGACCCTGGCGTGTACCTGGTTGAGTAGCCCAACTCCAGAATAACTGGCTGAAAAGGAACAAACAAAATGCTGACCTTGTATCACACATTTTAAGATAAACACCAGTAAAACATAAAAATATCTAGCATAGCATTACAAATAAAAATTTATATAATATTTTTTCTGTATAAAACTGTCTTTTTATTAAAGTGGCAACAGTGGAAACAATGACTTGAACTCTACATTTACGTAAGCCCAAAACTGAAAAACTGCAAGACATTAAAGAAAAAAAAGGTACGGTACATCCAACAGCTACCATATAGGATTCATAGAAAAAGCCTGTTTTTGAGGGATCTTACCCTTGCCGAGAGATCTGTCCCAAGTCCCATTAAGATTTTCTGAACCATTTCAAAGGTGTACCTGAGATCTTTTGGGTATTGAAGGTTTAAGACATTGATCAACCTAAAGACAAAGCCAAAAGCCGTTGGCAGATCTGGGAGATCCTCAAGGATGGTTGTTTCTTCAACAACCACAGCAAGGTTCATCACATTTACAGCAGGTGAAGTACCGTCATCCTCCAGCACAGTGAGGATACCCACAGAGAGACCTCTTGTCTGCTCCTCCTCTGGGTCAGTATCCTTTTAAGAAGAGATGGAAAAAAATGTTAATGCTTTATTGTAGGGCTGGGCAATATGGACCAAAACTGATATCTCAATTTCTTTTAGCTGAATTCCAATATACAATATATATCTCTATATTTTTCCTCCTGTAAATTATTTACAAGTTAACTCACTTCAAGCTGTCTTGAGAAATTATATACAAAAATCAGTAGATTAAATGCATAAAAATGTATTGATTCTTGTCAAACTTTAACTTTAGTGCCTATTCTCTACCAGCCTGAGCTTTAGAAACACTGGTACAGCTGCCTGCTGACACACACACACACACACACACACACACACACACACACACACACACACACACACACACACACACACACACACACACACACACAGTTGAGAGCTAGAGGTGTATCAAATGTCCCATAGGCACTTTTAAATTATATATTTATAATTAATGTAAAAAAATTATTTCATCTAGAGGTGGGCCATATCATATATTTCTTGCAGACACCTGATGAAGTTATATGACAAAATGTAAAAAAAGAACAGAAAAGAAAAAAGATTTCAGAACAGAAACTCACCTCTAAGCAGTCTGGTCCAGAGTTAAAGTGTTTGGACCCACAGCTCTGCGTTGGTGCACTGTTTGCCAGTGTTTGGGCTGGCTCCTCCACGTCCTGCTTCTACGTCCCGTTGCTCTGTGTATTTCCTCCGCCGTCTATCGGTGTTTGCTCCTCCGTCCCGCTCCTCCGTGTTGTCTGCCCCGCAGTCCCACTGCTCCGTCCCGGTGCTAAATCTGCTCCACCGTCTATGGGTGTAAAGTGTATTAAAGCATAATTTTGTAGTTTTTAAGTCAACGCACATTCAACACTATTTGCTAGCTGCTGTTGCTACATTAGCCATTAGCAATGTGAGTTAGCAATTATTCTCCTAATATTTAGCTTGTTTATCAAAAGAAATTGAAATATTATTAGTGGTAAAGCAGATATCATTTCAAACTATAAACAAGTACGAAATGAAACAGTTAGTTACAGAGGTCCATGTTTTTTAAGTATAGACTAGTTGCAGAATATAGCCTATAGCATAAATCTCAACCGTCGACAGCCTTACCTTAAAAAATCACATGTAAAAGTTGTTTATGAATGTAGGCTACCTTTATATAGCACAAAACATATTCATAATTTATTTTTAACATAATTTGAACCCAGGAAAAAGGGGAAAACTTACCTATGCAGCCTCCTTTGCCTCCGACCACATGCAGAATGAGACTGACTCCTCCAACTCCAAAAGTTGACTTTCCCGCATTTCACAACAAAAGCATGGACGTTAGCAGAACTTGGGCAAGATATTATGAAGTCCAACTTAGATATGTAAGTTCATACGACTCACTTAATATTGTTGAAGCCCACAACTAATTCTGTTTGTCGGGCTGACTTAATTTATTGCACTTAATTCGTGAAACATGGATTTTAAGTTTAAACAACTTAAAATACCTTTTCATCTCAAAAAACATACGTTGCTTTTATTACAGTGCAATCACTCAGCAATAGTTGAGACATTTTTTCATTTTTGGTGATGTTATCTGGGTGATCTGCTTTGAGGTGGGGGAGAGTAAAAGGCAACAAAAAGGGGACACGATTAAATTTCCAGTAATAAAGTGAGAAGTGGTGGGTGGAGACAGCAGAATAATGGTGGGGTCCCCAAGAGTCTCCTGAGCAGAGGTTAGGTGACTTTTGACAGTTTACGTCTGCATGTTAATGTTCCTCGCCGGCAGCTTTATCTCTGTCATGTGACTCACTTTGTTGATATTTATCTGTTAATGGGCTATTTTCACACCACAATGCTTACAATTCATTTACTAGTTTTGCTGTGGAGCACAGTAGTGCTGTGTGAAAACTAGGCTGTTAATTCAGCCATGTTAAGGTTATTACTATTTCTTCTAATCCAACTAATGAATAATAGAATAAAGTAATTCTCTCACTGTCTTTATTATTTTTACTACAAAGAAAATAGAAATAGAACAATATTTGTCCTTTCAAAAATTAACTAAATGCAATTTTGCTCCCACTTTTAACAGTTAGAGGTAGGGTACATGAAAACATGGAAATGAAAAAAAAAATCAAAGGTCCAACCCCTTTTTGTTTGCCCTCTCCCCCAAGCCACACCCCAAGAATATAGGAAAATGCCAGAAGCAACGAATACTCTCAAACAACGATAAAAACATAACATCTAATCTTTTTGACTCGTCGTTAGTACTTTTCTGCCATAATTTCTAATGTAAGACACCTGCGTAAGTGTATTAAAAAAATGTGTATGTTAGCTAATATAGCTAGCTAGGTTCAGACTTTGTTTCCTGTTCAGCTGTTGTAAGTCGAGAGTGCGCAATTCATGCACAAAGAGGGGTGTTTTCAGAGGAGAGCGGGACAGTCAGAGGGCAATTTGATTGATGTATTATGATTCGATTATTTTGAACATGCCTCACTTATCAGTCCCATGGTAACGATTACTTTAAAGTGACCGTGTGTATTTTCCCTAGCGATAGGTGACAGTATATATCTAAATCATTGCAAGCAAGCAGTATTTTTGTGTTCAAGTAAGACTCTACCAACAGATAGCTATTAGGGTCAAAAATCCCTGGGAGCGCAGTTTTCGAGCGAGTACTTTGTCAGATTGTTCAACTTCCAGCTAAATGACAAGCCAGTCAGACTCCCTTTCATCACTGTCAACAAGTAAAGAGGTAAATGTGTAAAACAATAATGTTTATGAATGGTTAAAGTTTTCTAACAGCTTGTTACAAATCAGTAAATGTGTTTTGTCCTCATGGGCTCCTGTAGAAGGAAACATTGCGTCTAACATGGTGTCATCCACAGACTTGGACCCGCTCCCATGTATTTTAGACTTGATATTTATGGTTAAATGTTACAAGGCCGCCAATATTTTTCAAAATCTGGGCATCATTTAATTTATTTTAAACATTTTGATGGATATTTCCAGAGGTTAATGGTAAAAAAAACTACACAGAAGCTACGTTTACATGTGCACAAGTAATCGCAATAAATGCTCTATCAGATCAAAAATTGTTCATGTAAAGACGTCAATCTGAAATTCCTGATCCGATACGGCCCAATCGGAATGAAATTTCACTCCGATCGAGAGAGGTGGTTTTGTCCAATCATCATTTCGATTGACGTCCATGTACACACCCATTCGGTTTGTTGGAGTAAAATAATGCACACTGCGCGTGTGTGCAACTTCAGAGTGACATCTTACCGCCTTTGCAGCTGCTCAGGACAAGTCAAAAAACATGACAGGAGGTAAACAGAAGTAGTCCATAATAAGGGAAAAACACAAGTCAACAACAGACAAAACTTGAGAGTAAGAAAATAAAATCCGAGGGCAAAGACGTGCGGACAAGATGGCGTTTGCTTACATTTTCATTCCGGGAAAGATAACTCTGCACATGCTCAACCTATTTAATCTGATTGAATGCTTGTATACTCACAGCATGATCAGATCATTTCAGTTAGTGTCCATGTAAACAGAGATTTGGGATTTCTGATCGACCAAGATTTGAATCGGAACGGGGGAATTTGGTGCATGTAAATGTAGCTAGTGTAACTTTCAGTTGCCTTTTCTGTTTCCCTTTTTTGTCACAGGTAATTAGAATAACATTGAAACGGTTTGTTTTATGATAGTTCTGTACAGCAGCATTGGAGCACAGTACAAAAGCGGTCCGGGAGCTGGCTGTGAGCATCATCTTATCCATGTATCAACAGCACAGAAGAGCCGTTCTCAGCTACCTTCCACCCAGCGATGCTCCAACATGGAACAAGTTTCTCTACAAAACCCTCTTTGACGGCTTTGCAAAGCTTGATGGCAAGCTGGCAGAGACTCAGGTGAGTAAGGGTTTGTGCAATGTTAACAAATGGCAGTCATTCAAGGGGGTAGCTGGTAGACGGACAGTGAAGCTGTCAGAAGTAATAAATGAGACCTCATCCTTTTGTTAAAACTTGAGTTTTGTGAGGAAAAATTAACATCTTTGGGGGAATGTGACCACCTGTGGCCAAAAACAACCGTTTGATGATTTGTTTACGGAGAAAACATCAGATTTAACCCTCATTATTTTATCCAAATACATTTGGTCTCTTGTTAGTGGTGCTGCTCTGGACCATTGAGTAACCAAATCACACTTGAGTTTAGGGAGCACAAGTTCTAGGGATGTAAGAAAATATCAACACAGAAATGTCGCAGTATTTTGTGTTAAGCTACTGAATTGATATTTATAAGCAGTGTATCAATATTTTGTATTGAGAATTTACATAAAGACATTTGCTGTATTTGACGGCTCTCCCTGGGCTGCCACCTTACCGTGGTGGAGGGGTTTGAGTATCTCAATAGTCCTAGGAGCTAAGTTGTCTGAGGCTTTCTGCCTCTGGTAGGGTCACCCATGGTAAACAGGTCCTAGGTGAGGGATCAGACAAAGAGCAGCCCATAGACCTCATGAGGAATTATATAATTGGAAACTGTGTTCCCTCGCCCGGACGTGGGCCACTGGGGCCCCCCTCTGGAGCCAGGCCTGGAGGTGGGGCACGTTGGCGAGCGCCTGGTGGCCGGGCTTTCACCCATGGAGCCCAGCCGGGCACAGCCCGAAAAGGAAGTGTGGGTCCCCCTTCCCATGGGCTTACCACTCGTGGGAGGGGCCAAAGGGGTCGGGTGCAGTGTGTGATGGGTGGAGTCGAGGGCAGGGGCCTTGGCGGTCTGATCCTTGGCTATAGATGCTGGCTCTTGGCACATGGAATGTCACCTCTCTTGTGGGGAAGGAGCCTGAGTTGGTGTGTGAGGTTGAGAGGTTCCGACTAGATATAGTCAAACTCACCTCAACGCATGGCTCTGGCTCTGGAACCAGTTTCCTTGAGAGTGGTTAGACTTTCTACCACCCTGGAGTTGCTCCCACTGAGAGGCGCCGAGCAGGGGTGGGCATACTTGTTGCCCCCCATCTTGGTGCCTGTACGTTGGGGTTTACCCCAGTGAACGAGAGGATAGCCTCCCTCCGCCTACGTGTGGGGGGATGGGTTCTGACTGTGGTCTGTGCTTATGCACCAAACTACAGTTCAGACTACCCACCCTTTTTGGAGACCTTGGAGGGGGTGCTGGAAAGCTTTCCTTCTGGTGACTCCCTTGTTCTGTTGGGGGACCTTAAACGCTCACGTGGGCAACGACAGTGAGACCTGGAGAGGTGTGGTTAGGAGGAATGCCCCCCACCCCGATCAAATTCAAGTGGTGTTTTGTTATTGGACTTCTGTGCCAGTAATGGATGGTCCGTAATTAACACCATGTTCAGACATAAAGGTGTCCATATGTGCTCTTGGCACCAGGATACCTTAGGCCGCAGCTCGATGATCGACTTTGTTGTTGTTTCATCTGACCTGCGGCCGCATGTCTTGGACACTTTGGCGAAGAGATGGGCGGAGCTGTCAACTGACCACTACCCGGTGGTGAGTTGGCTCATATGGTGGGGGAGGATGCCAGTCAGACCAGGCAGGCCCAAACGTATCGCGAGGGTCTGCTGGGAACGTCTGGCAGAAGGAGCTTCAATTCCCACCTCCGACAGAACTTCCAAAATGTTCCGGGGGAGGCGGGGGACATTGGGTCTGAATGGACCCTGTTCCGTGCCTCCATTATTGAGGCAGCCGACCGGAGCTGTGGTCGCAGGATCATCGGTACCTGTCGTGGTGGCAATCCCCGAACCCGCTAGTGGACACCGGCGGTTAGGAATGCTGTCAAGATGAAGAAAGAGACCTATCAGGTCTTTTTGGCCTGTGGGACTCCAGAGGCAGCTGACGGGTACCGGCAGTCCAAGCGGAACGCAGCTCTGGAGGTCACCGAGGCAAAAACCAGGGCATGGGAGGAGTTCGATGAGACCATGGAGCAAGACTTCCGTACGGCTTCGAGGAGATTCTGGTCCACCATCCGACACCTCAGGGGGGAGAAAGTAGTGTGCTACCAACACTATCTATAGTGGGGACGGTGTGCTGCTGACCTCCACTCAGGACGTTGTGGATTGGTGGGCAGAATACTTCGAAGACCTCCTCAGTCCCACCAACACGTCTTCCAGTGAGGAAGCAGAGTCTGGGGACTTTGGGTTGGCCTCTCAAATCTCTGGTGCTGAGGTCACTGCGGTGGTTAAAAAGCTCCTCTGTGGCGAGGCTCCGGGGGTGGATGAGAGCCGCTCGGAGTTCCTTAAGGCTCTGGATGTTGTGGGGCTGTGTTGGCTGACGCGGCTCTGCAATATCGCATGGACATCGGGGCAGTCCCACTGGACTGGCAGACCAGGGTGGTGGTCCCCTTATTTAAAAAGGGGGACCGCAGAGTGTGTTCCAACTACAGGCAGATCACACTCCTGAGCCTTCCTGGTATAATCTATTCAGGGGTTCTGGAGAGGAGGGTCCGTCGGATTGTTGAACCTCAGATTAAGGAGGAGCAATGTGGTTTTCATCCTGGCCGTGGAACACTGGACCAGCTCTATACCCTTAGGGGGATCCTGGAGGGTGTGTGGGAATTTGCCCAACCAGTCTACATGTGTTTTGTGGATTTGGAGAAGGCGTTTGACCACATCCCTCGGGGGGCCCTGTGGGGGGTACCGCGGGAGTATGGGGTACCAGGCCCTCTGATACGGGCTGTTAGGTCCCTGTGTGACCGGTGTCAGAGCTTGGTCCGCATTGCCAGCAGTAAGTCGGTCTCGTTCCCAGTGAGAGTTGGACTCCACCAAGGCTGCCCTTTGTCACCAATTCTGTTCATAACCTTTATGGACAGGATTTCTAGGTGCAGCCAAGGTGTGGAGGGCATCCGTTTTGGTGGCCTGAGGATCAGGTCTCTCCTTTTTGCAGATGATGTGGTCCTGTTGGCTTCATCAGAACGTGATCTTCAGCTTTCGCTGAAGCGGTTCACAGCCGAGTGTGAAGCAGCTGGGATGAGAATCAGCTCCTCTAAATCTGAGACCATGGTCTTGATTCGGAAAAGGGTAGAATGCCTTCTCCGGGTCAGGGATGAGGTCCTGCCCCAAGTGGAGAAGTTTAAGTGTATCGGGGTCTTGTTCATGACTGAGGGAAAACTGGAGCATGAGATCGATAGGCGGATTGGTGCTGCATCTGCAGTGATGCGGGCGTT
This sequence comes from Nothobranchius furzeri, assembly GCF_043380555.1. Taxonomy (NCBI): domain Eukaryota; kingdom Metazoa; phylum Chordata; class Actinopteri; order Cyprinodontiformes; family Nothobranchiidae; genus Nothobranchius; species Nothobranchius furzeri. The sequence goes on from NC_091755.1 coordinate 34,747,411, forward strand.
GTACCGGTCTGTCGTGGTGAAGAGAGAGCTGAGTCAGAAGGCGAAGCTCTCAATTTACCGGTCGATCTACATTCCTACCCTCACCTATGGTCATGAGCTTTGGGTAGTGACCGAAAGAACAAGATTGCGGATACAAGCGGCCGAAGTGAGTTTTCTCCGCAGAGTAGCTAGGCTCTCCCTTAGAGATAGGGTGAGAAGCTCAGTCATTCAGGAGGGGCTCGGAGTAGGCCCGCTGCTCCTTTACATCGAGAGGAGCCAGTTGAGGTGGCTCGGGCGTCTGGTCAGGATGCCTCCTGAACGCCTCCCTGGTGAGGTTTTCCAGGCACGTCCAACAGGGAGGAGACCTAAAGGTAGACCCAGGACACGGTGGAGGGACTATGTCTCTCACCTGGCCACCGAACGCCTTGGGATTCCCCCAGAGGAGCTGGTCCAAGTGGCTGGGGAGAGGGAAGTCTGGGCCTCTCGCCTTAGGCTACTGCCCCCGCGACCCAACTCCGGATAAGCGGATGAAAATGGATGGATGGATGGATGGACATTTACTGTATTTCTTTTATGTGAAATTCAAACTCCGACTGCTAGGGGACAGCAGGAACAACGAGATCTCGCAATAATACGTAGCTCCCAGTCTGAGTTTTCCAATTAAATTCAGTGTTTAAAAATTTCAAATATCATCTGGATTTTGGTATCACAATACCTCATATAGTCCCCTCTGTATTGCGTTATGCTTTGCAACTCCAGACTCTTGCCAATACACACAATCATTATAAATTCAGCCCGTTAGGAGTTTTAAAGTTGTGGAACACTGAAAAACCATTTTTTAGTAACTATTTCACAGTTACTCAGAGTTTTTCACGCAGGCTGAACATGAAAACAGTTCCTACACCTATCTCCTGCATTAGGTTTAGAAAATCTGGAGAAGATCTACATCACACCGTCACTTAACATTCATGGACTCGCCTGTCTCGACTCGCGACAGGAAAGGCTTTTGTTGGTTTAGCGTCTAGGAAACAGCAGAGAACGTCTCGGCTAGTAGCTGACCGCCAGCATTAGCAACTCCACCTCACAGCAGAACTCCTCCAGGCTTGTGATTTTTGTGGAAGTAAAACATCAATTTCACAGAGCTCAGTGGTAGACTCGCATCGCCTTCATCCAATCCGAGGCAAGAAGTGCAAATATCAGGAAAAGGGCCCGAATCCTGCCGTGTTCAACACTACTTTAACGTGGCATTGTGCTAGTTCCTGAAACAGGGGCATCTGAGCTTTTTTCCCTCCCGAGTACGACTTGCAAGGCATTCATTCCTACTAGAGATCACTGCAAATGTATTGATTAAACAAGTGTCCCACACCTTTAAGCTTATGCATCTTAAAGAAACACCTACAAAAGCTAAGTGGGACTCGTTTGAAAATAACTTGGGCACAAATGACATGATGGACCTGCATGGTTCTAACGGGTTAATGGTGTGACATCTTCCACGTAGACTATAAAGAAGGGCAGGAAGCAGCAGTCTGGAAAAAAGGAGACTGGGGAAATCCACTCCCTTCAGGAGCAGCTGGCCGTCTTAAAAGACATCACAGTAGGTGGAGCTGTCATCAGTCTGCAGTGACATCATTTCCCCTCACTATTCTAATTGGTGTTTGTGATTTAACGCAGACTTGGTAGAGTTTTCCTCATGTAGGTGGTCACAGAAATTCTGAAATCTTTTTGATTTTTAGGAAAAGGAGAATGAAAGCACCAAAGGACAAAGCCCTAAAAAAGAACAACACAAAGACATTAAAGGGTCTGTAAAAGGAGCCAAAGCAAGTATGTATCTGTGTTTATTTATGTAACTGTCTCACAGAAATGCTTACTGTATTAACCCGGCTTGGAAGTGGAGTTCGGGGGGGAGGACGGTTACCTGAACTTCGCTCTCTGAATGGTCAATCAATCAATCAATCAATCAACCAATCAATCAAAGCTTTATTTATTTATGGTGGGAGCAGTGCTTGAAGAAGAAATAAATAGGTGCTGTCACTCCCCTTAGAAAAAGCATCTTTAATCTGCTCCTGTTGTAAAACTACGACACCTAGACTTTTCAGACCTGGACTGGATTATTCTAGACCTGGTGTCACCAACTCCAGTCCTCGAGGGCGACCATCCTGCTAGTTTTCTATGTTTCCTGCTCTACCATACCTGAATGGAGTAATTTAATATTCTCCTTGCCATGTTTAACTCTGCACAGGCCTGTTAATTACTCATTTGTTTCAATCAGGTGTGTAGGAGCAAAGAGACTGCACATGTGCAGGATGGTAGCCCTCAAGGACCGGAGTTGATGACCCCTATCCGAGACTGATAGCAGATTCCGTAAAACATTTTTACTTATTTGTAGTAAAAAGAAATGTTTGCATTTTTTGTCGTCTGGACCCCATTAAGACTGGTCTAGCTCAAAAACTACAGATCCTGGACACTTAACCCTGGACTGGATTATTGTAGACTCATAGAAGATTCTTTAAAACTTTGTTTCTGATTAGTGAAACCTTTATCTGATAATGAACAGCCTCTTTCTACAGTGGAGGAAGCCTTCTGCAGACGCATCTCCTTTTCATGGATACAAAGTCATCAGTGAGGTCATCTGATGCTGTGCTGCTTCTGAGCTGAGCTGATGAGAAGCTAAAACAGACTTAGGCTTATATATAAATATGGATGTTTTCTTACATATTATTTACACATACACCCATAATAATACTATGGGTTGGAAGGTTAGTACAATATAAGACACAGGTGAAGGTTTATGCATTTATTAAGACTTCTTAATAGACAGAATTATCCTCTCTCTGTCTCCTGATCAGCAGCAGCTGAGAGGTTAATGCCACAAAGTTGTTTGTTTTTTTCAGCAACATGCCCACATTCAAATGAAGCACTCTTGTTTTGATATTTTCTTTCTTGTGCTTGCTCACTATTTCCGTTTGGCTGTCATCTATCCATATGCCTGTGGGCGCGTTTAACAACTGGTTGGTCAGATTCAGCTGCCATCAATCATTGTAGGAACGTGCATGGTGTCGGACAACTTATCTCTTTTTTTTCTCTCCTCTGCCTGGGCCAACAGAGCTAGCGCGGTGCGTAAATCAGTGGAAAAACTCTAAATTAGACGTGGCCGTACCAACCCACTTAAGGCACTGTTGGGGGGGGGGGGGGGGGGGGGGGTGAAAGGCCTTCACCGGCCGTTCTGGGATTCTCCAGAACCCACTGATGGCCAGTCCACCACTGTGAGTTCAGTTAAAAGAAAATATTTAGTTTATTTTTATTTTCATGAAGGTTGCAATATTGCCTTCAGGCAAGAGACATCGATGCCAATCGGGAACCCCCCGATCAGGTTATACTGATGACATCCTTTTTTTGTTTCAGGTGTCACAAAAAGACCACAGAGCTCGACAAGTTGTGGAGAAGATGGTGTTCAACACTCCATCAAGTATCTGGACAAGTGAGTAAAATTAAACTCAATGCAGATTTTCACATCATCTGTCCCCAAGTGTCGTCCAGCAATAATAAAGGCATTAGCCTGCCCCCTCACAAATCAATCACTAGACCTACAGTACATCTACTATTTCTTAATGTTTTGAATCAACTCCATTCATGCTGAACCTAATTGAGAGCTCATATTTCATAAGATGATGTTATTATTACATAAGATCATTTCCTATTAAAACTCTGGTGTGACAGGCTGCTGACGGTGGGTTTTGCTTCTTGGCCTTCCATAAAGTAAATGTTGTTTTTTTTGTGAATATTTGTCTAATAGCCTTTTGTTCACAAGTCCAGTACTTTGTGCTAGGCAGTTGCCCTCCTGTGGACATTTCAGCTTTAATTCATCTAAATGTGTTCATTCAAAGTCTGAAAACATCTTTTCAATCTCATTTCAGCTTGTGTATATTCTGTGGTAAAAAAGACGAGTCCTTCACGGAGGACGGGTTGGACATCCACTACTGGAAACAGTGTCCGATGCTGCGGCGCTGCGATGAATGTAGACAGGTATGGTACTGTATTTCCTACAGAGGTTGGCACCTTTTTAGTTGATCTGGAAACGGAATTTCCCAGTTTGGTTAATCGACCCGTCGATGATTTTCTGTGTTCACAGGTTGTTGAGATAGCCAGTCTGACAGAGCACCTGCTGAGCGAATGTAAAAACAGATCAAGGTTCAGTCAGTGTCCACGCTGCTCAGAGGCCGTTCCCACTGAGGGTCTGACTGCTCATGCCCAGGGTCCGTCCTGCAACCGTAAGTTTTCCTCTTCCTTCCTGTTGGGAATGGAATCGCCAACGCATTAACCAAACACACCTCGACATCTGTTATTGTTTTTGTTTAAATGCAGCCCTTCATTTATTCTATAATACACTGTGAGAGCATAAAGGAAGGACCAGATTTGGAAATGTTTGATCTCTATGGGGAGTGGCTTAACTGAAAGTCCACTTTTACATTCTCCCATGTGACTTAATGCTTACAAGAAAATCTACAAGAGTGGAAGCTGGAAGAGCAAAATCAATGCTAATTGGCCAAATGGAAGGTCTCATCCACTTGTTTTTTCAATGAATGGGCTTTGGTCTCTAGCATGAATGAATGAATGCCTTATGAGTCGTTTTCTGTGGAATAAAAGCTCTGGCGCCCCTGTTTCAGACGGGTTAAGTTTGTCGGAGGAATGAGGGGTGGAAAACAGCAGCATTACAAGTCTTACTCATTAATTTATCCCCACAAATGTAACAAGCCCAAATATGTTTCACCATGTTGCTAACGGTTAGCTTCTACTAGCTGAAATGCAATCTGCTCTCTCCTTCCCCTAGGCAGTCACAAGCCCAGGTGGGCGGGGCCAGTTCGCGGCTAATGCAAGTGATGGGGGTTGAAGTGACTTTTCACATTCAGCATGCCTGTGCGACTCTGAGTGAAGATCTCATTAAACGAGACTTAATGTTTTTCATCATTTGGTGCTTAGACGCCTTTAGAGGGACTTCTCTTTGACTCTCGAACTCCATCTCACATCCTGCTATGCTGTTTGGAGCATTTTGAATTACCTTTCTCTGCGACTCTGTTTGTGTAAACAAAAGTGGATGAACGCGTCTTTGCCCACCTTTGGGCGTGGATGGAGAAGTCAGATCTGATCTGTGTGTGCTCACCTGTGATTGGATCGTCCAGGACACATTAGAGTTCTGGGTTCTAATAACCAGACTGTAGACTGAGGCGGTGTGAATCCTGTCTGGGCCTGGTGAGGTCTTGTTCTTCATTTCTAAGACTCCATCTTTAAATATTTTAGCTACAAAGCCAACAAACGTACAGACGGCACAATGTTACTGTCTGCTGTAGCAGAGTAGATAAGACACTCTTCTTATCTGTCACTGTTTGCAAACAGTTTGGAAGTTCCCTCTCAGCCCACTTTAAAAACTCTTTCTTCCTCACTGATAACAAATATTTTATTTCCTCAATTAGATTAATTACTGCATTTGTTTCAAAAGACACAGATCTCATTTTGCCCTCCGGCGCAAAGCGGGCTCCAGCTTGTGCAGTTTTTTTTCCCTCAGCTCTTTATTAGTGTTAAATTTCTTTTGAATTAATTTAGCTTTGACAGTTAGATCATTTCAGTCTGCAAAGAAACAAAGATACATTTGACTTTTATAGATTCAGTTTTTTATGCCGAACTCGAGCCCTCTGGCCACATATGTGGACGGTGGCTCCATGCACTTTAAAAAAAATTTTTTCTTCTACTTAGACCTTTTTATTATTTATAGACACTTGATATTGACTTAAAGTAAAAAAATATATATAATAAGTTGTCTTCTTTAATTTGTTTGTAAAGTTGACAACATTTTAATTTAATTTAATTGTTATTTTATTAAAATGTTATTTAGACTTCACCAATCTGTAATGGCTAGATATGTATTTTTTTCTTCTAAATCACACCAAATACAGGTTTGGGTCCCAGGAGGTTAAACTGGTTCTCGGTGGGACAACGAAATGGAAAACGTTAGTTTTGAGTTAGTGTCGTATTCCCAGTTTGTACTTTCACCTTTCAGTGAGGCTCTTTCGTTGATTTTCGTGGAGTTTTTAATTGTGTTGCGATTCATTTTAAGGTGTTTGTGTTTCAGCCCTCGTCTCAGGAAACGGCTCCACCTCCAACCACTGCTCTTTGTGTCATGATAACTTTCCACCTGGAGAGGAGGTGAGATTTTTGTCTTAAGTTATTGTTAGAACATATGAAATGAAATGTGTGTCTTTTCCCACGTACTGATGTTCCATATCAACACAGAAACTAGTCATCGAGTGATTCAGGGTTTGGGAACAAACAGGTGTTGAGGTGAAACTTGTCTATTGTCATAATCATTTTCAAAGGAGTTGCAGCTTTTGTTCATTAAAGTATTTGTATTTTTTGTCAGAATATTTAAAAAATATATATTTTTTGCTACATTTTGGTTCAAATTTCTTCATCTTTATTTGAACTAATAGGAAATAATTATTAATTGCTGGTCAACCAGTTTCAAGACTGGACTTAAACAGTTAGAAAACCACCGCAGGGGAAGGACTTTGTGAATTCCTTCTGTAACGTTTTAGTCCTCGTGTTTCAGTGCGATTGGAGGTGCATTTGTTACTAATCCTTGTTGTTCCTGGGCAGTTTTAAAAGCACGTTTTTCTGCCTCACAGAGATTTTAACAATAGAAGCTCGCTTTATTATTATTATTTTGTTCTGGTTTCTATCTCAAGCCAAGAAAAACTGGAAAATGTCTTTGAGAACCGTTATCAGCTATTTAAAGACCAGGAAGGAGTGTGTTTGAAGTGTCTGACTCATGCTTGGTTAATGAAATGTATTTATATTTGACAGATGTTCTTTACTGATCTAAAAAATTGAATATTAATAATTTTACTTTTTATATCAACAAAGGTCATTTTATCGGTTATAGATTGTATTAATGTTTATTAGGGATGTTGGATATTACCAGCTGATATTGGCATTAAATAGTAACATCAGAAATTATTGGTAGGCTGCGCAGTGGTTAGAGCTGTTGCCTTGAAGCAAGATGGTCCTGGGTTCGCTTCCCGGCCTGGGATCTTTCTGCATGGAGTTTGCGTGTTCTCCCTGCGCGTGTCCAGGGTGTACCCCGCCTGATTGCCGGTTGACTGCTGGGACACCCCCCCCCCCCCCCCCCCGCGACCCTGCGTGGACAAAGCGGGTTCAGAAAATGGATGGATGGAAATTATTGGTTGAAATTGAAGTAGTTGTCATAATTTGCACAAAGTATCTTTAAAGTTTGTGTGCAGGATAGGAGTTATGTTATAAAATAGAGTTTTTCTTTATTCATATTTGGTTGGGGATCCTGCATATATTGTTATCAATTTTTAGTTCCATTAGCCATCGTCACACACTTGTGACCCATCCCCGTGGGGGCGGTGAGCTGCAGCAGTGGCTGCGCTCAGGAACTATTTGGTGGTATAGAAACGTAAGATTTAGACTATATCAGGACATCAGCTATTGGCATATCGCATACCGTCGATGAATATATTCGATATCATCTGTCGGTGTATCATCTATTGGTAAATGGGTGTTATGATTGATGACCAGCTGAAGTTTAAAGATAATGGTGCCTCTGTCACTTGTTCATGCCGCTTCGCGCTGTTACAAAATACGAAAGATCAGACCGTACCTAACGCAATATGCCACCCGGCTCCTGGTGCAATCTACGGTCATCTCCCGCCTCGACTACTGCAATGCCCTTCTAACTGGTCTTCCAGCCTGTACTGTGAGACGTCTTCAAATGGTCCAGAATGCAGTGGCGTGTCTGGTCTTCAATCAGCCTAAAAGAGCACATGTCACCCCTCTGTTCATTAAACTCCATTGGCTACCGCTAGCTGCTGTAGCGGTCACACTTTATAGCGTGATGACTGGCTGCAAATTAATTATGACCAATAAGATGGGATGATTCCATATAAATATGAAATATCAATCTGATTGATCTTTGAATGTTTAATTAGAAGATTATAGTTACTTTTACTTGTTCAGGGACCATAAACACACTTCGTATTAATTCAGACAGAGTCAGGTATAGTTAAAAAGGAATTTTATTATTTTCTAAACTAATGATTATACATGACAAGATATGAATAATGAGATGTGATGGAGTGGATATGCGGTGATGGAATGTCATGTGTAGGTGGTGTGATGTAGGTGTTTATCAGAATCTTTGTATCTGAAATAAATTGGGAAATCTGGGTGTAAAAGAATTTATTGTCTGCTATAAACTAGAGAGTTGATTATTAATAAAACAGCATCAGACACAATCTGTTGTGTCTACAAACTCTGGCAGAGACCCCCAGCAGATCTGGACTGTCAGAAGTCGGGTGGACCTCACGGCACCTGGATTTGTAGATTAAACTCCGATACGATCCGTCCAGTCTTGAAATGTCTCCAGGTCACAACAGTAGTGGGAATGCTTGTTTGCGTCCAAAGTGGATGTGGCTCTTAGGGAGCCGTCTTGCCGTGTCAGCTTGCAGCGTGCAAACAGGTTTTCTGTATGTCAAAAGAGATGTCTCAAGGATGCTTGTTCCGAATTGGCCGGTTCGGAACTCCGCTAGAAACTGACTTAGTCGGGAAGTAATTCTTGTTTTATCAAACTAATTTGTTATGATTTCTGACGTATTCTGGCAAATCAGAATGTGCCATGTCTGGAAGGCTTTACCAAAACATTCCTCAGAAAGCCACACCTTCCTTCGGATACAAGATTCTTAACTCTGTGAATAAGAATCTTTAAACGTTATGTGAGGTGAACCTTAACCTTAATTTGCATCTAATGAAGATGTGAATGAGTGTAGATAATGATTAACTTGTTAAATCAAACACATACTGATCATAAGATCTTCAATGGATCATTGTAAGAGCAATATTAATTTCAACTTCATTGATTTAAGCACAGATTATTCAAACATTTCATTTCAACTTCTTGTTCATTCAACCATACTTATTAAGTTGTAAAGCCTTGTAGTATTCATGTAGGTTCACTTTTAATCAGAGTGAGGAATCCAGCAGTCTGGGCAGAGCGATGAGGCTTTTGCGGGGGACCTTGACAGTTCATTTATGTCTGCGTTGAAGAACAATGAGCAAAAGATTGATTTGTGTGTCTGGATCCTCCAGCTGATGTAGCCTTGGCTTTGCAGCTCTGGAATGTATGAAAGGTTATGCTGTGTCAATTCGATGGTGAAAATTGACCCTTTTTATTCATTACACTGCACACATCAAATCGCTAGCACTAGCATACAAAGTCCTGGATGATACAGCTCCTATCTACTTGAATCCTCTTGAAAAGGCTTACGTCACGGCCCGGCCACTCCGGTCATCAAAGGTTCATTGGCTAGCAGTGCCTACACCACGCTCAGGAAAATCCAGACTCTTTTAATGCGCCGTTCCACTAATGTGGAATGGCCTACCAAGCACTACTAGAACAAGAGCTTCCTTGTCAATTTTATTATATTTTATTTTTTTGTTTTATTTATTTTTTCCCGTGTCCTGTCTGGCTGTGAAGCAAACAGAATTGATGTCTGAATGCTGGTGACAAGCCTTACAGATTTACTCTCAGGTGGAGCATCAAAGCATCTGCTTTAATGTCATGCCTGATACTTAAAACTTTATTGTTATTGTTGTTGAATGCTTGTAATTCTGACCAGACACGGAGACAGAGGTGAAAGAGAAAGGAAGAGACAAAAGGGGTTCCACAAAAATAAACTATCAATGATGAACAAGAGTCTGCTTCTAGACCTGCAGAAAGAGAAAAACAAACAAAAAAGGGTCACACAACAATACAACAGGAGCAAGCTATCACTGCGTCAACTTGATGAAGAAATATAAAATCAACATTGTTTTACTGAACAATCACACGATAATAAATCACAGTGCATTTAGTGCCAACCACAGCCTTAAGACCTGTGTTGAACGTGCCCAAGTCCATACTTATGAGAGCACCATGTGAGCACCTGTGTGTGTACACACGCTTGTTTATGTAAGGTCTCTCTATAGGAGCGTCCAATAGCGAGTGTGAGGGGCCACAGATCTGTCCCCCAAAGATGTGCAGGAGATGGAAGGAGCTCCAAGCCCCAGAGATCCAGGAGCTGCCCCAGAGCACAGGGACCCCAGGGAGACTGTAACCCATCCCTTCATGACCACCATGCACCCATCCTCTGATGGCTACTTCCAGCAGGATAATGCACCATGTCATAAAGCTCCAATCATTTCAAATTGGTTTCTTGAACATGACAATGAGTTCACTGTACTACAACGGCCCCCACAGTCTCCAGATCTCAACCTGATGGAGCATCTTTGGGATGTGGTGGAACGGGAGCTTTGTGCCCTGCATGTGCGTCCAACGAAATCTCCATCAACTGAAAGATGCTATCCTACCTATGTTGACCAACATTTCTAAAGATGCTTTCAGCACCTTGTTGAATCAAAACCACGTAGAACTAAGGCAGTTCTGAAGGTGAAAGGGGGTCAAACACTGTATTAGTATAGTGTTTCTAATAACCCTTAGGTGAGTGTATATTCGGGTCAATATGGTATATTAACATATTGGACATTGGTATATATCAGATATCAGTAAAAAGCTGACATTGAACATCCCTAATGTTTATACATGCAATGGAAGCAGTTGGCTTTAAATAGCAATGAAAAAATATGTAATGTAAGTATGTAATAGCAGCGTTTTTCAGCCAATGAGAGAAGCTTTCATTTCTCTTTGTCTCTTTTGGATTTCTAAGAGTAATTCTAATGAAAATTGTAGAAATAAATGAACTTTATGCCTGTTTTCAGAATACGTGCTGTTTAAAAACTAATTCAATTCAAGTTTATTTATATAGCGCCTAATGACGACAAGAGTCATCTCAAGGCACTTCACAAAGTAAACTATGCTGCTCTTTGTTGTTGCCATTCCCCAAATGAGTCCGCATGATTTATGGTTCAGGAATATTTCAAGGGACACGATTTCTCAGTGGAAATCAGCACAGACAAAAGGTTTTCCTACAGATTAAACTAGAAAATGGACATTCTTGTTTTACACACCCAAAGAGAAAGGTGAAAATTTTCACAGATTCCTTTTGCTTGAGCTCTGAGCGTAAACTCAATGAAAGGCTGCAGTGTTAAAGAGAGGGTGTGAGGGAGGGGGACCGCTCCGGCCTTGACTGGGCCTACAGTCACCTGTGGTTGTCAGCAAAGGTTCCTGGTGAAGCTGAGGACTGACTGAGCCACTCTTGTCCCTGCTCCAGGCCTGGAAGGCTCACCTCATGGGCAGAGACGGCTGCAAACAAAACTCACGCAGGACCACCGTGACCCAGAGAACCCAGCCAGCACAAGGTAAAGCTTTCATTCACCTTTGGACTCGTAACTACCTCCCCAGAGCGTGGTGTGTTAGCAAAAGACAGAGCCGACGTGAAATTTAGTGTTGTAGCGTTTCTGCTACCGTCCTCTCCCTCAGCATGTGGAACAGACAAAACCGAATGTGGAGCGAAGTGTTTCCCATTCACCTTCTAGTTTACACAGGTTGATTTGTTTTGCACCAGAAGCCCAGATGTTTGTTTTTTTCTGTCTTCTGAAAAAGTTCCCGTTCCAGCATGTGATCGTAGCCCTTAAACTCTCCTGACATATAGTCATATCTTTTCATGGGAAGCTGACATCACAGAATGTTCCTGTTTGTAGTCACATCACAGATGATGCAGGCGGGTTTGTTTTTGGAGCATACATGACTCAAAGATCACAGGAGTGTTGGTTTTCCTCCTGAAGGGAAGTTTTTTTCTTCTTCTTCTTTTCTTCAAATGTTGGGGGGTTTCTGTGTGTCCAGGCAGGGCTGCGGGTGGAACAAAGATGAAGCAGGCCTGGTCCGTCGGAGCTGGACCCAGACCCAGAGTCAGACCTGTGGGCAGAGGCAGCCGGATCCCAGCTCTCACACCTTTGATCAAAAGAAACCCACCTGGGAAGCGCTGAAGCTGGTTCGTCACAGCCTCCAGCACTCGCAGGGACTGAAAAACCCCACTTGACCAAATCAGAGTAACATAAAGCTGGATCCAGGTCAGAGACACTGCTGGGTCTCTGAAAGTCTTTTTATTCAAGAGTAAGAAAAGACAAACTTGACCCGTTACGTCACGCCTGTGGGATCGGTAAACATAAGACTTCTGCCATCTGAGGCCTCTGGGAAGGCGTTTAGAGCTCAGAGCCGGAACGTGTTTCTGCTCGGTGACTAAAGACAACATAACAGCTGGTTTTTAGTCCCTGGTATTAAATAAAAATTCAAACATCCTCGATGCTGCTCTTCCCTTGACCCGACTAAGGATGACTTTTGTGTTTCGTAACAAAACAAAGCCTCTCTGGTTTGCCATCTCCATGCTGAGACAACGCTGACATCATCAAGGAGATTTGTTTATCACAGGATATTTAGTAACTTTCTGAGCACAAAGGAATACTTCTACTTTTATTTTTTGAGTTTAATTTAGAAAAATAACACATTTAGAGTATTCTCACTTCTTTAAATCTTCCAAATGTTGTGGTATCAATGAACGTCCAACTGGTCTCCACATCTTACCAGAAAAACAATGAATGTACCTTTAAAAACCCCTTTTTACACTGTAAGAAATGATATGTTGAATTTACTTAACCAAATAAAGTAAACTGGTTCCAATAAACGTAGCTGCTTCAATGTAAAGAAGAAAGTACTTTTACTTTTAACAACATTTAACAACGAATGTTAATCTTTACATTTAAACAAGGTTTTGTGGACCCAGTTCACATTACTGTAAGTAAATTTAACGTTCCATTTCTTACAGTGTAGAGCTGAGAGGAAACCCGAGGTTGAGGCTCGGGTAAGAGCAGAAATCTTTCCTCCATGGCAACCGTGAAGACAAATCTTCAGTCCAAAAGCCGTTACCAGCCTGGTGACGCTTTTCTGGTCACCATCTGCTCACATGTTTTCATTTTACTGCTTCTAAGCTGTATGGAGCAGCGCCTTGCCAAAGGGACGATGTTAATAAGCAGAAACAATATGTATGTACCCGATTATTGCTTACTGACAATCTTGAATGGAACTGAGAGCAACAAACCATTTTTTTGGCTTTTTAAACAAAAAGGAAATTGTAGAAGACGTGTTGAGTCTAAACTGAACCCAACAAATATGAAGCACTTTAGAGACAGAAGATGAACAATCACCTCATATATCTGTTTAAAAAAGAAACAGAATAAATGTTTTAATGCCTGAAAAGATGTCAGGTTTTTCTTTGTCTTAATAATTGTGTAAATGTTGCATATTGTGTTGTTTTTCCTCCAGTTTCACAGATGACTACACTGTAAGAAATGAAATGTTGAATTTACTTATTCATTTCAACTGGTTCCACTGAACCACGTTGCGTAAATGTAAAGAGTGTTTGTATTAAACATAATGTATATTACTATTTACATTTAAGGCACTATAGTGGAAACAGTTGAAACAAATTGGTTAAAAATTGGTAAATTCAACATTTCAGGTCTTGGTGTTTCAAAAGCCTGTTGATTTAACACTTATGTGGATTTTAACATTTCCATCCTTTGTGTTAAGATAGTAGTAGCGGCACAGTTGTGTGTTTAATGGTGCTTTATGTGCACTCTAGTCAGTATTTTCTTTATATTGCTATAGTTTTTCTTGCAAATGTAATAAAGATGTGTTAAAAAGGACTTTGAGGTTCTTCATTTCAACATCACATGGGCAAAAACCAACGTGGCCTAATAATTAGATTTATTTTTCCTGCCAAAGATGAAAATGTTAAGATTTTTGGGCAATAATTTAATGAACTGTTATCAAAGATTTGTAAAACGGACATAAAAGGGGTCTTGTACCTTTGCCTTATGGGAGATTTGATGGATTGGTTGATTGTTTCTGTCATAAGATGATCGCTATGCAGACAAACGATGGCGTTTGCGGGGATGTAGCGTGATTAGAGAACCCAGACGCAGAAGAGCGAGCGTTGGGAGCTGCTGTCACGCTGTTAATCTAGGAACGCCAGTGCAAGCCCGGCTGGAGGGGGGGGGGGGGGGTGCGATGGTGTTCCAGAAAGTAAGAGAAGAGCTTACTTTTATGTGGATGGAGTAGGGTGGCTTGATAGTAGAGCATAAACGCTCGGAACTGGAACATGGATTGAAGAATCGTTGACTGTTTCCTCCTCTTCTGGCTTTTGAGGGTGACGGTGATGATGTCCAATTGCATGGAGTGAGGGATGATGGGAGATGGAGTTCTAGTCTGTGGATCTGCAGGCGGCGAGGACGTGACAGTTTCATAGTTTTGGTATTGAAAATGAATTTTATTCTAATATCGGCTAAAAAAAGGGGTCCCTCTTCAGTAATGTTTGACGTATTTAGTCACAATCTAGAATGATTCCCACAAGTCGACTTTTTAGAACAAGTCTGACGGTTTGTGATCCAAAAGCTGGTCAATAAAGCGCCATCACTTGGGATTAGACTCAACATTTAAAGAAGAGATTTGAAATTAATGAAACAAAACATTTTTATTTGCATCAACAAATGCAGTTGAGGGCCGCAGAGAAGCACTTAGAGGGCAGCAAGTGGCCCCTCGGCCACACTGAACAGATGTTAAATGGATATTTCAGCATTAAAATAACATTTAAGCTTAAATTTCTCAGCAATGCTGCACAAAACCCACATTTCAATTAAAATTAAACAACTTTGTTAATGAGGCTTAAATTACATGAATCAGCAGCGTCAGTTTCTCTGGTTTTAGGCCTGATTCTGTTATTCATAACATAAAATAAGCTATCAATTTAAGTCAGGTATACCCAAATAAGTTTAATCTCAGAAAACAAAATCCAAACAAGAAGAATAATCACTTTGTCATCCCCAAATGGTTTATTTGATCCTGAAAGTAGAAAACACCTGAATTTTTTAAGTCTTTGTGCATTTACACAAGTGAACTTATAGGATTGGGCTGCACAGTGGTGCAGTGGTTAGAGCTGTTGCCTTGCAGCAAGAAGGTCCTGGGTTCGCATCCCAGCCTGGGATCTTTCTGCATGGAGTTTGCATGTTCTCCCTGTGCATGGTGGGTTCTGGCTTCCTCCCACTGTCCAAAAACATGACTGTTGATTGGTCTGTCTAAATTGTCCTTAGGTCTGTGTGTGTGTGTGTGTGATTGTTTGTCCTGTGTGTCTCTGTGTGGCCCTGCGATGGACTGGCTCTCTGTCCAGGGTGTACCCCGCCTGATTGCCCATTGACCGCTGGAGATACCCCCCCCCCGTGGACAAAGTGGGTTCAGAAAATCGATGGATGGAACTTATAGGATCATGTTTTTAGATTAAGACCATTTTAAATGTCATGAAGAACTAAACAAATAGAAATCTTCCATGTTTGATTTAAGAGCTTTAGTGGTTTCACAAGAGGTCAACACGCTCCAAGTGTTTCCAACACTTTTATCTGTCAGACAAAAATGCAGCGTCCGGTTTATCAGTGGAGATCAGGGCTGCTAAAAACCACCGATAAGACTCAGATTGGATGAAATGTCTGACATTTAAAAAAAAGTTCAAAGTGCGCAATCTGACAGTCCAAATGGGCAAACGTGCGCGCTCAGATGGAGAATCTTTGCGCGCAAACCAGATTCTCGTCGTTTACAAAGCTCCACATCCTGAGCAGCTCCTGCGCGTTCAGTTTGTGCACCACGATGAGGTTCCTGTAAAAGCAGGGCTCGCTGTTCATGCGGCTCACCTTGTGTCTGGTGATGCCGAAGGTCCTGAACCCCGCGTGCATCTCCGGGGCCACGCTCAGCTTCTTCAGGCACATCCCCAGAAACACGTCGTCAATCGGGTACAGCTCCACGTCCTCCGAGGCCACGAACAGCCTACTGGCCAGCTGGGAGGACATCACGAACCCCCCTCCTCCCACGTAGGGCGGGTAGGGCTGGTCGTACAGCTCTTTGGGGATGTAGTATTTGCTCTGCCGGTTCCGGATGGGGATCGCTTTGGAGATGGTGTCCCCCACAAACAAGTCGGCCTCTCTGCGCTCCTCCACTTTGTAGTTGACGAGCTCCAGCAGGTTGTGGGGGTTCACAAACACGTCATCGTCTCCCTTAAATATGAACTGCACGTGGGGGCAGTAGATGTTGAACCATTTGAGAAAGTTAACCTCTTTCAGGGTCAGGTTAAAGAACGTATCCATAAAGTCCCACTGCAATATGTCCTTGTAGATCACGTCCTCATATTCGATCAGCTTCTGGAGGTTTTTGGTGTCTGACGTCGGAGCTCCAAGAAGAAATAAGGTTTTGATTTTCCTTCCACCCACCGTCAGCTCTTTACCCCAGGTTTTACGCACAGCCTCCCGCCGGTCGTGCTGCTCGATGACGGACTTGATGACCATGAGAAGGTGCACGTCTCCATCCGCGCACTTCTCCGGGTGGTTGATGAGCATGGGGAAGTACCTGCAATGTCTGTGTAGAACAAACTGGTGAAATCTCGGGTCCAGACGCCGGAACCACTCCTGGGTCTTCACCGACGCGTCCTCGCTACAGTTGAGAACTTGTGCGTCCCAGTACGCAGCGCTCCCTTTGGTCACCACCGGATGGGGGACCCGATCGCTGCTCGGCTCCGTGGCATCTGCGCTCCAAAAACTATTTTTCACGGGGCTCTTTTTCAATGGGAAGCAGTCCGAGCCGCACCAGCTCGCGTCCCTCGTGTGTTTCAGTCCCGTTGCGTATTTCTCTGACAACTTCAGCTTCTGAATCATCAGAAAAGATCCAAACACCAGAGACAGACTCAACAGGGACTTCAGCAAACCGCCCCGCTTCCTCCGAAAAAAGTGATCCATGACTGTCACCGCGGCTCCCAAGGACCCTCAGACGTTGGACGCGTCGCCTTCATGGTGTTTCACAGCTGCTCGCCCGAGCGGAAGCTGCCTGCGACTGCGGAGTTCTCTCTCCGGGGGCCACTTCAGCCCATGACTGCGCGCACTGGGAGAACCAGACGCATGGCTCCCAGCCTTTCGCTCTCTTTATTCTCAGTGCAGACTGCAGACCTGCTGCCTCACCCTCCTCACCCTCCTCACCTCCCCAAATATCCCCTCCTCCATCCGATGACTCGCAATGGTCCAAAACCAGCTGGTTTCTCGTACCCAGCTGGGGAATTTTGTCTTCTTAACACCCAATATGCATGCGTAATGGGGACATTTATTATCAACATTAGACACTGCACATTTCCCTTGATCAATATGACTTGGACTTTGAGACTAAAAGCTGTTAGGAAAATATTAATGGATTATGATAAAGTTCATTTCCACTTGAAATGTCCAATAATACAGAAAATCTTTTTTTTTCACTTGGAGCATTATTAATAAACCCTTTTAATCAAAACAGCGTTTAGATTTTTAGTGGAGTTGTTTGAAAGCACGTTTTTATTTGAGCTGAAGAATCAGAATATGTCCTATAACTGATAGTTTTAATAATCAACTGGCCAGGATCTCTTCTGATAACATTTAAACTCGTTCCAGCATGGAGCTGTATAAATCAGATGACCCTTGACCCTAATGCCAGATTAGAATCTAGACCTTTCAAGTGTCTACAGCGTCTTTAGGCACAGGTATTTTAAAGGAATTACATAAAAAGTGAATAAAATGTGTTATTAGATGTCAAATAGTACATTAAGACTCAGCATTTTAGAAGCAATCTTTCACAAAATAGCAGAATTCCAGCTACGTGGGTTTATTTGTAAAATATTTATTTTTATTTAGATGCACGTTTCTTATCGTTGTCTTAGAATAATGTTTTGTATTTTTCTGGCTGATGAGAGTTAAGTCTCGAATTTTTAAATTAAATGTGATTTTATTTTTACCCAGTCAAACATTGATAGTGTGGGAAACGGTTTCTTTGCAGGATGCAAACACGAGTGTATTTTGTATTACCAAAATGTTTTATGTTAAGCATTAGAAGTATTCTTAGTAACGGTATGAACAGAAACGTTTGTATAAAATGAGCCACGAACTCCATATCCTTAAACGGGACTTGGGGCCCTCTTGTGGACATGTCTGACAATTGCATCTCGTTTGCGTGTTCCACTTCCTGTCTGCGACCTCGTGACCCATTAACTTTTATTCCTTTTTCAACAGGGAAGGTGGCGTCAACAGCGATCGTGTTGCTGGATTCATTTACAAAAGGTAATCGTAATCTTCCCGTTTTCATAAAATAAAAACATGCATGTGGGAAGCTGTTCGTGGCAGCTTAATTCTAAAGCGGAAGTTTCCTTTCAAAATAAATTCAAAACTACTTTATACCAAACATTATTTTAAAACATATATTAGAGTAGCTGTTAAATGTGATTACGCTAAGACGGCTTCACACGTGACTATTTGTTACTCCACTTACACAACTTTTTTCAATGACTAAAAAAAACTCAATTCACAAAGGCACTTACTCTTTTTACGTAGCGGGTAACTGAGCCGCAACCGCAGAATCAGGCCGACTGCAGATTCAGGCTTGTACTGTTTTTTGAGACGGCGACCTCTACAGGACCAATGTGTAACTGCAACTGCAGATTCAAAACTAACTGCAGATTCAAGGCAGCAGACTTGGACACCGCAGATTCACGCCTGCTGCAGATTCAAACTTCTGCTGTTAGATATAAAAACATTTTAATTTTCGGTGAAGTTTATTAAAAATTGTTTATTTGTTGTTAAAGCTTCAGTGAAGTAGTTCTCAGAATACAAATTTGAAAACTCCTGAGTAGCTTTTAATAATAAAAGCTTTAGGTAAAGCAATTCAAGTCAATAAGACCTAATTTAGAATTTTTATTTATTTAAGATGTTAAAGTATAAGTGTTTATATGATTTCTTGCTAATGTGAAAATTCAATTTTTGCTCATTGATTTTGTCCATGATGTATGTCTAGAGATGTTTATTTGGATTTTGGAAATGGAAAGATGTTGAGGGATAGAGCAATGAAAAGCCTTGAGCTTCTCCCTATTCCCCTTTAAGGACCAAAGAGAAATCTAAATCCTCTAAATAAGAACTTTTTATTTTGTATTTGAATTAAATTTGTTTGAATAGTCTGAAGTGAATAAATAAATAAATTGTATATTTATTTAATTGAAGTTGTTTGTAGAAAAAAAACCCTTTTTCCAATTTTCCTGGTTCTGGACATTCTTAGATCAATCACCTCGTAACACCCTGATGGACCAAAACACGTATTTAATTCAATTCAATTCAAAAATACTTTATTAATCCCAGAGGGAAATTGATTGCTGTAGTAGCTCAGAATAATAATAATAATAATAATCAAGTCATTCGAAGAGTTATTGTATATTACAATGGCTGTTGACAGGAAGGATCTCCAGTAGCAGTCAGTGTTGCAGAGAAACTGAAGAAGCCTCTGCTGAAGACACTCTTCTGTTGTCGGACAGTCTTGTGAAGAGAATGCTCAGGGTTGTCCATCATTTTCTTGATTCTCTGGAGAATCCTTCTTTGCATTATCTCCTCCAGTGGTTCCACAGTCGTCCCCAGAACAGAACCAGCCTTTGTTATTAGGCTGTTGAGCCTTTTCAGGTCCCTGCTTCTGATGCTGCTACCCCAACAGACGATGGCTGAAGAGATTACACTCTCAACAACAGACTTGTAGAAGATCTGCAGCATCTTGCTACAGACATTGAAGGACCTAAGCGTCCTCAAGAAGTGCAGTCTGCTGTGTCCCTTCTTGTAAACGGCTTCGCTGTTCTTTCTCCAGTCCAGTCTGTTGTCCAGGTGAACTCCAAGGTATTTGTATTCCTCAACCACCTCCACTTCTTCTCCCATGATGGAAACAGTGTTTGACTCCACCCTGTTTCTTCTGAAGTCTAAAATCATCTCCTTTGTTTTGTTCACGTTCAAGGTCAGATGATTGTTTCCACACCATGTCACAAAGTGCTCCACCAGCTCTCTGTACTCAGCTTCCTGTCCATCTCTGATACCCCCGACGACTACAGAGTCATCTGAGTATTTCTGTAGATGACAGGTCTCTGATTTGTACTGGAAGTCTGAGGTGTACAGGGTGAAAAGGAATGGTGAGAGTACAGTCCCCTGTGGTGCTCCAATGTTACTGATCGCCTGGTTTGATGTGCAGTTCTTCAGCCTCACAAACTGTGGTCTGTTTGTCAGGTAGTCTTTAATCCAGGCGATAGCTGAGGCCCCCACCTGTGTCTTCTGGAGTTTCTGGCAAAGTACATCAGGCTGGATTGTGTTAAATGCACTGGAGAAATCAAAAAACATGGCCCTCACAGTGCTGCCTGCTTTGTCCAGATGACAGTGGATTGGTTGAAGCAGCTGGATGATGGCATCTTCAACTCCAACTCCATGGCGATAAGCAAACTGCAGCGGGTCCTGATATGTTCTAGTTTGCTGATTCAGGTGGACCAGCAGGAGTCTCTCCAGGACCTTCATGATGTGGGATGTCAGGGCAACCGGTCTGTAGTCGTCATTGACTGATGGGCGAGTTTTCTTTGGAACTGGAACAAGGCAGGATATCTTCCACAGGACTGGAACCTTCTCCTGGGCCAGGCTTAGGTTGAAGAGGTGCTGCAGAATCCCACAGAGCTGCTCTGCACAGGCCTTCAGTACTCTGGGGCTGACATTATCTGGACCTGCAGCCTTGTTCCTGTTCAGTCTCTCCAGCTGCCTCTTCACCTGACTTCTAGAGACAGATAAGTGAGAGGGGGAGGTAAATGGGGCAGCAGCATCTCCTGACTTGGTTGAAGAGAGATTTATAGAACCAGAAGAGTCCATGACTGTGTTAGAGGACAAAAGAGCTGGTGTATGACAGGAAAATGTTGGATCAGAGGAGGATGGGATGTCTGATTGGCTGGGGACAGGCGAGGAGGATGCTGGGTTTGTTCCTGAACTGAACCTATTGAAGAACTTGTTCAGTTCATTGGCTGTGTCCAGGCTGCCATCTGTGCAATCCTTCCTCTGCTTGAAGCCTGTGATCTTCTTCATCCCTGACCAGACATCTGATATTGTTCCTCTGTAGTTTGTTCTCCAGCTTCTTCCTGTATGCCTCCTTGCTGTCTCTGATTTTGATCTTCTGTTGCTTTCTCTGTCAACGTTTTGCTCCCGCTCTGCACCCACGCTTCTTGCATTTTAACTCATTTGGGATTTGTGGCTTCAGTTGAGGTATTATTTCAGCCTTCCCAATGTTAATCAGCTGCTCCCGATTGTAAACCAGCGTGTTGCCATGGCTACGCATCATAACAAATGCTCAAAAAGTGAAAAAATAGCAGTAAAACTCCTCCAAGCTTCACAGCACCAGAAACAGAAAAGTGAAATGTCCAAAAAATACCGTTTTTCTTGAGAAACTAGAAGAAAAAATGTCCAAGAAAAGGCAAAACTTACATATAGTCAACAGATATGGCTCATCAATTCAATGCAGAATACTGTGGAACTTTGCAACGATGAATTGAATACATTTTATTAAAGTAAAACTTTATTTAAAACCCAGCTGCATTATTATTGGTCCTTTGGATGCTCCATTATGTTTTTGGTTTTTGTCCTTCTTAATATTTGTGAAATTTTGGCAATTGAAAAACTTGCACTACACAGATAAATTCTGCTAAAACATTTAATGTGAAATAACTGATCTGTGGTGTCTTTTCCTCATTTTTGTTGTGGAAATAGGAAACAAAAGATTATGAGACACTGGAATAGTGTTTAATGTTTTATTGAGGTAGGCCATGGTATGTGTGAGGTGGAGGTGGGGTCTGCAGAGAAAAGAAAGATGTTAAGCACAAAGCTGAAATCAAACACTTTACTTTAAATTGTACACTCATCAAAATATGTGCAACCATTCATACTTTTATGAAAATGTTGGCCTATAAAGTTTTTCATGAATGCACAATTAATGTAATAACGGTTATTTTAACTAGTAAAACTATGGACAGCATAATATAAATAAATGTGCAGTTCAGACCATTTCTTTACTGTAAGCATAATTAGCTCCTAGCTTAGCCTACACGAGGTGATTAAACAGGGTCAACTCCTTTTCAACTTACCACAAGAAAATGTTCTTTTCCTCGTCAAATGTAACTCGAGGATTAAAATTGGTTTAGAAATGTAGTTGGTAAATATATGCTAGTTTCATTAAACAACGAATTAAACAAATACCGTTCTCCACGTTCTATCCGGAAGTCTGGAACAGTGCTGCACTGGGTAACTGCATGTTGGAGTAGCTCTGTTGACTAAATCTTAGAGGATTTTTACTGCAATTTTTTCACTTTTTGAGCATTTGTTATGATGTGTAACCATGGTAACAAGCTGGTTTACAATCGGAAGCAGCTGATTAACATTGAAAAGGTTGAAATAATACCTCAACTGAAGCCACAAATCCCAAATGAGCTAAAACGCAAGAAGCATGGGTGCAGAGCGGGAGCAAAACGTTGACAGAGAAAGCGGAAATTCAAACCATCTCTTCCATCGATCATAATGGGCAATGATAAATCAGCTGCTGGTCAGCATCAGAAGCAGAGACCTGAATAGGCTCAACAGCCTAATAACAAAGACTGGTTCTGTTCTGGGGACGACTGTGGAACCACTGGAGGAGATGATGCAGAGAAGGATTCTCCAGAGAATCAAGAAATTTATGGACAACCCTGAGCATTCTCTTCACAAGACTTTCCGACAACGGAAGAGTGTCTTCAGTCAGAGGCTTCTTCAGTTTCGCTGCAACACTGACCGCTACTGGAGATCCTTCCTGCCAACAGCCATTGTAATATACAGTAACTCTTTGATGACTTGATTATTATTATTATTCTTAGCTACTACAGCGATCAATTTCCCTCTGGGATTAATAAAGTATTTTTGAGTTGAATTGAACTGAATATACTTACTCTCCGATCGTGCTCCATCACTAGAATGCTAGCAAACAGTGGGCGGCGCTGTCTCAAAAACAGTACAAGCTTGAATCTGCAGTCGGCCTGAATCTGCAGCGATACCCTTCTCAGCCACGCTGACCCATGGGCGCTTACCATCATGACGTAGCGTCGTCAGGTAAAGTGACAGCACAGGGACGCCGTGACCGCCGAGTGAACTTCGCAGGAGGAAATACACCCAAGAAGAGGTGGCGGTTCAGCCAGACAAGCAGCGACGAGGCGGCGTCGTTCTCAACACCACAGGTCGTAAATGAGCTCCATTCTTAAGTAGCCAAAGTCTGCTGGTTCCTAACAAAAGCTAGCAAAACACTCGCTTAAACCGGAGGCTAAAACGATGCGCGTGACGGTTGTTGTGTCGCGAGACGATAGAGCAGAAGCTAGCTAAGTGATTAAACTGCTATTTTATGGCGACTTGTAGGTAAGAGGTAGTGTTTGTACCGATTAGGACTTTACAAAAACACATGAAAACGCTTTCCGTTTGGTTCCTTTCTGGCGAAGCTCGGTTTATTTATTTATTTATTTTGGGCGAAGGCTAAGCTAGCCACATGACTGAGCAAATTAGCCAATAATGAAGTCGGTGTTAGGTGTTCACTAAAACTTGAGTCGTTGTTGGTTTGTTATGTGAGCCTAAAGTGGCGAAAACTGGAGTGGAGTTTGGCTCCGATGACGTTAGGAGAGGAGGAGTTGGAGTATCAAGTAACTCAAGAGGAATCCAGAGTGCTAATGTGGATTAAAGAAGAAAACGCGCAGCTTCTGTCCTGGGCTGGAATTTTAGAGCCAATTTTAATCTGTTTTCATAACCTGCATACCCCTTAAGTTCAGCATTTTCAGTGTTTATTATCAGAATTTTTTTTAATTTGTAAGATTGATCATTCTCAAAATTAAAGCAGAAAAAACTCAAAGGAAATAAAAAGACTAATTTAAGCTACATTCAATTCAATTCAAAAATACTTTATTAATCCCAGAGGGAAAATTGATTGCTGTAGTAGTTCAGAATAGTAATAATAATCATCAAGTCATCAAAGAGTTTTAGTAAATTACAATGGCTGTTGGCAGGAAGGATCTCCAGAAGCGGTCAGTGTTGCAGCGAAACTGAAGCGCAGTTGCGGAAAAAAAGGTTTATACTATATAAAACACTATATGTTTCCTTTATGAAGTAAAATAAGAAGAAAGCTCCACCAGTATTTTTCACACTTGTTTCAGATTGAAAGTCTAATAAAAACTAGAACGTCACCAGTAAGCTGTGCTGCTCTGCGCAGCTGCATGTTGGATTAGTTTTGCTGACTATGTAAGTTTTGCCTTTTCTTGGGCATTTTTTCTTCTAGTTTCTCAAGAAAAACTGTATTTTTTGGACACGTTACCTTTCTGTTTCTGGTGCTGTGAAGCTTGGAGGATATTTTACTGCTATTTTTGAGCTTTTTTTCACTTTTTGAGCGTTTGTTATGATGCGTAACCATGGCAACAAGCTGGTTTACAATCGGGAGCAGCTGATTAACATTGGGAAGGCTGAAATAATACCTCAACTAAAGCCACAAATCCCAAATGAGCTAAAACGTAAGAAGCGTGGGTGCAGAGCGGGAGCAAAATGGAGACAGAGAAAGAGGAAATTCAAATCATCTCTTCCATCGATTATAATGGGCAATGTGAGATCACTGGCCAACAAGATGGAGGAACTCCAAGCCCTTTCAAGGACTCAGCCACAGTTTTGGCAGTTTCGGAACCGCTGGAGAAGATAATGTAAAGAAGGATTCTCCAGAGAATCAAGAAAATTATGGACAACTCTGAGCATTCTCTTCACAAGACTGTCCGACAACGGAAGAGTGTCTTCAGTCAGAGGTTTCTTCAGTTTTGCTGCAACACTGACCGCTACTGGAGATCCTTCCTGCCAACAGCCGTTGTAATATACAATAACTCTTTGATGACTTGATTATTATTATTATTCTGAGCTACTACAGCAATCAGTTTCCCTCTGGGGCAGCAGTAGCTCAACAGGTTGAGTGGGTTGTCCAGTAATTGGAAGGTTGCAGGTTCGATCCCGGCTCCGGACAGAGAATTCTGCTGTTGTGTCCTTGGGCAAGACACTTCACCCACCTTGCCTGCTGGTGGTGGTCGGAGGGTCCGGTGGCGCCTGTGCTCGGCAGCCTCGCCTCTGTCAGTGCGCCCCAGTGCAGCTGTGGCTACATCTTAGCTAATCACCATCAGTGTGTGAATGGATGAATGATACACTGTAGTGTAAAGCTCTCTGGAGTCCTTACTCTGAGAGGCGCTATACAAGTGTGGATCATTTATCAAAGTATTTTTGATTTGAATTGTATATTTTATAATTTGGATGGATTAGAACAGGTAAATATGACGTGAATCTTACTGGAGATTAGAAATGTGACAAAATCCTTCAAAGAGAGCAATACAATGGCAGATTGCTCTGGTATTTACAAAACATCTGGTTTTTCTACCAGCTGGAAGGGCTTCAATTAAGTTTAATTTTGTTTATATTGGATGTTTTTGACCTGAGATTCAGCTGATACCCGTAAGATCAGCTGCTAGTTAATTTGTTTTGATCCCAGGAGGATAAGATAGATCTAAAACATGTAAACACATTCTAAGATGAATATTTAAAGAGCAAGTCACCCCCAAATAAACTTTTTTTGCTGATAAACTAAATAAACGAGTGTCTAATCGTGCTGCAGACACGTGTCGTCAATAATTTGGCACTTCAGTGCATCTTAGTTAAAATCTAAATATTCTGCCTGAAACTGGCAGTGTTGTGCCATTGTCAGGCAAAAACTCTGCACTGTATTTTAATTTAAATCTGCCACCGCTATTGGCTAAGAGGTATGCTATGATGTAAACTGGTACATTATGATGTCACAATGCTGTTGTGAGCCTGTGTGTGTATTTGTTAGCAGCTCCGTTTTCTCTGTCTGCCAGGCAACAGCATGTGTTGCATTTTTCAAACATGAAGTGGGAGTGGAGTTAGACTCTGGTAGGGGTTGACTTGCTCTTTAAGAATAGAATCAAGTCTCACCCTCATTTATCAGTTTTATTTGGTAAAGACAGTGGCAGCTCAGCTGACTGAAACTAGCTGTGTTCACAGAGTGGATAGTGTAATAAAGGGCTGCTACATGGTTTGTTTCTTTCTCAGATGCCGGGGCAACTTGATAACTTGAAGTCCAGAAAGCGGAAGAGCAGCTCTGAAGCCAGAAAGGTTTGTGTTGCGTGTGCAGAAAAAAAACACCAGACTCTGATCAGTTTTTAAACTAATCTCTGTTTTCTAACTCAACTCCTACTCAGAGAAAAAGATGTCTAAAAAGCCAGAAGACGCGCTCAAAGACGGATGGCATTTCAGCAGCCCGGTCCAACGAAACAGCCGATCCTCTGGAGAGATTGTCTCGCATCACCTGTGAATGCCACGAGCTGGCTGGCGGGAGGAGGTGTTCGGCCTCACCGGAGCTGGAAGGACGGGAGGGTAAAGAGAACGAGCTGAGGACAGAGGAGGATTTCAACGGCTGCAGAGCAAACAGCGCCTGTATCAAAACGGAAACAGAGAATATGGACTATGAAGAAAATTATAAGAACTTATTCCCAGATGATGACAGTAACCAGATCCTTCCTGTTGAGCAGTTCTTTGGAAATCTGGATATTGTACAGGTGAGGTGCTTCCTCCCTTTTTTTTCCAAGTCTCTTAGTCTCTGAAAGTTGCCCGATGTTTTACTGATTTTGGCCCGGTCTGAACTTCTGCGTTTGACGTTTTCTGGCAGCGTTGCTCGTAAAAAGTAGACATGAAGCCTACATTATGTGGTGAATACGCGTTTGGTGGAAAGCACCGACCTGGGTGCATCCCAGCATTGCGTCGCGTAGCTTAGCAGAGATTTTGCTTCCAGCCTGTTTTCTATGCCCTACTCTTCCAGAACACGTCAAACTCAGCAGTTCAGTTTGGGCCAGACAGGAAGTCAAAAACAGGAGCGTTGTAACCTCTTGCAATTGTTGGATCCATCCTGCAACAATTGTTGTTGGATACCTGCTGCTGTCTTTCTCCGGCTTGTTGTTGCGCGAACCGCTGAAATCACGCGTGATCTTGCGACTCCAGTGGTTTTGTAGCATTGCAGGACCAGATGAGTGGAACTCCTTTGCGCCTGAAACTGCTCGGCTTGCGTGAGAAATGCAAAAGCTTTAGTGACTTACGACAGACATGACTTTCATACCCACAAACTCACTCACGTATGAAAGGTGAGGTAACAGACTTGTGTAACCTTCGCTGCCTGCTGCTGTTGTGCATTCTGACACAACTTTACAGGCTCTTGGAGACAGATGAATTCTAGCTTTCACAATGACGACTGACTTAAGATAAACCAATGTCCCTCTCGTCCTTCAGGATGTTCCTCAAAGGTCACCAGCTACTTGTTCCAGCACTAAAAAGAAGAGCAGAAGACGGCATTACTACGCACGGGAGGACAGCGATGAAGAGGAGGTGCGCCCCAGCTGCGCACCGCAGGACGGAGACGTGAGCGATTTCTGAAAGAGTCGGAGGCAAGAATCTCCCAGCACTTAAAAAACAAAAAAATCAAGTAGAGGAACTACCTTCCAGACACTGCATTCCTTTTGTTTGGATGCAAATTTTTATTGTTGGAAATGTACAAATATTTCCTCCCTACATTTTATTTATCCAGATCCCTCAAAATGTTTATATTTTCTAACGTGCAGTAAAAGAAAATGTCTACCTGCGACTCTAATGAAGTAGCAAACTCAAAGTTTTAGGAGTGGGACCAAATATTGATAAGAATTTTGTTAGAGATGCATCAAAGCATCAGGTGGGAATCAGGATTGGCTCATATTCAGCGTCATTCTGACAAAAAGTAGAGATAAATATAGCAATTTGATATTTTTTAGGCCTGTGAACTGCAAAGCAATAATGTGTCTTTCACGTTCGGTTTTGCACATTTAGAATCATAGTTTTCAATTTAATCAAAGGAAAAATATAAATTTTTGTTAATTATGGTTAAAAAAGAATCAAATTATAGTTAAAGATGAATCAGAATCAGCTAAGAATAATGGCAGAAATTGGTATTGGCCTTGTGAAGCAGAGATTTTCAGCTTTCTTCGTGCAATACCAGAACGGATTCATCCCGCTTTGTTTTGTTGCTTCACGGCATGTTGGGAGATAAACGTGACGATAAAAAAAAAACACTTCTGGTTTTTGGATTTGTGCTAGTTTGACAAATGATGTGTCTGAGAAACAAAGGTTCTGATTTTATTTCTAAATTGAGTTCAGGCATTTTGTATTCAGTTGCATGCGTTGATTGCTGTGTCGTATTTCAGGCCACAGATCTCTAATCCTCATTCTTAAAGTTCAGTTTAAGATCCTAAGAAACTAAAATGGTCAAAATGGGTCATTTGTTCCAAATAAGTTAAAAACACACCAAGTGCTTGTTAACGTTTAACTACCTGATTCCAGACGACGTGAATGTGACGAGGAAGCAATGAGAACATCTGTAAAAGAAGCTTTTATTTTGAAAAATCAGATGTTTTGGCCAAACATTGTTCACCAAGTGTCTAAACTCCATCCTCAAAGGTTTTTGGCAGAAACATCTGTAAAAACATCTGTGCAGCTAATTTTCAATGACATGTTTGTTTATAGAGAAAAATATATAAAGTATCAGATAAAAAAGATCGATTTAAAAATCTAGTTTTCGAGTAATCTGTCGCTAACAAACCTGATTAAACCCTGACAAGCTGTCCAGCAGTTGCACTGGTCCAGCCTGTTGTATTTTGTATATAGCTGATTGTTCTGGTGATAACATCTTGTATATAATGTACTGCCTTATTTATAGATACATTGTCAAAAGTATGCAGCTTTGACTGACTGAATGTCTTACTCGTCAAGCAGCCTTCATAATCCGTCCGTATATTCCACGTCTCTGTGCCAGTGTGGGCTAGATATAAATGTATTCCATGATTACAACGTTTAAGTGCTTTTTTACAGAACGCTCTGCTGTTTCACGTGATTTCTGGATGACTTGTTGATTTGATCTGACGGCTTGAACAGATTAAAAACGTGTTCTGGTTTAAATCAAGCGTCTTTTCTTCTCTTTGGGTTTTTGTTTAGCTCTGTCTGCATGGGCAGCGGTCCGATAGATCTTTTTTGTGTCACAGGACAGATTGTGAGCTCCCTTCTTGTGGCAGACGATGTGGACCAGTTTCAGGTTTTCCCTGGTGAACAGCATCAGGTAGAAGTAGTTCAGGTTGATGTCAGAGCTGCTGTGATTCTGCAGAGCTTCCAGCAGACTGGGTATAATTGTCCTCCTCTTCTCAATTCTGAGAAAGCAAACACGCGAGCATCACAGGTTATTGTAAAGAAGAAAAGCATTAAAATGTGGTTTCAGCGGTAAATGTTGACCTGTGGTCAAGGTTCCAAGTGCTGAAGACGATCCTGCTCTCCCGGCTGCCGTAGGGGTTGATGGAGTGGAGCGACTGGCACAGCTTCACGTCAAATGATCCCTGAGGAGACCGAAGAGGAAGGATGAAGATCCATTTCTTTCCCAACAGCATGACGAGTCCTTAATTCAAACGTGACTCTTTGAACTTGTCACCTGGCAGGTGAACCATCCTTCACGAGTGCAGAGGCGCTCCGGCTCCTTTTCGGTCCTATCGAAGTAGCTGCCGTTGTACCTGGCGCTTTTCAGCATCTCCAACAGGCACTTGGATGCTTTTAAAAACTCTGCCTTGACTTTGGCTTTCTGTATGGATCTGGTTGCATCGTCCAGCTAATAAAAAGGCAGAAGGCATGGACGTAATTTTGGGGGGGGGACGGGGGGACATGTCCCCCCGACCTTTTCCAAAATCAAGTTTTGACCCCTGCACCTTTTACCATCCAAAAACAATATTACGCTATATTAAATTGACACTGGTTGAGCTCTTAAGACCAAGCGTAAAACAGCCGTTTGTGTTGAAACCTGTTTACCATTAGAGTATACTGTAAAGATCCCCCCCCCCCCCCGTGCCCCCCCCACTTCTCAAGTGAAAATTACGTCCATGGCAGAAGGTAACACTGAATATCAAACGCACAACAAACGAGGTAAAATCTGCAGAAGTCGACCTCTTTCATGTAGCCCCGTATCCTGCTTTCACAGTTGAACTTCATGTAGGCAGATTTTGTTTTGAATCGAGTGTCAACACCTAAAGAAATGATCAAAAAACAAAGTTCAGCTAAATGTTTAAGTCTCATGTAAATGTTCTGCAAAACCACAGAAAAAGTTACTTTTTTAACAATCGTTTGAGAAATAATCGCATTATTTCACAGCCAGAGTCCACGTATTAACTTAAAACAACAAATAAAAATGTCTAAATGACGATTGTCTCGTAGACCTAATGACTGTACCACTGAACCAGTCTGCATCCTCCTCTCTGCTCTCCAGCTCAGACCTGTCCTCCAGGTTCTGCAGCAGGTCACTCAGGATTTTACGTCTCTTTGAAGAGTTTTCATCAGACAGAAGTCCTTTTGCGGCTTGGATCAGGGCATCAGCATGTCTGTCTGTGTTCAGTAACTGACCGATGTCACACATGACTAGAACAAAAGCAAGAGGGTGATCAGGACACGGCAAAATAAAAATCAGAGGAAAATAATTAAGCACCTCCTGTCCACGTCTGCTGTTTTGACAGAAGAACTAATTCACTGTTATCTGGCAGGGTGGAGAAGAACTCCTCGGTCACTATTGTCCCATCCTCGTATAAACAAACACGAGCACCAGAGAGCGGCAGCTGGAACGGTGGAGAACATAGAAATGGTATTCAACTTAACTGCATGCAACAATTTCCTTAAAATATACTTTTTTCTGCTTTGACCTTATTTACAACCTTCATAATAGTATTTTATGCCCATATGCATCCCTCTGTGTGAAACAGAAGTACTAAAGGACAGGACACAAACCACAGGAGCCATGTTTTCTGGTTCTGTATAGGTATACTAAATTAAAAACGATTAATTTCTGACCCAAAAAGCACAAAAACTCCTTAGTTAATTTCCTTTTGAGATAACTGAGTTTCTAATCTGTAAATAATTTCAATTCTGAGACAAAATAACATAGTTATTATATAAGTCAAAGTTAAGACCTATTTTGGGACGTTTTCATTATTTTCTGCACTTTGCGCTGAGGGTTTCACTTCCTGGTCTGATTCAGAACTGTCTGCAAGCATTAAATTAATTTAAACGAATTAGTGTCTAAATAACCTGCCCATGACCTAATAATAGGGTAAATTGTAACGTGTAACTACCTATTTAAAACGTTACTCTTTTTATTTTTCACGTACTTGCAGAAGCATAAAAGGGAACAAGCGACCCACCTGTAATAAATTGCAGCCCTTTTTAAGCAGCTCCTTTAGATCTTTCGCTGCAATGCCGTATTTCAGGTTTCCACCGAAACCTCTAATTTTCACAGGTTTGTTTTTCCCAGAGACCCCAAACATGATTGTTTATAGTTTGTATATACCGCTTCCGTTGTTGTTTTTTCTTTCTCTTTGGTCCTAACGAGTCAGCGGCGGCGCTTTGCTGTCCTCTAGTGGTGGTTTGTATAAATAAATATGACACAAACCAAATTTTAATAATAATTAGAAAAAACGACTTCTAGAAGTACGTTCTTGCCTTTTGAAACATTCCAG